>NW_012156062.1:3557261-3566976 GCF_000956105.1 Propithecus coquereli
AAACCACAACTAGAATTTTCTTTTTGATTCTTACCATTATGACTTAATTAAAAAGATTTTTTTCTACATAAACATTTTAGATAAAATATATTTTTGGGAAAACCTAATTTTCCTTATTGTGAAAACAGAAAAAATAAGAGCAATATTACTGTTTATCTTTTTCTATGACTGTTGCTGTTTTCAGAGAGCTCTGCTGAAGGACTGGTCCATTCAGAGACTCCACACCCTGTCTACTCTTTTGCTCAGAATAATGGAGAGGAGTGAAATAACTTCCTGAATTTGCATCACCTTCAACAGAGCTTATAGAATAAACAAAAAATGCATCTAGAGGAAACAGTGATGTTTCAGAATAGTTACTTCAATGAATAGTGAAAAGGCTCATTCATTGTCAAAAACAGTTAAAGAAATAAACAAAGAAAAACAGGCAATCTCTACTTAAAAGACAAGCCATGTTGTTCTGAACAGCAGTGATGACGACCCGACAAAAAAAGCCTATTTAGAGATCAGGAGGGGACTGGCTTTCGAATGGCTTGGTCCCCCAATTTTTGTATCCATCATATCACACTTCCAAAGACCAAAGATTTGTCCCCCATAAAACTGCCCTGAAATCCATTATCTTTATATATTACTGGATGCTAAATATTGCACCTCGTCTGGTAGGTATATTGTAGTAAATAGCACCAAAATTCCTAGACTAAGGGACATTCCACCATTAGTGGAGAAGCTAAGCATTTTCTTACCTTTCAAGTGGACCCAGAGGCTGTACCTTTCCTGGCTCGTTTGTGCTACCTGGACAGTAGCATCTGCTAACCTAGCAAAAATGATGAGTGTGGGGGCTGAGAAATGTTGACTCAAAGAAGCAGCTGATGATAATCTTGAGGAAGACAGACACATTTTAAACAAGGAATCGAAACAAAGATGTATCTCAGATCATATTTTTTAAAGTTTTATTTTGTTTTTAATTGACAAATAATTATTGCACATATTTATGGGGTAGAGTGTGATGTTTTAATACATGTATACATTGTGTAATGATCATATCAGGGTAATTAGCATATCATTCACCTCAAACACTTGTCATGTCTTTATGGTGAAAACATTCAAAATCCTCTCTTCCAGCTATTTAAAAATACACGTTATTATTAATTATAGTCACTCTACTGTGTAACATAACACCAGAAGTTATTCTTCCTATCTAAAGGTGACTTTGTACCTGTTGGCCAACCTCTTCTCATGCGCCTTTCACTTGTTTCAGCCTCTGGTAACCACTATTCTATTCTCTATTTCTAAGAAATCAGCTTCTTTAGATTCCACATATGAGTGAGATCATGTGGTACTTATACTTCTGTGCTTCGCTTGTTTCATTTAACATGTTCTCTAAGTTCATTTTTGTTGTTGCAAATGACAGGATTTCATTCTTTTTTATTGCTCAATAGTATTCAATTTTGTATATATACCACATTTTAAAAAATCCATTCATTCATTGATGGACACTGAAGTTTATTACATATCTTGGCTGTTGTGGATTGTGCAGCAATAAGCATCAATAATTGGCTTGGCACAGTGCCTCATCATACCTGTAATCCTAGCACTTTGGGAGGCAAAGGCAGGAGGATCTTTTGAGGCCAGGAGTTTGAGACCAGCCTGGGTGAAATAGCAAGATCCTCTCTCTACAAAAACAAATAAACAAAAAACCAACCAAACAAAAACAAACATAAAAGCATCAATAATCATCAGGAAATGCAAATTAAAACCACAATGAGATATTATCCAGTTAGAATGGTTATTATCAAAAAGATAAAAAAATAACAAATGCTAGTAAGGATGTGAAAAAGAAAAATCTTAAGCTTTTTTTCTTTTCTTTTTTGCTTGAGAAAGGGGAAATCTTATATACTGTTGGTTCAAATGTAAATTAGTACAGCCATTATGGACAGCAGTATGGAAAATCCTCAAAAAATTAAAAATAGAACCACCGTATGCCCCAACAATCCAACTACTGGATATACAACTAAAGGAAATGACATCAGTATGTAGAAAAAGGGATATCTGCACGCCTATGTTGATTGCAGAAGAAAACAATTCTGTTTCTGTTTTTCAAAGACTAAGGTGCATCAGGAACTCAACTTTGTCCAAAAAAAAAAAAAAAAGAAAGAAAAGAAAAAGACTAAGATGCAGCTTGTATGAATTTCTGTGCATTTTGGCATACGAATATTGCCTAAATCTTTAGTGATTAGTGGTGACATTACGCAGAGATTTTTCTCGTATGGCATTTCGGTGGCAATCTGGATTCTAGTGATAGAACATCTATGACTCTTTAGTATTTTCCACAATAATCTTTTCTTCCTTCTTCCTCCCTCCTTCCCTTGTTTTATTCTCTTTACTTATATTTCTCCTTCATTTTTTCTTTCTCTTTTTCTTTCTGATTCCTTTTTCCAATTGTAAAGCGTTAAATCTCTCAGTTGAACTCAAGCTCAAAACTCTTTTAAACCTTTTATTTCTTTCTCCTAGAGCCGAAGCCTTTGGCGTTCACCCTAACCCCCGCTTCCACGCTCTGGGTCTGCAGGAGACACGAGCTCCGCCGGCGATGGTGGCAGTGACGGGGCATTACGAGCCACAGTCAGCAAAATGGGAAAAAAATCTGGCTTCAAAATGACTTCTGTCAACACTGCAGCTACCTCTGACTGATCATGTTTTTCTTATTAAGAGATGTTAATGACTACTTAGCTTTGTGAAAATTTTACTTTTTATTTTCCCATTTATTCCTCTTTTACCTGATGCCTCCAGTTTTTCAAATTCCATATCACCTAAGCTTAGTAAGGCAGAATTATTTTTGGCAAGTAAGTAATCAAAATATAATTATTAAAACTTTGCTATACAATAGGAATTATATAAGGAAATAAAAGACAGTTTCTGTCCTCAATGAATTTATAATCTAGTCTGTGACATAAAGCATTTGTTCCCACTTCGAGGAAGGCCCATCCCCTCCTTTTGTATCGAAAGTTATTCTCCATTTATCAGCTCCTCCAGAATGCCAGCGGAGAGATAATCCGTCTCCTGGCCAATATTTTAATCTTTGAAATGGTCGTCCTTCAGTTTTATAATTAGTTATATGTCAATTCCCACTACAAGAGTGTGAGCTCCTTGAGAGCAGGTCTTGAGTTATATTCATCGAATTCCTGGCATATAGTAGGTGCTCAAAAAATGTTAGGCTTTAGATGGAGGAATTAAACCCTAAATTATGGTGAACTATCAGATGCAAAAACAATTCCCAAAAATATTAAAGTGTATCGGAATTTCTTGACTTGTTACAGCACCCCCCAAAATCTGAAATTATAAGCATTCTTTTAAGCTTATGCTTTTTTAAGCATTCTAACTCTTAGCCCTCAATTTCATAGATCTTATTCCAGATTCTGTTATCGATATTTCCATTAGCCCCGAGTGCCTTGTTTATGTAGGTTGTATATGGTCACTGACGTAGCCCTTCTTGAAGCTCCTGTGATTACAGGTATCGAGTATTTTTTGTTTACAGGATATTGAGCAGTAGGTTTTGCTAAATTAAAGTTCGTACAATTAATGGACCTTTTATTTCTGCTCAAGATTATAGAGCAGTTAACTTTGAGTTCTTTTAAAATTGATAACAACTGGTTTTTTTAAAAACCTATTTTTAGATTGGATGTGTTTGCAGATGCTTCAGAAAATAATGCAAGGGACCAGATAGTTTCATTTGAGGCGTGTTTTATGTTTTGCAGTGGATTCTTCTGAACCTAGCAGACGTATGTCAGGTTTCAATTTATTAGACATAATACTTCCAACATTTTCACCCCTAGAAAGGAGAATGAAAGGAAAGCCTGATTAACTGTTGGTAGAGTGATCCTTTGGCCATGCTTGCTGAAGGATTTACGCTCGTGTTTTGTTAGACACAGCTGAACAAAGCCGCACTCACTGTGGGTGTTCAGTGAAAACAGTTATGGGGTTAAGAACTCACATTCTCTAAGGAAATACAGTACAGTCTGAACAAATGAGATTTCTAATTTAATGTCTTCTAAAATTTTCTGCCCAAATCCTCTTTCTTTTTAATCTCTTTGATCACATTCTTTTCCTCTTTCAGAAACATAGCCTATGTTTTAGTGCCAAACTCAAATTATCTCTTTTAACATTCAGCATTCTTTGCTTGTTTAGCCATGTCTACATAACTTTTCTGTTTCTCATTTCCCAGTGTTTTCATTTCAAATAAACCTTCTTCCATGTTCTTTAGTGATAATCAACTCAGTGAGGTGATTCGTGAGAAGGTTCACTATTCTCCTCTGCTCTCCTGGGACTGGTCCACGGGAATGTCTTTAAAACAGCTCATGTTTCTTGAGAGGAATTACATTTGAACTTTTTTGTTCTTACCGTCTTTGGCCAGTCTAGACATGGCCCTTTAAATAGATCTTCAAATAACAAGCGCCAGGACACTTGAAAGAGGAGCAGAACATTCGAGGGTGTTGTTTTACACATTAGTCACTTACGAATGTTTATCTGAGTATTGAAAAGTCAGTTAATTAACTAACTGGGCACGCTCTTGTTTTTTTTTACACACAGTCCCATGTCCCATACTATTAGGTGTTAGAAGAAGAAGGCAGAATAAAGCAGAGCTCTTGCTCTCAAGGCCTAAAAATCTAACGGGAAAGGCAGGAGAAGAAACAATAACCAAACCTTGTGGTACGCGTATCCTGTAAGGGCGTTACAGTCCGGCCTGTGAGGACGCCCCTGCAAGATGTTACGAAGAGGTGATGCCCTAACTGAGCCCTGGAAGATGAGCAGCATTGAGACAACGAAGAGGTGGACGTGAAGAAGAGCGTTGCGACAGGGAACAGCCTGCGTGAGAATAGGGAACCTTAGGATAGTGTGATGTAGCCAGGAATTCTGTCAACGTGCATCTCAGTATCCTTGAGTGACAAGAGTGAAAAAGAGTGGAAATAAATGACGCTAAAGAGAGAGGTAGGGGCCGGGTCAGGGAAACCTTGGGCATCAGGCTGAGGGTGTGTGGGGTGATTGCAATGCTGGGCTTTAGGATTATGATCCATGGTGTTATTTGTTACCAAACCACCAATATTTTCCTGGAGGTAAATTTCTGGAGGGATTGAATCAGAGACTCTAAATTACACTTCAGCGAAGGCTTCTTTGATCCCTATGATTGTAAAAATGAGGGCTCTGACCTAGATGATCCCTAAAATCATCCTCAGCTCTAAAATTCCATGATATTATCTCTAACTCATTGTCATGAATAACCCAAAGGTAATTTTATTCATAAATACAGTGTCTGTTGGTGCTTCTTCAAAATGGGAGGGCGGGCTGGTTTGGTGGTTAACAGCAAGGGTTTTGGTTTCAGACACAGAGGGCTGATGTCCTGGTTCTGCTACTTATCAACAGTTTCACTCAGGACAAACAACGAGCTCTCCGAGCCTTGGTCTCCTCATCTGGTAAGATGATAATGATGATCTCATTGGGCCAATGAAAGGATTATACAATGGAAACTATGCGTAAAATCCTGGGCCAAAATAATTATTCAAGAAATGGTATCTGTTATTAATTTATACCAAGCAAAGGACAAGCAACTGCTGAGCAGATTTAGCACAAGTCACTTGTACTTGGTAATGAATTTCAACTCACTCTCACAAAGATTCCAGCAAAATGTCTACGCTTATTACGGCTGCTGTTAGGCCCCACGATGTATGTTTATCTTCTGTTTAGAGGGGATATTTGCTACACAATTCCTGATGTAAAAGTAGTAAAGTGTTTTTGTTTTACATGAATTAGAATTCTTCTCCCTCAGTTCTACTTTTTTGCCCCTCAATTCTAAATTATTTAGCATAGTAAGCTCACAAAGACTCATTTATTCTGTGAAAATTGGTCTAGGTTTAACTAAAAGATGCATAAGCATATCACAGCAGATTCAGTCTTTAAAATCAGAGATGTATTTATGGATTAAGGTAGAACATACTTAAAGACTGAACATTTTAGAACCAAAGGAAAAATTCTAATGGTGGAATTTCAGATCCTAGAAGGTTACCAGAGGCATAATTTTGAGTAACAATATTGATTAACATTTATCGAGGCATTAATATGTACCAGTTACTGTCTCAGTACTTTACAAATATCCATCTCTTTAATTCCCTCAACACCTCTATGAGAAAGGTATTATTACTATGCCGATTTTACACAAGAAAAAGGCACTGAGAGTTTCAGTAGCTTGTGCAAAGTCACACAGCTGGTAAGAAGTAGAGTAAGGATTTGAACTCATACAATGAGCTCCAGAACCCTCACACTTGACCTTATAATAGATAACGATAAACTCATCACATTCGAATAATACCACATAGACAGTGTAGGTAGCCACTCCTATTAGAGATTTAATCTTTTGGATGATGAGGTTTTCAGTTCTAAGAAATGTCTATCAAAATGTATATATCCAGGAAGGCACAACACTTGAACTCTGATTTAAAATTATTTACCCATATCTCCAGCCACGAGCTAGATATTATCACCTGAGTAATCAGAGGAAACCTCAAACTCAGTACGTCCAAACTAAGCCTTTTATCTTCCAACGCAATCCTTCTCCTCCTGGGTTCCTGCTATTGACTGAATTATGTCCCTCCAGAATTTGTACTGAAGCCGTAGCTTCCGTTGTGATGATATTTAAAGATGGGGGCTTTGGGAGGTAATTAGATTTAGATGAGGTCATGAGGGTGGGTCCATGATAGGATTAGTGCCCTTATAAGAAGACACTGGAAAGTGTTCCTTCCCCTCTCTCACTCTCTCTTTCTCCCCGCTCTCTCTCCCACGGTGAGGACACAGCAAGAAGATGGCCTTCTGCAAGCCAGGAAACAGACCTTACCAGGAACCAGATTATCTGGCATCTTGATCTTGAGCTTTTCCACCTCCAGAACTGCGAGAATTGTTTCTTATTCTAGTTTATGGTGTTTTGTTATAGCAGCCCGAGCAGGCTAAGACAGTTCTGCGTTTCTTTCAGTGATGATGCCATATTCCCAGTCAGGCAGGCGGGACATTCGGAAATCATCCTCAAGTCCTCTTATTTCTGTCCTGAGAATCCGTCACCTAATTCCGTTGGCTCTGTTTTCTGGTATCCCTGCTCTGGGTTCAGTATCATGGCTCCTTGTCTGTATTAGTTCAGTAATCCCTTAGTGGTTCGATTTTTGTCTATAAGCTCCTGAAGAACTTAAAAAAGAGGAATTTGAGGAAAAAATTCAAAAATCTTCGGTGGCTTTCTGCTGCTTGAAGAATAACATTCAAACTCTTCAGCACAGAATTTAGAGCACCCATCTCCAGCCTCATCTCCTAATACACCAGCCACATGCCTTTTGCTGCAGCTACGTGGGTTCACCAAACGTGTTCAAGTTTCTGAGTCTGTGTGTCTTTGCTAGGCTAGGAAGGTTCTTGACTTTCCATCCTGTACTGAAAGCCTGCTCATTCTCCAAGACTCTTTTGAAGTGCTGCCTCCCTCTAGCCATCCCCATGATTTCTCTTATTAAATGCTTATGTTTCAAATAGGCAAAAGTTTTTATGTTTCTATCTTTATGATGCTACGTAGTTTTTAACATGATTGTTGTTAGGTAGACAGCTAGGGACCTCTGGCCTCTCCTGGGGACAAGGTGGGCAACTGCCATATCTGGGGCAGGAGGGAGCACCCTACAAATCTGCCAATCAGAACTTACCGTACGAACTGCAAAAGAATAGAAGAAGAGTCTCTAGCACACAGGCCAAGCAGCACAGGTACCATAGAGTCTGGAAAGTGACCTAGAACAACCGGCTTTCAGAGAGGCTCATGGGAGATCCACATGTGCAGTAAGTCATAGAACTCCCAAATATCCATCAAAGTGGTTCCATGGTGACGTCTGAACCATGGAGAGGTCTCTATCCAGACACTATAAAACAAGGCCCAGACCATAACCAAGGTCTCTTTGGCTACTACACGGGGTCTGGGCATTATCCATGGTGTATGCATCTGGCTCTGTAAACCTGTATCCTGCTCTTGCTCTATAATCCTATCTCGCTCCCCGTCAGTGAATTTCACCTCGTGTTTGTCTTACTTTGGTGTGTCTGGTCATTTTTCAGCCAAGAGCACACCAAAACCCGAGAACATGGAATGAGATTGCCAAACCCAACGTTGTCACTTCTTTTAGACTGACAGGTGTGTGAGGACAGGAACCTAGTTATGATAGTGCTTTGTATATCGAAGTTGCTCAATGAATGTTTATTGAATTTAGCACCTTGGGAGAAATACTTGACAGAGAGCTATAAGCAAGACTAAAATTTAGGTAAATAACAAACAGAATTTCTTATTTGTTTTGAAAATGTGTTGTTTTTACGTCATTTTGCAGTTTTTGGTTTAATATATCTGCTGCATAACAAAGAATTTGGTCTTTGTTCTAGGTTCCTGACATGGAGTTACTAAACCCCTTGGAATTTCCTGAGCCATAGAAGTGTTTTTGTTATTCATGAGTCTCCTGGATCACACCTGAGTTTATGCTAATGGGGTGGCTCTTGGTGGGCCCCTAAATAGCTTTGGGAGCTGGTCACCAGAAGGACCAACCATGGTGATTTGAGAGTTGGAACTTTGTTTTGTCTTTTCTTTTCTTTTCTTTTTTCCTTTTCTTTTCTTCTTTTCTTTTTGAGACAGAGTCTTGCTCTGTCATCCCCTCTGGAATGCAGTGGCATTATCATAGCTCACTGCAACCTCAAACTCCTGGGCTCAAGTGATCCTCCTGCCTCAGCCTTCTGAGTAGCTGGGACTATAGGTGTGTGCCACCATGCCTGGCTAATTTTTCTGTATATATATTTTTTTCTTGTAAAGATAAAGTCTCACTCTTGCTCAGGCTGGTTTCGAACTCCTGGCCTCAAGCGATCCTCCCACCTTGACCTCCCAGAGTGCTAGGATTACAGATATGAGCCACCATGCCTGGCCTAGAAAGTTGGAACTTTGATACAGTCTGACCTCCAGGGAGAGCAAGGTGTGGAGATTGACCTTAATCATGCAACCAATGATTTAATCAAGCAATCCTACGTAATGAGCCCCCAGTAAAAACTCTGGACATCAAAGCTTAGTGGAGCTTCCTGGTTGGTGAGCACATCAAAGTGAGGGGAGGGTGATGTGACCTGATTTGATGGGGAGATGACACAGAAGCTCTGCCTTTGGGACTCCCCAGACCTTGCACTATGTGTCTTTTTATTTGGCTGTTCCAGGTAATATCCTTTATAATAGAACTGTAGTTATAAGTATTACACTTTCCTGAGTTCTGTGAGTTATCCTAGAGAATTGTCAAACCTGAGAGGGTCATAGGAGTTCCCAAATTTGTAGTCAGTTTGTCAGAAATGTGGGTGGGCTGGGGACGCCCAAAGTGCAACTGGACTATGGAGTAAGAGAAGTACTGTGGAGGACCGAGCCCTTAACTTGTGGGGTTCACTAACTCTGGGTGGTTGGTGCCCGAAATGAACTGCAGTACACCAGTGGGGACTGAAATGAATAATGTCGCAGAATGAAAACCCTTTTGGTCGTAGCAACAGTTCAGTCATTTTTAGTGGAAATTCTTTGGTGTGATCTAAAACAAAATGAGATCAGTCTTGCTTCAAAAAGGCCTTGCCAAATAAGAGAATCTGCTAAATAGCTAATGTTCAAAGTGTCAATTTCTATGCATTTTCTTCTTTATCACAGTGT
>NW_012156062.1:3567026-3635051 GCF_000956105.1 Propithecus coquereli
ACCATGCCTGGCTAATTTTTCTGTATATATATATTTTTTTTGTAAAGATAAAGTCTCACTCTTGCTCAGGCTGGTTTCGAACTCCTGGCCTCAAGCGATCCTCCCACCTTGACCTCCCAGAGTTCTAGGATTACAGATATGAGCCACCATGCCTGGCCTAGAAAGTTGGAACTTTGATACAGTCTGACCTCCAGGGAGAGCAAGGTGTGGAGATCGACCTTAATCATGCAACCAATGATTTAATCAAGCAACCCTACGTAATGAGCCCCCAGTAAAAACTCTGGACATCAAAGCTTAGTGGAGCTTCCTGGTTGGTGAGCACATCAAAGTGCGGGGAGAGTGATGTGACCTGATTTGATGGGGAGATGACACAGAAGCTCTGCCTTTGGGACTCTCCAGACCTTGCACTATGTGTCTTTTTATTTGGCTGTTCCAGGTAATATCCTTTATAATAAAACTGTAGTTATAAGTATTACACTTTCCTGAGTTCTGTGAGTTATCCTAGAGAATTGTCAAACCTGAGAGGGTCATAGGAATTCCCAAATTTGTAGTCAGTTTGTCAGAAATGTGGGTGGGCTGGGCACGCCCAAAGTGCAACTGGACTATGGAGTAAGAGAAGTACTGTGGAGGACTGAGCCCTTAACTTGTGGGGTTCACTAACTCTGGGTGGTTGGTGCCCGAAATGAACTGCAGTACACCAGTGGGGACTGAAACGAATAATGTCGCAGAATGAAAACCCTTTTGGTCATAGCAACAGTTCAGTCATTTTCAGTGGAAATTCTTTGGTGTGATCTAAAACAAAATGAGATCAGCCTTGCTTCAAAAAGGCCTTGCCAAATAAGAGAATCTGCTAAATAGCTAATGTTCAAAGTGTCAATTTCTATGCATTTTCTTCTTTATCACAGTGTTCAAGAATTAATTTTACTAGCAGTCAAGGTTGCTTAATCCTTAGAATTTATATCTCTGTTTGCAAATCAATAACCTGTTGGTTTTTACAACAGGTAACAACCTTAGTTTCCCTCTCCCACCCCAAGTGTGAACAACCTGCCGTATCGCTGCAGAAAGGCCAATCAGCTTAAACCTAGACACAAGGCTTCCATTGTTTTTGCCAACCAAAGAGGGAAGAACTAAGTGATCACTTAATTCTGCTCAAACTAAGTATATCTGGAAACTATCCAGATAGTCACATAAGGACATGTGACTTTTCTCTTCCCCATTTCTCTTTGAATATTACAGTTTGTCATTTGTCAGCAAAATTGGCCTTTTATCTCTTTGTGGTAAAGCTTGATGGCATCTGATTTTACTCTGTCTCTTTGACAGTCATGCTGCTTCTTTCTGGCAGTTTCTAATTTTCCTTTCATTTTATTGTCCTGCTTTTTATTTCAACTTTGCTTTCATAGCTCCCGTGTACTGTCCTCACCGTCAGATACCCTTACTTTCGGCACTGCAAAGACAGACATCACCACTGTACAAATAACAATGCGCTTTCTTAGCTCATGTCCCCAGCATGACTTTTTCTTTTAAGATGTCAAAAGCAAACTTTTGAGAAATGTCAGACCAACCAATTATGCATATTTCTTTGCTCTAAGGGTTCTTAACCCAATGGCCTTTCTTTTATTCTTATTTTATTATATTATCCCCCAAAAGAAAATTAACTTAGCTCTTTCTTTTTTACACAGTATTTTGTTCATAAATTAATATTTATTGAATTTCTTTCCATTGGATGAATGGTTCTATTCTTTTGAAATAAGTGTCAAATTTTTGTACCCAAAGATAAAAAATATGCATAAATAAAACACATCTTAGCAGATGTTCTTGGAAGACCTCATTTCTTTGTAGAAGTTAATTTATATTTTTCAGTTAATGTGTTTTCTCTGAAAATATGATTAGCTAACAGCAAGGGGTCAAATTTCACTGAATAGAATTGTTCATCCAAGTGAGACGAATGAATTTTGGCTTAAGGGCATCATGGTGGCCTTTATTTGTAGTTGACTAAATTTCCCCAGTTGCTGAAAAGCATTCATATGCCATTTAGTGTGGCAAGACAAAGCATAAACCCTGCTCATCACATTTTTTTACATTATAATTCTGTTTTATTGTGAGCAACGTATTTGCATATAGAGAAAAAATTTTACAAGTTCAAACTTAAAGAATTCACCGGTTTATTGAGATAAATTTGCAAAACTAATATTGTTGGGTGCTTTCCTATCTATGTTTCTGTTCCAGTCCTTTTGACTATTCTCTCACCCGCACTTCATATAGGAAATACACTGTTTTCTCCCCTTACCTGTATTCTTGTGAAAGCGCATAAATGTCAACAGTGATGGGATGTGCTCTAATGACTTTCCAGGTCTAGTTAAGACCCATAAACAACTTTGTTTGTCAAGTCAAAGGAATGTTGCATAAAAACCTTCTAATAAATTCACTTTTTTCCTGATTATAAAAGTAATATAGACCATTACAGGAAATTCGGAAATGTTGCAAACCACATGCAATTGTACTGATCGATGAGAATATCTGGCCACTTCCTGGTGCACTTCCTTCCAGTCGTCTCTTTGTGTGGGTTTCCTTAATATGCACATAGACATGTAATTGTTTTCCCAGCAGAGTCGAGATCATATTTATAACTACTTTTTAATTGATGTTTGCTTTAATTTCACTTTGTCCTCTGCATACAAAAAGAAGATGAGGACAAACTTACCTAAGCAATCTTTATCCCCCTTTACATAAAATAACTGCATCAAAAGAGAAGGATATATAGTTTAGTATTTGCTTTGCTATTTCTATTATATGTGCTCCTTCTACGTTTGTTTTCTACTTTGAACATTCTCTTCAATTATCAGATATTACCTAAAATATTATCTAATCAGAATAAAATCTTTAAAAATAAAGTTTGTTCCAGTTTTCAGCATGACTCTGAGTCAAAACTGATCAAATTGCTAGAAGAGCTAAATATCCCACATAAAAAAATCCTGGTACGGTTATCTTCTGTAGTTACATCAGCCTGAATAATCGATTTGTATTTTTGTGTGCGTGTCTGAAAACATTCTCTCCACACACCGCTTTCCCCATGTCTAAGTCATGTTTAAACACTGATGAAAATTGCTAGTGCAGCAGCCACAACGAAGTATCAAACCGTTTATATGCACAATGTGTAAGATCAGATGCTTTTCGAAGAAAACTAGAATGTGTGGTTTGTGACCTTAGGATGCTTACTCCTAATCAGGGACAGGAAGAGAGGAGGAGGGAATGAGCACTTATTGTTTACGTTTGCTGTGGACACTGTTAGATACTCTATATACTAAATCCTTACAAAAATTCTACAATGTCTCCATCCTACCTCTACCAAATTCTGTCAATTCTATTTTCTGATAGTGCATTACACTGAATGCACATTGATAAAAATAGATTTATTTTTCTTACCTAAAAAGCAATATTCAGGAAGACAATCCAGGGATGGAATAGCTGTTGTAGGAGGTTAATAAGCCTCTGCAGAGGCATCCGGGGAGGTCAGTCTACTGAGCATAATGACACTGTAAGTAAACGGAAGTCATGTCAATGGTGAAAGGGGAAATGGATACCTCCAGAATCTCCCCACTCCCATGACCACTCCTAATTCACCTGGGTCAATATCCTCTCTCGCCTGAACTCTTGCAATTGTCTTATAATTGATCACTTAGCCTCTGGTCTTAGTCAACTCCAGTCCACTCTTCATACGTCAGCCAGCGTGATCTTCCCTGAACACAAACCTGAGCATGTTACTTATGTAAAACACTTCAATGGCTCCTCGCTGCTCTTAGGGTAGAGTCCTAACTCCTTAAAATGGCATTCAAAGGCCTTCAAAGGTTTGGACTTTATTACATCTTCAATCTCCGTGTTACTCACTATGTTTTAGCCATAATACATTTTAAATTCTTTAAATGTACCCTAAGATCGTGCACCCATCAGCTCCTGTATAAACTGCGCCAAGGATAACAGCCTCAAATGCCTTCAGGTGGTGAAGGAAGCTGGTTAGGCTTGTTCTTTACTTCCAAACATCAATGCATAGCTCTGCTTTTCTTGAAAATTTCAGCCCTATCAATTTATCTTTCATTTTCCACTGTTGATAGACACGTGGCTACAATGTATAATCAGCTTGACTCCCAACTCTTTCTGAGGCGAATAACAGCATATGCACAATTATACACCGTGATGACATTCGGTCTCAGGGGCCATGTGCGGCGATGATTAGCCGAGAACTCGAGTGTTATTCACATGTAGCCGATTTTCTTCAAATCTTCTGAGTGTTTAAAGAGAAGCTGGAATTACAGATTTTTAATGTAAATTTTTATTTTTTAAATGTGAGCTGACTCTGTGGCCAAATAAAACATCCCTGTGAAATCCAGCTCATCAGCTGCCAGTTTGCAATCTTTGTACTATTCCCTTGGCCTGAAATACTCTTCCTCTTCTTACTTCATTCGCTTCACACCAACCCTTGCTTTTTGTTTGTCTAACTTCTCATTTTTCAGGTCGCACTTTAAATACCATTTCCTCCCAGGGGCCTTCCCAGATCTGGGTTAATTCCTTCTCCCCTGTGCTCGGGCAGTGGCCTGCTTTCTCCGAGTGAGCAGTGCGCGTGGAAGTTCAGTGAGGACGGGGGTCATTTCTGTCTTAATCATGTATTCATTCATCCAACAAATATTTAATGAGCACCTACGATGTGTTTGCGCTATCCTGCGCACTAGAAGCTCAGCAATTAACAAGATAGAAAAACTCCCTGCTTTCACGGTGCTGGGGAGAAAGACAATAAAAAAGAGAAATAAAGTATATATTTATAGTGACCCTCTCTAAATCTCTTCTAGGCAACAGGAAGCACCGACTCTATGCTGGTCCTTTGCCTGTGCACTTCTCTGTCCGCCAGGACAGGCTTACATGCTTAAGTGCTATTCAACCTTTCTTTCATTATTGCATTCTTAAGAAGTCTTTTAAGACTTTTTTTCCTTAAACCCTGGCCAACCTCCTCCCCCTGTGAAATTTTAATACCACAAATATACTATATATTTGTTCATATACTATGGCCCTTTGGAGGGCCATAAGCCATTGTATATTATTTCAAAATCCAAGAACAAATTCTCATTTCCTGGGGGAACACTGCTCCTGCGGAGAATGCACGAGCTACATCATGCTGCTGTTACACGATCCCGACGCTGGCAGCCAGAAGCAGCAAAGCTGGGCCACGTGGCCATCAGAGGCCAGCTGGGGGCTCTGGGACTCAGGCCGACAGTCGCCGTCTGTAACACTGCTGGTCTCCAGACAGACAGAAAGAGAGCATGACAAGTCACATGAACTGTCTACAGCTTCTAAAACATCTGCTCAGAAGTGACACATGCTGTCTTTGCTCACATTTCATTAGCAAACTAAATCACATGGCCACCCTTTATTTTTGTGGGGAGAGGTGAGGTGGAAAGTACAGTTCTATTATGTGGCTGGAAGGAAGAAGATTCCAGAATACTTGTGAAGAGCCCTAATGACTGCTGGGAGGGTAACCATAGTACCCTCCCAGCAGTACTGTGGAGTGGAGGGAGAGGCAACTAAGGCTTAGAGAGTCCAAGTAATTCCAAACTAGCACCCAGGTAACTGTCTTATTCTGTTCTAGGAAGACAACATAGCAGGAGGAAATTCTGGGTTTTCTTGTACCAAAGTGTAGCTGGCTTCATTTCTGGCAGCGCTGGTGACGATTTTGCTATCAGCGATCTCTGCAGCAGGCTACACGTAAGGCCCGCTCAGTATTCCGTTTGGAGGGGACGTGTGTCAGAGTGGTCATTTGCTGGGAGCTGAGGGAGGCTGGGCAACAGCACAGTTTGGGGTGCGTTAAGGTTTTCGGGAACCTGAGAGATGATCTGGTGTAACCTACTTTGGACAAGCAAGATGACAGTGACTCAGTGTCCCACAGGGGCCAACGGCAGAGAAGTCAATCCCAGGGCCCTTGCCTGCCCGCGTGACGTGCTTCTCTTTCTCTCTGGAAAGATTTGTGTGCGTTCACAGAAGGGAAGATCCTTCTGTGAATCCCCTCTGCTCACTTGCCAAGTTCCCTCTTCGTCAGGCCCCTTTCTAATTTCTTCTACTCCAAAGAGAACTGCACTGTGGTTTCTAGAGGAAGAATCCAGGTCTGAGCTTTTCCAAACTCGGCAGAAGCTCCTGGCAGGTTTCCTCTTGGCCGTCTGCTTTAGTTCTGTGAGCTGTTCGGGGACACCCGCCGCTGGAGGGCAACTGGTCTCTCCGAGGGCTGGGAAAACGCCACGTGAATCCTCCTTGCCTCGTGCTCCACGGTGGGTTTCCAGCAGCAAAACTGTCCTGGGCCCCGGAGAGCCTTGGTACCCAAAGACTTGCCTTTGAGCCCTCAGACTATGCTGTGGGAATTCTGCAGCCCCCTTCCGTGGCTTCTGTGCTCTCCCCAACTCGCCGAGCCTGGATCACATTGATTCTGCAGCCTTTATTCTCCCACGCCTAGCACAGTCTGTGGTATGTCACTGAATCAAACTGCAGTGGATTTAATGGAATCGAACTGCAGATGAGAGAGCGGCAGCTCTGAGAATTTAAGCACCTTGCTTAAAGCTGCCCAGCGAGTAAGAAGAGGTTGAATTCGGAATTTGGATCCCGTCCGTCTAACTGCACTGCCGTGTTATGCCCAAGTTCCTGGTTGAATAAAAAAACAAAGTTAATATATGGAGCGTTTCAAGTGAGCTGTAGGAAAGGTGTTGAACGGGGAGAGCGCCTGTGCCAGGCTGGGTGACGAGGGAAGCTCCGAGCTCATCCGCACATTGGAATTGTCAGAACGTTACAGAGAGCAACGGGACTTGCCTGACTGCTACGGTGACCCAAATTCCTTACGGCGTTCTTGTCATGAAGTGGCGAGAAGGGCTGCACGCAGAAAGCAGGGTCACTCGCCTCTGAAGAGTCTGTCTTGTGTTAGGGTAATTTGTCCAACCTGCTTTGTGGTCAACCACTAGTGCCATTTTCTCATGGCTCGTATGTGCAGTGTGTCTAATTTGAGGAACTGAACATATTAGGAAAGAGGACTCGATTCACTTGGCTTTAGCCCAAAGCTCGACCGACAGCTGAACTCATATGAGGTTCCCTAAGCTCCAGGTTAAACAAAAAAATTAAAACAAAAATCCTCCAACCCCCCTCAAAAAACAAATAAACAAAGAATGTGTACTTACTCAAGTCTTGTTTTCATCAGAGATTTGGGTGAAGGTAAGGTGGAAATGCTGCCACAACCTGTTTGTTATGATTTACAGCCCAAATATAGTCACTGAATTCGGCGCACCTTGAAGAACTGGGCTGGACACTCGTAAGCCGCATTGCAACCCTTCATCTGGGCTTGAATTATGTCAGAAGATCCCTGCAACTGTGGATGACTTTGGTTGCAGCTCAGAAGCTGCACACAAATTTTTCTCTCCAAAGAGGCCTAAAACAACCCTACTTTCCCCTTTGTGGCTCACAGGGACGATGATGGCATGAACCAAGAGTTATTTTTTAGAAATGGGATTCGTATTGTCACCCTCTTTCCATTTGCATTATGGAAGGATTAGCTTTGAACATTTCTGTGAAGCCCAATTGTGCTTGTTTCTCCCCTTCAAGTACAAGTTCCCTTAGAAAAGAAGACAGGTGTACTAACATCCCGCCTGGCAGGAACGCGAAAAGCAGGAGTCACATAAGACACACTGTGGCCCCTACTTTTCCTTTAGGCTATTTTTTCACATCGTAGATGGTACACAAGAGACTTTAACGCCCTTTATCTTTCAACAAACCTGTGCACATTGATTGGTGTTCACCAGGACTCTACCAGGGTGCTTCATTCTTTTTGTTGTCACCACTTAGTTACAATGAGATTAGGCAGTGTGTAGCAGCGAAGTGACCAATCCTAGTTTCCAAGGGAAGATTTAGGTAGAAAAAGGATGAGAAATAGCAACTCTCAAATGCGTGGCATCTGGGATTTGAAGAGACGGGCGGCACTCTGGCAGTCTTGTGTGTGCAAGTCCCAGTACGAGAGAGGACGGCAGCGATTATCTCCTCTTTGTCTCCTGAAACCAGAGCGGGGAACTTAAAGAGATTCTAACAGTCAAAGACAGGAGGAACAACAGCCCCATCTCTCAGTGAGGATTTCCGGTTGGAACCCAGTTACTCAGCACTGAAGGGTTGTCACTGACTCTCACACTACTGACACCTGACAGCTGAACCCGCTTAGTCGCATCCAGGAGTAGTTTAATGAGCACTATAACAAAGTCTTCACAGAAGCCATTTTTTTCTTCTCATATACTTCCCCCCACAAGGGAGAGCTGATTGGATAGCAATTCTAATGCAGGTCTGTAAAGGTAACACCCGGAAATGGAGGACCCATGTTATAAAGCCCCCGCCCCTTTTTGGTCAAAGGACAGCAGCAGCTTTTCTGTCCTAGCCTTTCCTTAATCTTTTATTTAGAAAGCTGTTTCCCTGGGGCTGCTTTTCTCTGGTCTTTGTGCCTAAGATTAAGATCAAGGGCACAGTTCAGGTCACTTGTCTTCATCAGCCACGCTATTCTGATTGGAGTCTGCATATTCATTAGTTTCTACCAATGTGTGACGGCTCGTTAATCGTTTGCCCTGAGGACTCATGTCACCTTGGATAGTTCTCGTTAGTTCAGACTTTGTTACTTTGTTCACCTTGTCCCTTCGGATGGACTACAGGGTCTCTCCCAACTGTGTCTTCATCTCCCATGTAAAATGCGGTGGATATTTGCATTAGATTGAAGGAGAAGGAACAGAAAGCCTGTCTCACACATGCTGGAATTCCCTGCAGCGCTTTGCACAACAATTTGTGGGCAACAGCTGCTCCACAAGTGTTCACTAAAGGATTAAACGAGAGAACTGACCAACAGCCAGGAGACCCAGCTTCGCATTTTCTCAGCCACTGCTTAGCTCTACGGCCTTGGACGGGCCGCTGGACATCTCCAGCCTCCATTTCCTCAGCTGTAAATAAGTGAGTGTCCAGATGTTTCCTCATTTGCTTTGAGTGCTTAGATTAGATCTTCTCATCCACTTACTTTTGACCTACATCCCCAAATAACAGCGACTTCACTAATACAGGGCTCGCAAATCTAGTCTAGACCAACAGCGAAATCCCCGAAGGATGCTCAGTGTGCATTTTCTAACTATTCACACAGTGTCTTTAAACTAGGACAAATAAGGTTTAATGAGGAAAAAGTAAAAAGACTCTTCAGTTTCAGTAAGAGGGGAGCTTTTGTTTTCTGAGAGGTGTTGACCAAAGTTTAACATTTTGGGAAAAAATAAGAAACCCTGAAAGACAATTGGCTTTCCATTTCCTTGCTGCAGAAAGTATCTCTACATGTCACATTGTATGGAAATCATGTTGTTTTTTACTTTTATGTTCCATCCACTCAAGAGCATCGATCATGGCCTTTTCAATTATGTTTGTTTCCCCAGTACCTAGAATAATGTCACATAATAGGTGCTCAATAATGTTGAGCTACATTGTTAAAATGGAGGTTCAGAAAGGCTTCATATAACTTGCTAAGAAAACTCAGCAAATGGTAGAGCAAGACAACGATGGTATCTTCTGATTCCAAACACACAGCTCTTTCTAATATGGCAGCTGATTATATTAAGCTATTACCAACTTTTGACGTCTTAGTAAAGATTAGCTATCAGATGGTGGCACCAGTTATGAGGACCACAGAGTGAGTGATCTTGATGGGTTTGTGCCATGCAGGATATAGGCTGCTGCCAGGTTTGCTCTGAGCGTCCAAGAGTGGGTGTGGGGATTCTCTGTCTTGAGGATTTTGTTTAAATAAAACAGGAAAGAGGTGATTCAGGAGTTAACATTTCCAACCCCCTCTTAAAAATAATTTTGCTTCAGTGAAAACTGGATGGCCCAAGGACAATTTTAATTTCATCCCTGGATAGAAGCCAGACTAGGTAAATTGAGGTGAAGAAATTTTCTATGTTACATTTTTCTTACACTCTATTGGAAAAAAAGATATTAAAAAAGAAAAAATAAAAGGAAGTGAGAGACATTACATAATGCATTTCAGAAGTGGTCTGAAGCAATGTTATCTGAAGCAATGATTACTTCCAGTATGCAACTCACCAAGGAAAGTTGAAAACAGGAAAATAAGCAAAACTACTCAGTGTAAGAGCCAGGAACTGTGTGAGTCAATGTTATTTAATTAATTTTATTTCCTGATATGACTAATAAACCAAATCAAGCATTGCATCTTGAATTATAAAAGAAACGAGTGTATACGTGTTACCGAAAACTCGGCACTTGTCCTCTAGGCCGCATCAGAAGAACGAGAACAAGAGGTTTGGGGAGGAGGGAAGAGAAGTTTATTACTTTGCTGACAAAGGAGGAGGATGAGACTCCTGTCTGAAGTGGCGTCCTCCTACTAATAAGCAGAAATACAGAGCTGTCAAAGGATGGGTTCTCGGCCTCAGGCAATTCCTATTCAACTGCTGTTGATGATTCTGATCACCCCATCTCCACTGAAGACGGTCCTGGCCTCAGGCAAAAGGAGTGGAGGAAGTTTTAAAGAGACAGAAAATATTTTTGCCATTTTTTCAGCCCATTCCCTCTGTTATATATGTAATTACAATACTATTTTTTTCTTTAGCAATTAACTTAGTTAAAACTTTATGACACATTTACACTATAATTTTGGGGAATATTGCTTCAAATTCTTATTCTTTCTATATATTGACAAAAATTTTGCATCTGACTTATTGCATAATTTAAAAAAGTAATTTGCTCTAAACTTTCTATTGTTTAAGTTAAGCAATAGATAAAGGGTTTAGAAGTCAGCACAGTGGAGCATGCCTGCTGTCCCACCTCCACAGGAGGCTGAGGCAGGAGGATTGCTTGAGCCCAGGAGTTTGAGGTTGCTGTGAGCTACTGCACTTTTGTACTGCTACATTCTAGCCTGGGCAGCAGAGTGAGATTATGTCTCAAAAAAAAAAAAAAAAAAGATAAAGAGTTTAAGAGGCTTTTTTCTTTCTCTTGTCAAGCACCTTTCTTTTAATTTGAAGACTGGATAAGTAGAAAGAAAACCATGTAATTTATTTCATAAAAATATTTGTTAAAATGCTTCAGAAACAGAAAATATAAATAATAGAAATAGTCTTGAAAGCTATTAACATTTTTTCTTTATGAAAGACAATAGCTTGCTTTCTGGTTGCTATCTCAATTCAGTTTATACAGACATTTTTCTTCTTTGAAAAAGGAAGCATTTTAAAACAGAGCTGTGTTATAAGATGATTTATAGTTTTAACTCTGCTGTTTCATTCTGTTTACCACCTTTTGCCCCAATAGAGTCACAAAGCACGTGGGCCTGCAGCTGACCTGCATTGGAGAAGCTTGCAAGGAAAAGGCCAAGAGCTGAAACAGAAGAGAAAGAAAGGAAGGATGGTCTCTGCAGCTCTGTCTTACACTGGAGTTGCCACCTGTAGGCCACTGGGTCATCGTGCTTGAAATGCCCACATTCTCCATTCTGCAGTGTTGAGACATAAATAAGCTCTTGACCAAAGAGCCTTTCCTTTACCAGGTAATTCCAGTTTCTGAAGTTCATATTTAAAAAATAATCTAAGGGAAATAAAAAGCTAGAAGCACAGCAGTGTTCACTGTAATGTTTTCTGTAATAACAAAGAGAGGAAAGTAATAAAAATAGCCAACAAGAGAACAATTGTCAAGTGAATGATTTATGCTCTTTATTTGTAACGCTTTAACAACAATGAGCATTCACACTTCCTTCCTTTATACAGGTTGTTCCCTGTGCTTGACATGTCCTTACAGTGTCGTATTTGTCCATCTGTCCCTCAAAACCTAAATATGACATTCCTCTGGAAACGTTTTCTGGGACCTTCCGGTCTGCTCTGATGGCTTTCAGTTAATCACCCTCTCTGGGTTATCTCTTTCAACTGAACACGTTTCTAGCATCGAACTCAGTGCACATGTGTGTACAGGTCTGTCGGTTCTTCCAAACTTCCAAATCCGTTTCCACACCCGTTCCCAGCACCTGGCACGGCGCCTGGCCCCTCGCGCTGCTCAATCAGTATCAGAAGAAACGAATAGTAAGTAAATCTGGAAACAATGTTCTGTAACCTTTAAAATGAAAATATGAAAATAGATGATAAATTGTTATGTGCCAGAGAGTAGAACATAAAATAATATACCCATTTTGATGCCAAGTCTGTAAAAAATAAGTAAGGAAGGTTCTATGCAAAAAAAGTTACATAGGCAAGGCCAGGAGAAAGATGATGAAAGGCTAAAATAATTACTTCTTTCGGATTGTTTTCAAATTATGTACAAATGCTGTGCTGTGCTGCCTGTCCCTGTCCTTCCCTTCAGGGCACAGCTTCCCGCTGTCAGCCCCTGCATGTCTTTGTCTGAGGGCTTTCTCTGGCCACCTGAACCAAGGTCGTGAAACGTGTGGAGGCCGAGAGTGTTCGAGAACTAACCTGTGTCAGGAGCGCCCTTAGGTGGTAGCTGGTGCATAAATGCGGCTGCTCGCACCCGCTCCGAGGTGTGAGTTCCACTGGTGCTCGGAGTCCTCAGAGAGCTCGTGCGCTGCTTACCCTCAGCGGGGAGTCGCTGTGATCACTCACCCTTTATTTATACTGATTCTCTGCCCCTCACTCCTCCACTCCCTGCGGTTTTCTGGTATCCCCTCCAAAATCACGGTTTGCACTTGAATTCCTTGTCTCGGGTTCAGTTTCTAAGAGAACCCCAACTAAGACACTCTCTAATAACAAAAAATTAATAATGATATGTTAACAGAAAAGTATGATTAAAATGTAGATATTGGCCAGTTTGCAGTGACTCATGCCCATAATCCTAGCACTTTGGGAGGTCAAGGCGGGAGGATTGCTTGAGGCCAGGAGTTCAAGACCAGCCTGAGCAAGAAGGAGACCCTGTCATGCAGTCCCAGCTACTCGGGAGGCTGAGGCAGGAGGATCACTTGAGCCTGGGGGTGTGAGGTTGCTGGGAGCTGGGCTGACAACACGGCACTCTAGCCCAGCAACAGAGCGAGACTCTGTCTCAAAAATAAATTATTATTTAGGAAGGTGTAACACCTTCACTTTACTAAAGTCGTTATCAAATTAATTAAAATTAATGATTAAAACTGCCGTTCTCAAGGACTAGAATACAAAGCAGATAATTGTGAGAGTGTGTGAGTGTAAGGAAAGTTCTGAATATGTAAATGCCAAATTGGGGTGCCTGGGCTGCCACTCAAAATTGTACGTTAGTCACCGATTTCCACTTTCCTCCCCCTCTTCTGTCCATATTTTTCATGAGTCATGTCTTCGTCTTGTACATTGTTCTGGTTTGTAATAGCTACCATCATCTGCGTTTTCTTTGGTGTCTATCGAGAATGTTAACCACCTAAGAATAGGAATTTTATCTGTCTCCTCCCTCCCATATATATCATTGAGAAAGTGCTCAACAACTGTTTATAGAAAAAATTATTGTACAATTTAACAAAGGGAAAGAACACCCATACTGGTCTTCTCAGGATCATTTATTGAAAAACTCTTAAATGTGTAACTGTCACATTTATTTCAAACAGTATCATGAATCACTTTAAGCTTAATTTCATTAAATTAATACAAAATTATGTTATCACAAAGTTTCTATCCAAAGAAGCATTAGGATACGTTATATCAGGAAAGATCCTTTCTTGATTGATCGTGACTGAGAAATTAAAAAAAAAATCCCTTCTCTAGATCTGTTCCAAGGTGGAATTTTTGGGCAAAGAAAATCAACATAAATACAATAACATTTTAGATAATAATTTCCCAAATTGTTTAATAATATTATATATATATTTATTTGAAATAGCAAATTTAGGCAAAAGACCATTTAATTTTATTATTATCTACATAGCTCTGTTCCACAATACATTGTTCACAACAAAGAAGATTTTTCTAGAAATAATTTTTGGTAGTAAGAGAACTTAAAAACATGATTAAGAAAAGTGGACATTTTTGGTAAAAATCTAGACATTTTGACTGTGTAATATTAGACATATCTAGATATCTGGAAATATATGAATACATTTCTATTACAGCTATTTGGTGGTTTTTTAATAGAAATTAGATAAAATATAGATTTTCTTTAAATAGCATGCTAATTCATCACAGGAATTGGATTCAATGTAATGAAATAATTCAAAAGATGGTTTCATTATCTTGATTGTTACCGGTTGTTACAAGAGAATTAGGAACAACACTTCCTAAGGATGAAAAAAAAAAGCTGATATACAAAAACCGTGGGAACTAGGTCTATTTTATCCAGTAGCTGCTGCCTTGTTAGCTCTTTTGGTTTCTGTTTACTGATGAGAGTTGCGGCTGCACTGCACACAGCAGGGCAAGGTCGGAGCCAAAGACCCACCATGAGCATTTGTGTCAAAAGACGAATGAGGAATTATTTTGGTTAGTTTTGTCAGCATAGAGCGTACAATTTATTTAAAAAAACACATAGAGTTTTTCTTTTTGCCATCAATTACTGAAATTCTTACAGGACTCTCCACTTGTGCTCGCAAGGTTTTTAGCCCAGTGCATTAGAACATTTGGGGGAAACTGATAAAAACCAGGATTCCCAGGCTGCATCTTAGGGATTCTGATTCAGTGGGTCTGGGATAGGGCTTAGGAATCTGTCTTTTTACCGAGTTTCTCAAGTAATTCTTACGCAGGTAGACCTCAAACCACACATGGAGAAACACTGCTCCAGCCTTTTCCCCATTAAAAAAAAAAGGCTTTCATTTAGCAAGGGATTCTTATGAACACAGACGTCACATACGATCAGAACATACTGTAACGTGCCGCAGACCTGTCATGCCAGCATCACTAAGATTTCATCTGAATCCATCTCACCTTCCCAGAGCAGAGACGCCAGCTGGCCGCTGCTTTTGAGAAACGTGATCAAAATGGAGAAGCTGTAACAAAAAATGAGAAACAAGCAAATAGAAAAGCTCAGTGACCAGACTTATTTTGCAATGCCTTTAATGGCCTCTCTTTCTAAATAAATATCTTAATTCATTGCTCACTGGATGTCTGGTTTCTTGAAGTCCTAATGAAATAATGCGGAAAGTCTTTGCTGTCTTGTCTTAGAAGCCCCGTGTCGGACTTTAACTGTGTGTCTTGGAGGCTAATGGTGCCATGCTTGCCCCATAGAAGTGTTTTATGATGTAGTGGGCGGCAAATCTTAGCCAAAAAATGGGAGTGGGCTTAGAGAGAAAAAGGCCTGGTAGCAACTCAGACTGTTGCCAGGGATTCCTTCGGTGCAAGAGGGCTCTGCGAGCAAGCCCAAGCCCTCCTGGCTTTGCTGACGTTTTCTGTTGGCCCTGAAAGCAGCATTGCCTTCCCTCAATCGCCCCTCTCTACCCACACAGTATTGTTATAATGAATTTTTAATGCAATCATGAATATCTTCCATATATGTATGATATGTCAGCATTTACCTGTCTAAAAATTAAACACAAATAGTTCTATTGTCACCAGATCCTCTTAGAAGAGACATAGAGAAAGCTACTTTGCTGGGTTAACTCCAGAATGTCAAAAAAAATTATAAGCTTATGGAATTAATAAAACCATGAAGGTAAATTTATAAATTACTTTTCTAAATGAGCCAATTCCCCATTCCTTGCTTTTTAAAACATGAGCATTTAAAAACAACTTTAAAAAACTGTATCTATCCTCACAAAATTGTTATAAATCAATTTATTATGGGATATGTTAAAAACAAATAAACCCCAAAATCATAGAATTTTAAAGCTAAACTAAATTTTAATGATCCTCATTCAACCTCCTTATTTTACTAAGACCTTCTTAGTGTACTGAGGCCTAAGTTAATGGACTTGCCCAAGTTCACAAACCTTTTCTTTTTTTTTCTTTTTTTCTCAAGTTCACAAACCTTACACAGTTAGTCATTCTTTCATTCTAAAAAACAAAAACAAAATTAAAAGAGAAAAAAAAGATTATTTTTTCCAAGAAATCATTTACTCTGTGTCTACTTTAATCACTTTCTCAGCATCAATAAGTGATCGGTTTTAGCCAATGCTTGTATTAATAATTTGATGTCATAATTTTAGTTTGTCCAATTAAATAAAATATTGTGTCATGTTTCTGTGGTTAGATAAGACAGGTGCTCCTGGGCGCGGTGGCTCACACCTGTAATCCCAGCACTTTGGGAGGATGAGGCTGGAGGATAGCTTGAGGCCGGGAGTTCCAGACCAGCCCGGGCCACACGGTGAGACCCCGTCTCTATAAAAAGTAAAAAAATAATAAGTATGTAAATAAAGATAGGAATACGACTATGAAGAGCTGGGAGAAACAAAGAGCCTTAAATCAGGGGAAAAAAGGAAAGCCTACAACGTGAAATTATGTTTCACATCCACAGTTTAATAACTTGCTTCATTCATTTATTCATCATTCATTCACTCTTTCACTCATTCATTCATCAAACATGCTAGGAGCACAAAGATGATTACGACAGGCTCTCTTGTTACAGAGCCCACTAGTTAGCCAGAGTAGGAAGGTGACAAGTACTCATAAAAATGGCAGAAGCCATGATGAGATGTAATAAAAGGAGCGTCTCTGGTGCCACATCAGTTGAGGTTCTACAGACTGAGAGAAGCAGAGGGCTTGATCTTGGGGGTGTGGTTTATGCAAAAGCGTATGGGCGGGATAAACAGGGCATGTCAGGGGTGGCTGAGGCTCAGGATGTACAGCAGGAAATGGGGATGGAAGCAGAGTCCGAGGTCAAGTTAAGAATAGCCTTTTATGCCATTCTAGAAGAATCCGAATTTTATCTTATACGGTCCTGTACGGAACAATATCAAAGACACTAGCTACATGTGACTATTGGGCACTTGAGATGTGGCTACCCTAAATTGAGATGTGCCATCTGTATAAAATGCACATTGGATTTTGAAGATTTAGTACGAAGGAAAGAATGTTTACCATCTCGTTAACAACTTTTTATATTTATTATATGTTCAAATGATCATATTTTGGCTACATGAAGTTAAATAAAATATATTTTTAGATTGATTTCAGGTTTTTTTTTACTTTTTTAAAAATGTAAGAAAATTTTAAAAATTTAACATTTAAAATCTACAAATGGTAGAAAATTTTAAATTACATATGTGGCTCACATTATATTTCTATTTTAGTAGCCACTATTTTAGTAGACAATGATAATGTACTTGAGATTATAGGCTTTTAAAATTTACTTTATTGTTTTTAATAATTTTTAATTTTGAAGTGCTTCAAATTCCCAACATCATGATTCCACCTCTAAATGATTTAGTTTGCATATCTAAAAAATAAAAATTTCCTGTGTAAACCAACAATACTATCAGATTAAGAATAATTCCTTAACATTGTCTCTTATTCAGGCTATATTAAAAATCTGTAAATGTTCCCAAAGTGTCTTCGTAGTTGGTTTGTCAAAACCAAGATCCAATCCGGGATCATCATTATATCTGCTGTTATTGTCCTCAAATTAATTTACCATAGTTCCTCCCCTCTCACTTATATATTGTATTTTTATTTTCTGTGTCACTAACTTGAATAAATAGACCAGCACAGTTATCTGTGGTCGCCTTCTGGGTTTCTCTGATTTGTTGGTGTTGTTTAGCTTATTCTCCATATTTCCTATAAGGTGTAAATTAAGACCAATAAACTTGAGTAGATTCCAGTGCAACATTTTTTCCTTCAATGTAACACATGTAATGTTGGGAACTTCCTGTTTCGTCACATCGAGAGATGATACATGCCAGATTTCTCCGCAGTTAGTGGTGCCAAGGTTGACCACTGGACTGCAGCCTGGAGTTATGATTTTCTCTTGGTGACCAGAAATCTTTTAATTAAGAGAGTGCAGTAATTAGATCTTCATTGTGGAGCAGTGTAGATTGTAGGAGGAACTAAACGAAGAGAAAGCAGAGAGACCACCAAAGAATCCATTAGCGTCATCAAGAAAAGAGAGAGATGGTGACGATCTCACTCTGAGCCAGGTGCTGTGCTAATTCCTTAGCACGTGTTACCTCGTTAAATCCTCACACAGTCCTATGAGGTTGGTTTTCTTGTCTCCATTGTGTGTCGAAAATTGAGATTTAGAGGCCGAATAACTAGCCTATTGTCACACCAGCACTGGCAGAGTGATGATTAAAGCCCAGCTCTGTCGACATCAAACTCCATGTATGGAACCACGCTCCTATGGTGACTGCAATAACAATTGGTTTGGAGAGCTGTGAAGACTTTGAATGTTCTTTTTTTTTTTTCGTTGTCCAGCTAATTTCTTTCCATTTTTTTAGTAGAGACGGCGTCTCACTCTTGCTCAGGCTGATCTTGAACTCCTGAGCTCAAACGATCCTCCCACCTTGGCCTCCCAGAGTGCTAGGACTACAGGCATGAGCCATTGCGCCCGGCCAAATGAATGTTCTTTTTAATTTGGCGACCAACGCACTACTTGGGGTGTGGAAGAGAATAACTCTGAAGTGTCTATCTTGCATGATGAGGGGAGGAGAGTATGATTTTGTTGAATTTAAAATGTCAGTTGGATAAGTCAACTGAAAATACAGGTCTAGAGTTAGATAATAGAAAACATAGGTTTGGAGTTCAGAAGACAGGTCAAAGAAAAAGTATAGACCACTAAAGTATAGATTCAAGAGTCATCTGCATAGCGATGTAGCTTAGACCAGGGGAGTATATAAAGTAACCCAGTAAACTTATATAGCATAAAGATACCTTCACTTCATATTCGTAAGCCATTTGAGACTAGCAAACCAACATCAAAAGGGAGACAACTGCATGAATTAAAAATATCATTTCTGGCCAGGTGCTATGGCTCACACCTGTAATGCCAGGTGTGAAATTGGGAGGCTGAGGAGGGAGGACCGCTTGAGACCAGGAGCTCTAGACCAGCTTGGGTAACATAGCGAGACCCTGTCTCTACCAAACATAACAACAACAACAACAAAAATTATCCGGTGTGGTGGTGCATGCCAGTGGTCCTACTACTCAGGAGGTTGAGGCAGGAGGATTGCCTGAGCCCAGGAGTTTGAGGTTGCAGTGAGTTATGATTGCACCACTGTACTCTATCTAGTCCAGTTGACAGAGTGAGACCTTATCTCAAAAAAAAAGAAAAAAAAAACAACACAAAACCATTTCTGATTTTTATAGTCCTCAAAAAGTTAAAATATTATAAGGAATTATTAGGATAGTATTTTGGTATAAATTCTTTGACATTATATCCAAATCATGATCTGACAAATGGAAGTTTACTTATAGAGGGGGACAGAACCTTTCAAATTAGGCTGGTCACAGAAAGCCCAGGTCACATACACACTGCATTAGAGGACAACATGTATTTTGAGGAATGTTGAAGGGAGGACACCACAGCTGCCTTTGGAACACGCCTTAGAATAGTAGTATAGAATTCTGAAAATTCGTTCTGCTCTTTTTGAGGTTATGTACAATGGAGCGTGGTGGTAAAATGAATTAATTGTTTTGAATTCCTTAACAAAAAATAAAAGGTTATTTTCCTGCCGTCCAAAATTGTCCTCTTTTTTCTAAGGTAGCATTAAGTGTCCATTATTGTTCATTTAATTGTCTTTCTCAATGATCTTTTGTAGAATATGATAATTCATTTTTCTTAAGATGAGTAAATGATTTGAAAGGACATTCATCAAAATTCAAGATAAACAGATATATTTGCTCTATATTTATAAAGCTATACAAAGCAGAACTTTTTTTCTAACAAATTTTTTATTATTTTAATGGCAATTATAATTTAAAAAAACATTTCTGGGACACAGGTCAGGTAAAATCAGATTTAAATAGATTTCAGGAAATCCTGAAATTTCAGGGGAACAGTAAAAAAATACATCTTCGGGTGTGGTGGCTTACACCTGTAATCCCAGCACTTTGGGAGGCTGAAGCCGGAGGATTGCTTGAGGCCAGGAGTTCGAGACCAGCCTGGGCAACCCAGGGAGATCTCATCTCTACAAACAATTTAAAAATTAGCCCGGTGTGGTGGCGCGTGCCTGCAGTCCTGTCTACTCAGGAGGCTGAGCCGGGAGAACCACTCGAGGCCTGGAGGTGGAGGTTGCATTGAGCTATGGTCAGACCACTGCGCTCCAGCCTGCGTGACAAAGTGAGACCCTATCTGTTAAAAAAAAAAAAAGTTCATTTGAGGACTGTGCGTGGAAAGTGAAGAGAAGCAGCCCCTTCTCTGTCTCCGAGATGCTCGTGCGGACGTGGCCGGTCACACTGGCAGGCTACTCTTGCACACCTGAGATCCCTGGCAGGCGCGGGCTGGGGTTGGCTTGGTTGCTGCTTCTCAGCATCCAGGACTCACAGGATGAGCTGAGCACAAAAGGCAAAATCTATTTATTTTTGCAATTAGAAAATTGTAGTGACAAGGATGTTTTGGTTCGCCCTATACATAAACGTCTTTAATTCTGACCTTGAAAAGGCGCTAAGATACTTTTTAGTGCAACCATATATTTTATTGCAGCTTACTCACAAGAACAGTTTACATTTTTTATTGCATAGAGATTAGTTTTAGCTCTCTAATAGTTACGCTTATCAGTGTTTACGCTAGTCAATAGTTACTAAAGAGGCGAATGCCTCCATGGATTCAACTACTGATTTGCAGGTTTGATAATTTCAACACTCTGCCAGCTACATTTAGTCCAACTCCCTTATTTTATAGATGATAAAACTGGAACACTACAGAGATAAGGAATTTTTCTGAAGTCATACACGATTAGAGCCTGAAGTAGCCAGAATCTAGGTTTCCAGACTTCTGACCTGAAGCTCTCCCTGCTTCCTTCACATTTAAATGGGGTCAGTTTCTTGACAGATTTGTTCTTGTCTTCAGCGATTATAGAAGTTTCTCTTCTCAGATGTTAAGTTATTTTCATTTTACATATTGTTAATAGCAAGATTGGATCAGCTCCCTAGAATAATGTGTATTCTATCTATCTGGATGTATTATTTATGGTCAATTTTGAAAAATGGTGGATTGTTTAGAGGCATTTGATTTTCCTGGAGCATTGGAGATACCTGAAAATAGCAAAAGGCAATGGAAAGAAGCTAGACCCAGAAATTTGGATTATAGTTCTGTCTTAATCACTGACCCTGCGGAAGTTATTCAATATTGTATCATCTCAGTTTTCCATTCTGTAGAGCAGGGATCATAACACCTGCTTAAATCTCTCAGATGGGAAGTACAAGGATCAAATAAGCTAATAATGACGAAAGCATGTTAGACAAGGGTAATATACTTTAGGTGTGTAATGAAGCTAGAGAACTTTGAGAAAGATCATTTAAATCTGTGGCAACATATTTAGATTGGCCAAATGATAAACTTGTAAAGAGATATTTATATTATTTGCTTTGGGAGTTTCTTAGTGGCAGGCTAACTTCTATCCCATTGATGACTCTTAAGGTGTGGTGATAAAAATAAACATCCTATTTATTTTGTCATGCAGGTCTTATGACATACATTGTGCGAGTCTTAAAGAGCCGTGACTACTGCTAACGAACACTACGCCAAATCGCACGACACCCCAAGGAAGGCTGGACAGAACTACTCACTTCCACTGCACACAGCGTTCTGGCTTAGCAAACAAGAACACAATGGACTCCTGAAGCTTGAGACATGAACATTTTTTCTTAATTTCGAAGAACTTGTACATTATTTGCACAGCTGTTCTGTCATATTCCTTTTACGGGACGCAGAAATTACTTTAAAGTCAGCACTTTAATAATGAAAAAATAATAGCTATAGTTTATTGGTCTCTTATTTTTATGTCAGTCACTGTGCAAGGGTTTTACATACATTATTGCTAATTGTCAAAGCATTTCTATGAAAGGTGGGTATTATTATACCTATTTTACTTCACAATATACTTATAAAAAGAAAATATAATGTTATAATTTGAATGTCAGTTTCCATTCGTACTACGGCAGGTATGTGTTAGGGCCTAGAGACCACAAGCAGCAAATAACCAGCCATTGGCTTCTGTATTATGCTTGCTTGCTTGCTTAAGAGAGCGGAAAGTTTTCAGCTGACCCTTACTGACCCCGAACCTACTATCTTGCCTTCGTTAGGGCACCTAAGAATGTAAGGAAGAAAACGGTGCCTTTCACACAGGTGTCCACGAGATAAAATAGTAGTCTGGGCCAGAGGGTTGGAGCGCCCCGAGCACTGAGCGGCCCAGCAGTGCCTCCTGTGTGGAAGGTGATCTGGCTTGGATAATGAGATGTCAAATGTATTTTAGCTAAGATTAATGTTGTTATACTTGCTTCAAAGTAAAGTTGTAGCTGTGACTTGTAACTCCTACGGAACTCATCTAAGGAAAGGGGAGAATTCCCAAAACCTCCCAGACCATGTCGGCCCAAGATAAGATTGCACCATGGTTAGGACTAACACTTTTTTGGTTCTGTAACTGTGCTTATGCAAGCAATTAGATGATTTATCGGTGTGTGGTTTTTGTCTTTAAAAGAGCCGGCCTCTCCTGGCTCGGGACTGCTCTCTGTGCAGCCGTCTGTGGTGGTGCAGGGGTAGTCACTGGCCAGCTAATAAAGACTCATAATTTGGCTCAGTTTCGGTCTTAAGAGGTCTTTTCTCGCACTTCGAACCATAACAGTATGCTTGCATTTAATTTCTTCTCATGGCTGTTCTCTCAGATAAGCACAGGCAAATATTATTAATTCCAACTAGCAGATAAACTAAGACAAAATGGAGTTAAATAACTTGCTTAAATACCAGGGTCAAATTTATGACTGGGGCCTTATTTGCATCATTTCTGTTTAAGATATTTTTCTCATTAGACCACTGGTTTTCAAATTAATGAATTCAGCAGTAATATGCCAGACATACGCCGGAGCGTGTGGATAAAACAGAGCCCTGCGCAAACTGAGTGGGGTCAATCTGAATCGGAACGTCTCTAGCAGGCCTATCTTTGGGGTTTGGATGGTCTCATCCTCCCCTTTCCTTCCCCCGCAACACGTTTGCAGCAGTTGACACAGGTTTAAAGAGTTAAAATAACTCGTCATCACTGCCACTCCTTGAGCACTTGTTTAAAGTACTCTACCTATGTTATCTTATTTAATCCCTGTGGCATCCTGGGAGAAAGGACGATACTACTTTTTTTTTTTTCGCCTGAGAGGAGGAGAAACTCGCCGAGGTGGACCTGCAAGCTAGCAAGAGGCAGAGGTCAGAGTCAAAGGCTGATCTGCATGTTCCAAAGCCAGCCGGTCTGTTTCTTACCCACATGGCCTCTTGGTTAACGGGTGTTGGGTTTTTAATGAGCAACTGGCAAATCTACCTTTTCTCTTGCCCCATACTTGCAGGGTACAAGGACAAGAAGTGAGAGGCGCAGGGAGTTTGGAGTAAAGGGAAAACCCAAGTTTTTTTTTTTTTTTTGAGACAGAGTCTCACTGTGTTGCCCAGGCTAGAGTGCCGTGGCGTCAGCCTAGCTCACAGCAACCTCAAACTCCTGGGCTCAAGCGATCCTCCTGCCTCAGCCTCCTGAGTAGCTGGGACTACAGGCATGCGCCACCATGCCCGGCTAATTTTTTTTCTATATATTTTTAGTTGTCCAATTAATTTCTTTCTAATTTTAGTAGAAACGGGGTCTCGCTCTTGCTCAGGCTGGTTTTGAACTCCTGAGCTCAAACAATCCACCCGCCTCGGCCTTCCAGAGAGCTAGGATTACAGGCGTGAGCCACCAAGCCCGGCCGAAAACCCAAGTTTTTACCTACTTTAGGATTATTATGGGAGGCTATAAAAAAGCTTGGTAGTAGCAGGTTGGAATTGTGGGCTCTATGAAGGGGGACACAAAGGGGAGACTTGACTTTCTTTTCTTTCTTTTTTTTTTATTAGAGACAGAGTTCTGCTCTGTTGCCCAGGCTGGACTGCAGTGCAAGTGGTGCTGCCCACCATGCCCAGCTGACTTTTTTTTTTTTTTAAATTTTTTGTAGAGATGGGATTCTGCTATGTTGCCTAGGCTGGTTTTGAACTCCTGGGCTCAAGTGATCCTTTTACCTCAGCCTCCCAAAATGCTGGGATCACAGGCATGAGCCACAATGCCAGCAGAGATTCGATACAGGCGTACGATGGGAATTTTTATAATGAACTATCACAGAAATTATAGAACTTATAGAACTTACATAGTTCTATAAGTTCCATGTGAGTTCAACTATAAGTTCTATTGTGGAAAGATTTTAGGTAGTCTACACGGCATGATTCTTTCACATAACCTGCCTGCGACTCCTCATATTTAATCCTAAACGTGTGGCTCTACTCATAACACTAAGCCCTGGGAATGAATCATGATTCTGCTTGCTCAGGTGCAGCCCTTTATAGAGTATATCTCCTTGTACAGGTAGAACTTCAAAAATACGTGATTAATGAGTAAAAGTAAAGATAAGCAAAGAATTCCAGTTTGTACATTGTTGGCATAATTATTACTTTGGGCAGGCCTTGATGAATTGTTTTGCCTTTCTGATTGTAGAACTCAAGTTCTAAAGAAGAAAAAAGTGATTAATCGGTCACATTCTATTATGTGAACAATTCTACTTTTCTGTTTAACTTCCCTGAAAGGGAATTGCCTACCAATCAGGTTTTGATTCCCGTCTGCTCATCTCGGTAATAACTCAATAGACAGAGCTTTGTTTTAAAGTTTGTTAAAATACAAGGAGATTGTCACAGTCCAGGCCGGTGCTGGGAGATCTTCATTTAGAGTGGCAGGTTGGTCCCCAGGCTGCTGGAAGCTTGGTCAGGGGGCTGGGCGAGTCCCTCTACACGGGGTGGGTGTTACGGGAGATTGCTCTGCCCAAGGCTCCCCGCAGCGGTGGCAGCAGCTGCTGGGTGAGGCTATCTAGGCAGTGGTCCCAGGTGTCAGGGCTGTGGGCATTCGCTCCATCCAGGTCCAGGTGTAATGGCGGCAATAGCTACAAAGAAAGTAAATACTTAGGAATATACTTAACCGAAAAGTAGGAATATACTTGACCAAAAGGTGAAAGATCTCTTCAAGAAGAAATACAAAACACTGAAAGAAATTGTAAATGACACAAACATGTGGAAAAATATCCCATTTTAATGTATTACTATAATTTTGTCCTAAACTCATTTAAAAATTTGAATTTTATAAGTATTTTTTATTTTATTTATTCATTAAAAACATATTAAGTGTATACTATTTGTCAATCTTGGGTTCCATTGCTAGTATTGTCCTGTGGTCTCCTTTCTTGCCAATGATACTAAAACATATTTAGTATCAGGCTCTAGGGAATTATGATATATAATGCCATAGTTCAATGTTTACAGATACCTTAGTTATTTTATCATTTAATATATAAGGCAATATTGAACATGATTGAGTGGCTTACAAATGTTTAAAGGTCACTTGGGCTGTTGATAAATGATTGCATTCTGGTTTACTCTCTTTATTGACAAAATATTTGGAAATGAATTACCATGTTAAGAAATAATAAATAATGGTACATTTTTCTAAGCCCTAGAGTAGGAAAATGAAAAACAGTTCAGGAGAAAAACCACAGGTTAAAACCAGAAAATTCTCAGCGATTAGATTTTTGCTTTGAGTTCCTTTGATAATCTTGTCCAGCAACTTTATTTTATAAATTAACCAAACCAAACCTGGTGAGCAGTTGTTGAACCTGAAATTTTCTCACACCCTTAAACTCTCTTTCTCTCTTTTTTTTTTTTTAAGAGAAAGGGTCTCGCTCTGTTGCCCAGGCTGGATGCAGTGATGTGATCATAGCTCACTGTAGCCTAAAAGGCCTGAGGTCCAACCATACCCCAGATTGAATTAGATTCCCTAGAGGTGCAGTCCAGGCCATGGAAGTTTTTTTATGCCTCCAGGTGATTTGAACATGCAGACAAGCGTGTGAGCTGGTGGTTGCAAGATGCTAATCCCCCAGTTCTTTCAGCGGGCGTTTTCACGGCATCCTCAGGGCTTCTCCTTCATGTGTTATTCTTTCACAACTGATTCCCTTGAAAAGTTATTATTGCTTCTGTCCAAAGGTGATTTAGTCCATCCACTTTAGGATATTAATGAATGTATGTCATTTCTTAAACAAAACAAAACAAAACAAAACTTGTTCTACTCTGTTACTTTAACTTGAGTTTTTCTGTTTTTTTCTGTTTTGCTGTCTCTACTCCACCACATGAATGACAATTTTGACTACTTAGAGCAATTATAATTATAAAATGTGTGCAGAAACCTATGAGTTAGCAATATTTCATGCAAGCTACAAATGCATTAACAATATTATCTTAGAGTCAAGATACAGAGGAGTCAATTTTAACAACCTGGTCAATAGCTTTATAAATTTACAATCTCTCTTTTATGTCTTAGCAATAAAAGACTATTTAATTATAATGGTCAAAACTCTTCAGCATTTTCTGTGATTTTGAAAAATAATGTTTGATATGTATTAAGTTATAGATTTAATTGTAATTGTATTCATTTATACTACCAAAAAGACAATTTTGTTTAACAGTTAGTACTACTAAATGAAACCAGACTTGTCAAAACTTTTATATTATGATGCTTCCAACCGGAGATCCCCACCAAGCTCTAGTTCAGGGCCTCTTTACCCTAAACTGGACTATTAAAAAAAAAAAGACAACATTGAACCATAAATCATTTAGATACAACATATTAACAAGGAGAAACCTGTGTAGTTTGACTTGCTTGGCATTTATCTTAACCCCTCCTTAAGTAGTTGTTTTTATTTTCGTTTTTTGAATCAGAGCTTTCTGATCATTTCACCACTGCTAGTCTATTTTCCATGATTCACTTTTCTAATACTCTTTTTTCTATTCTGACTCTTTCCCAGTTGCTTGTTTAGGCAACAAATCACCAAGTTCCATTTGTGTCATCATTTCTACCTCTTGGCTCCCCATAAACATCTCCCCCTCAAACAACTACCTTTGCTTTGTATTTACTCTTCAGTCTCTGTAAATATTTGGGTATAGAAGTGGTGCCAGTGTGGTCTAATTAAAGTCTGGTTGGAGTAGAAGAGGCCAGGTGGTGCCCTGACTAGTTGCTATGGAACTTGTCCTCTACTTTGGAGGCCAAAGACACACTCTAGCTGGTGTCCACGTCTAAAGAGGTCTTGAGAAACTGAGTAGCAATAGCTAAAATCCAAACAAAACTTTAAGTAGACACCAGAATAGCAATTTAGTGATTTATTGTGAGAAATAACTGTTAGGAAAATGGAGAAGCTGAAAACCTATGTAGTCATTTCATCCTCCCCCTACGACCAGCTCTATGAAAAAATTTCAGTGACCCCTATAAGTTTTTTTATAATCATCTCCATTAGCTAATTACTTGACCTTTTGAGTTGTTTCTCAGAAATGGTGGGTTTTCCACAAGACAAAGTGTTACCGAAAGCTTCGCACTTGCCCACATCAGGCTGCATCAGAAGAAAGGACAAATGGTTTGAGGAGAAGGAAAGAGAAGTTTATTAATTTTCCAGCAAATGAGGTTGGCAGACTTCCCTCTTAAAGTGCCAGCATCCTGCCTCTGAGCAGAAATACATAGCTTTTGAAGGGGAGGTTTTCAGCTTCAGGCTATTGCTGTTCAGCTATAGTTGAAGGTTCTGATTCATCCTATCTTTGGCAAAAACATTCTCCTGACATCAACCCGGACAATTCCTGGGAGCCATCTCCTGTGGCGCAAAGAACAAAGGACACTCCCCTGCCCCTCCCCATCACGGCCACTGGCCTGGGGCAGGGATGCGGGGATCCCTGCATCCCTGCATCCCTGCAGGGATGTTTTAATTCCCACAAGGAGTTGCGGAGGTTTTAGAGAGACAGAAAACATTTTTACCCTTTCTCAGGCCTTTCCTCCTGTTACAAAAGGAGTTAAGATTCTGAAGTTCCCGGGAAGACTTCCTGATGCCAAGACTCACTGTCCCCTCCACCCGTCCCAAGGCATATGATGGGTTTGAGGCAGCTTCTCCTGTTCTCTCAGCAAAGCGTCTTTCCTATTAAAAATTCCTCTCTTCCTTGGCAATCCTGGTTGTCTCGATAATTGGATCTTTGTGCGAGGAGCAACTAGACCTAGGCCAAACCCCCCTTGTGTGTTTGATAACATTCCTGTAGTCAATTTACATGGGAATGACAATAATCAGGTAGAGTTCCTTTGGTAAGATTAAAGTCAAAATAAAAGGAATTTGCTTCAATTTATGAAAGGCCCCTCTGTGATAGAGTAAGAAACATCAGTGAAGGTTAGGTAATGTAAAGAGTAAAGTCAACCAGGAAGCGGATCTGGAAACTGGAGAAGGTGGGCCTGTTTAGAGTCCTCTTGGCTACTCAGATCCAAGAAATTATTGCCCCAGTTTTGCCAGAGCACTGATTTTTCAATAAAACCCAGAAATATGAGTTTCAAAAAAAATTATGGGTTTGTGGCTAAACCTGTTCTCAATTTGAGCATTAAACAGTGATAGCAAAAATTATAATCCATTGTATACATATATGTATTATGATCAATTGAATGAGTTGATACTGATGTATAAGTAAAATCACAGGGGAGGAGGGGAAGGTCTTCCTTACAGTAAAAATCCAGCTAATAAATGGCAAAAGAATGGTATCTTCACAATGGAGATACCTGGAAGAAAATACCTTAACACAGTGATGAAAGTTAACATCACCAGTAATAGGGCAAATCCAACATTAGTGCCTCTTGAAATGATGCACTAAGAGGATAAGAGAGGAGTGCAAAAGACTATTTTTTTTTTTTAAAAAAAGAAAGGTAGGTGCAGTGGCTCTTGCCTGTGATCCTAGCACTCTGGGAAGCTGAGATGGGAGGATCCCTTGAGCTCAGGAGTTTGAGATCAGCCTGAACAAGAGCAAGACCCCATCTCTACAAAAAATACAAAAATTACCCAGGCGTGGTGGCATGTACTTATAGTCCTAGCACTTTGGGAGGCTGAGGCAGGAGAACCGCTTGAGCCCAGGAGTTCGAGGTTGCTGTGAGCTAGGCTGACTCCACGGCACTCTAGCCTGGGCAATAGAACAAGACTCTGTTTCAAAAAAAATAAATAAATAAAAATAAAAAAAAATTCAAAAAGGAAGATAAAAACATCACTCCGTGATATTCCTCAAAAAATGCATAAATGTAACCTAATCATAAAGAAATATCACACAAAGCCAACTTGAGGGCCATCTATAGAACAAGTGATGTGTACTGTTCAAATGTCAATATCATGAAAGACTAAAGAATGGCTCCAAATAAAAGGAGGCTAAAGAGACATGAATGGAATCAATGCTCAATCTGGGATTTTTGTTATTGTTATAAAGGGCATCGGTGAAATCTGAATAAGGTCTGTAGAATACGTGATAATATTGAACCAATGTTAATTTTTTGATTTTGATAATTTGATAATTTTTGTAATTTTGGCTAGAGAAGAAATACACACTGAAGTATTTAGGGGTAAGGAGGTACTATGTCTGCAAGTTACTATCAAATAGTTATAAAAAATACACATACATAAATATATAGAAAGAAATAAAAAAGCAAATGTAAAATACTAACATTAATGCATTTGGGTGAAAAGTATACAGAAATTTTTTGTATTATTCTTGCAACTTTTCCGTCAGCATGAAATTACATCAAAATGTAAATTTGCAAACAATCACCGGTTTTAATCAATGGTCCATACAGAGGGCTTACAACTGAACACAGAACGCTCGGAGTCCTCTGGGGGCACCTTTGGAGTCACAGTGAACAGGATGCACAAGGACCGAGTAGCTGTATCTTCCCTTTTCTTCTTGTTCTCTTAGACGTCTAAATACAATTGTCAGTGCTACAGTTTTACTTACTGAGAGAGCCCAACTAGAGCCATACTCTGTTCGGGAACATTTCAGCTTCCTATTTACAAGGTATCGTCTAGGTCTGCGGCTGCTACCTTTAGGAACAACTTTCCCCTCTCAGTGTTAATGTCACAGTTTAAATTGTTTTCAGGGGGCAATCCCCAATTCTAAGTTTTAGGGTATAATTTCCAAATACTGACAACATCTTTACCCTCCCTTCCCCTAGGTAGACTAAATACATGGCAGCTCCTGCCCTAATTAAACTGCTTTAATAACTAAAACCCTGAGTTCCCTGCAAGTCTCAAATCTTTATTTCTTTCTGGATTTCTTTGTCCCTGGCCTAATCCTAGGCATACACAGGGCTTTGCTCTCAAAAGCATTTATTATAGTCATGTTAGTAATTACACATTCCCCTGCAAGCAAATGCTTTCAGGGAACACACTAATGTACATTTCAGCAAGTGCTCTTGAATTATAATGAACATTTCCATTTTAATAAGGTTTGACTAAAGTGCAGCTGCCTCTGCAAATTATCTAAAACGGTACAGTACCTGCAGTAGAAATTCAGTCGTGCCTGTGCTAGGGATCATCAAAGGCGAGCTGATTTCCACCTTCATTTCTCTTCCATAAAAGGAGAGATTTGCTGGATGAGCCACTTTAATAGCAGAGGAAGCAGCACATTGATTTTTTGACAGGGTGACTGAGAAGAATGGTGAGGAGTGGGTGAAATCAACTGAGCAAAATGAGAGATGGATGATAATGGTTCAGGACAAGCCGGGATGCTGACAGCGAGGGTTGGGTGTGAATTAGAATAATGAAAACGCTCTTCCGGAAACTGTTTGGAGGGAAGGAAACCGTGTTTACATGGATTTTTTCAAACAGAATTAAATTCAAGACTTTTCTATGATTGTTACAGAAACCATTCAGCAAAGCAAAATGTGGCAAAACATGGCACCATGTGGGCCATGGGACTTTACCCTGAGGATCCCGATGGGAAGAATGCGACTTCTAAATGAGAGAAGGATTGGAAAATGTAGGTGGTAAAGAGAAAGGAAGAAAACAGGTGGAAGGGAAAAGCTTTGATGTTGTTTGAGTAAAGAGTGGGAAGGAGAGTCAAGAATAGGTAGAGAAGTAAGGAGGGAGGTGAGATGGAGGGAAGGTGGAGAGGGGAAAAAAGCGTTGTGACAACTGGTGTTTTAGAGGAATGGTGGTCGGAAACCATTTCCAGATTTAATAGGAGCAGCAGCCACTGCTAGGAAGCTTAAAGCCCGGAACTGGTAAGTATTTCAAATCTGAACTGATCATATAAAGTGGTCTCTTAGCCATTTTAAGGAAAATGGGACAGGTTCTGCTCCCACTCAGGGTAGGCGGGGGATCTGCCCGCTTGCCCTTTTTCTCAGAATGGGGAGAGCGGCCTTCTTTGCGCCCGCCCTGCAATCCGCGAGCCCCGCCAGGCGCAGCGTGCGGCCACCGCCGGCAGGAGCGAGGGGACCGCTCGGGCTGCGGAGCCCCTGTCCGGAGGCTGCTTTGTCGGAGGCTGCTTTGTCGGCGGCTCTGCGGCTTCCACGTGGGCAGACCTGGCCAGACGTCGGCTTTGTTTCATCAGCAATTTCTTTATCTTCCTTCGCGTTACCCAACCCCGACATCAGCCTACGAGTGCGCCTTCTACTTCTTGCCCGCGTAATAAGCAGGCAGTATTCCTGCATTCGAGTACAGGTCCCATTTTCTCCCACTTTCTGTAGGAATTTACACAGTGTTCTCCTTTCAATACTATCTGCAAAAGCCGATGCTCCTCTCTGCCGAGTGTCGCTGTCCGCGCCCCCGCAGGCTCGGACCCCGCGCTGAGAAAGCCCCGGCCGAGCCCAGCTCCGCAGAGTCACGCACTCCCCGCACCTCCTCGCCCCCCGGGCGCCTCAACCCTCCCTCACTTCCTAGGACTCTGTCATATCCGTTACCGACTTCCACAGAGCCGCATCTAACAAGCTTCTCCGTCCTTATTTTCCTCGGTTCTCATCAGCTTTGCATCTAGGTGTCAGTTTTCAGTTCATTCGTTTTCTTCGTTCTTTCTTTTTCTCTTTCCTTCCTTCTTTCTTTCCTGTTAACCTGTTTGCCTGTGTCCACAACGCAAACGTAAAGGCCTATCCTGTGCTGCGGTCCCCAAGCCCCCAGCCTCGGCCCGTTACCGGCCGGTGGCCTGTTAGGAAGCAGCGTGGCATCACCCTGAGCCCCGCGCCACACCTTCCCTCCCTGCCCCATCCCGGTCTGTGGGAAAGGGGTCTCCCATGAAACCGGCCCCTGGTGCCGAAAGGGTTGGGGACTGCTGGACAGAGGGCAGGGAATGCGCAGGTAACATAGCAGAGTCACACGGTCTGCGTTTGGACCACAGTCGCAGTCTCCGGGCTGTTATTTAACTTCTCTCAACCTCAGTTTTCTAATCTATAAGATGCGGACAATAACGCAAACCTCCAGAGTTGGTGTGGGAAGCAAATGAGTCTATAAAGACACAGTCTTGAATTCCTGGCCTCGAGCAGTCCTCCTGCCTCGGCCTCCCAAAGTGCTGGGATTAGGGTGTGAGCCACCACACCCTATACATATAGAGTAATTAGCAAAAAGTCTGGTGTATCACGAGCATTCCACAACTCTTTTATTGTTAACTTTTTATTCCCCAATAGCTAATATAGTGCATAGAATACAGTAGGCTCCTCTTAAATTTTGTTCAATGATTAAATAAATGCATAAATTGTAAATTAAATAAATGAATAAATAAACTCAATTAAACTCAGAGTTGTTTTAAGGATGAGACAAAGTACATGTGAAGTGATGAAAACAGTGCCAGGTACACCGAGTGCTCAGGGAAGCTTTATCCTTAGTACTCAAAGAGGCTGCTCAGCTGATCAATTGATATGATTAAGAACTACACTCAGGGCTCTTATCTAAAGCAATCGTCATCTTTAATTGTTCACTGGGTCCCACCCTTCCCATGTGATCAAGGATGTAGCTCCTGCGATTATCTCCCTTTATCTTATTTTTTTTGCTCTCTCTTTACTGGATCCCCTACAGGAAATATACCTGCTGAAACAATTTAGCAGTTTTTTCCTTGACTCCCATCCCCCTCCAATGACCATCCCATTTCTCTTCTTTTTGCAATTAAACTCTTTGAAGGAGCTGTCTATTACCTCTGTCTCTGGTTCATCCCCTACAATTTTCCCTTAACCTATTCCCATCTTACTTGCTTCCCACCTCTCCACAGAAACTTCCTTTGTCAAGGTGGCTAATGATTTACACATTGTCAAGTCAAATGTTAAAGTCAGTTTACTTTAGCAATCAACAACAGTGACAGTTGCTTCCTCCTTTTTTGAAACTTTCTTCACTTGTTTTCTAGGACACGTTTCATTCTCGATTATTCTTTTGCTTAACTAGCTGACTTTTTCTTAGCCTCCTTTGCTGGTTCCTCCTCATATTTCCAATTTTCAAGTTTTGTCTTAGTATTAGAACCTTACTGCCCGGCACGGTGGCTCATGCCTGTATTCCTAGCACTCTGGGAGGCCAAGACGGGAGGATCGTTTGAGCTCAGGAGTTTGAGACCAGCCTGAGCAAGAGCAAGACCATCTCTACTAAAAAATAGAAAAAATTAGCTGGGTGTGTCGCTGCACATCTATAGTCCCAGCTACTCGGGAGGCTGAGGCAGGAGGATCACTTGAGCCCAGGAGTTTGAGGTTGCTGTGAGCTGGACTGATGCCAGGGCACTCTAGCCTGGGCAACAGAGCAAGATTCTGTCTCAAAAAAAAAAAAAGAACCTTACCTTCTTTCTCTATATTTGGTCTTTATGTTATCCCATCCAATCCCATAGCTTTAAATATCATCTAAAAGCTGATGATTCCCAAGTTTATAGTTTCACCTTCAACCTCTCTGCAACTGCCTACATGTAATTGGCTACTAGATTTTTCCACCCAGGTACCTATTAGGCATCTCAAATGTAACATATTCAACACTGTACTCTCGACTGCACCCTCCTTTCCCTCCCCCAATTCTAACTCCTCCCACATTTTCCTGTCTCAGGTATGGTGACTCCATCCTTTCAGTTGCTCAGACCAAAACCCTTATGTTCATCTTTGATTCTTCTACACCCTTAGACAGGCCATAAACAAGTCTTGCAGGTCTATCTGGAAAATATATCGTAACTTTTTATCACCTCAGCTGCTCTCTGCTTACTTCAAGCCAAGATCGCCCCTCGGCCTGATGACTGCAGTAGCTGTCTCTTCCGTCCTCCTGCTCCCACCTCCTCCCTGCTGCGCACGCGGCTGCCACAGCGATCCTTCCAAAATGGCATGTCCTGCCTCCACTCAAAACTGCCAAATGGCTTTCTATTGAGAGCTAAAGCTGAAGGACTTCCGGTGGCTTGAAAGGTTCTATATAATCTTTTTGACACCCCCCCAACCCCCTCCCCCACCACGCTCCAGCCCCAGCAGCCGACTTGCTGTCTACAGAACAATCCAGGACGGTCCTGCCCGGCGGGTTGGCACTGCTGGCCCCTGCTTGCATCTCTCTTCCCCCAGCCGTGTTTAGGAGGCTCATTTCCTCACCTCCTCCAGGTCTCCAAGTCTCCTTTTCTGAGAGGCCTTCTTTAACCCTCTGGTATGAAACTGTCCTCTTCCTCGTCACCACTGAGATCATCCTCAGCCTGCTTATTTTTCTTCATGTTACCAATCACCCACTGATGTGTGACAAATTTCTTTATTGCCTCTTTACTTTATTCTCCTCTACTCCTTGAACCTAGAATGATAGGTATTAAAACTATTTGCCAAATCAGTAAATGGATTATTAAATGTTTTGGGGGTCTAATGACTTCTAAGTTTTTCTATGTAAGTTAAAATCGTACACATTAATAGTGTCCTGATAAAATGATAACGGGTCAATTCGCTGGAGTGGTTTGTATTGTGGACAGAAAAGTGTTGAATTTTTTGCTCAAACCAAAACCCTTATGTTCATCTTTGATTCTTCTACACCCCTTCAGCTCAGTCACCAAGTAGGTGACTGCTCCCTTCTCCTATGCGTATGTCCAGATCTGCCTGTTGGCAAAGGTAAACTTTATTTATGGAAGACTTTTTCAACTTTAAATCATTCTGCGCACTGCAATGTGTTCAAACCATTATGGAGTGACTCACGTCCCAGGCCTTCCTTTCTCGGCTCCTCCCAATCAGCTGCTAATTGACTATTTAAAATGGGCATGGGAGGAAAATCTCGTTTGAAAACAGGCCTCACTGTGATTCAGAGGTGATAAATGCACCTCTTGGCTTCGTGTCCTCCCAGAGGCACAGCGTGGCTGGCTGTTTAATCTCCTATCTGGTCCGTGACCAAGTGCAATGTGGTTTTCATTTGGATCCAATTGTGCTCATGATGGGATGATTAGGGCATTTGTTGAGGGGCCACAGCATCCTTCCTAGGAACAGAACGAAACTGTAAAATACACAACATCCCGAGTGACTTTTATTCTAAAGCCAAGTTGATATGTGAAATTTATTTGTACAATTGCGATTAAAAATAAAAACAATAAAACCAACTTTAATCTCAAATATTTATTCCTTTTCTTCTCCTGCTTATGAACCTCAGTTTTCCATGTACTGTGCATATTAGATGAAGCCTGAACTCTCATCTGAACTTATTAAAATGGTTTCAGCATTTTATGATGTATCAATACTAATAATTTAAATTTTAGAACATACCTCCCACAGAAAATTTGAAAGTATATTTGCTTCTCTTTTTCCAGGGAGATCTTATAATTGAGAGCTCATGGATATAGGCCCTAACACTTTCTAAATTTGGTAGAAATATTTGGCTGCAACTTAGATGCTTCTGCTGATAATAATTAGAAACATCATAATTATAACATTTGTTTAGTACGACTTGAGTTCACACAGTCATGTGGTGGGTTAATTAACGTGTATCTTTGTGCATGCCAACCTAACTACCAGGTTGCCTTTAAAAACAAACCTGTAAGAGGTGCTTAATTTCTAATAAAACAAATACACAGTAGGGTTAACTTTCCTAATCCCCAAGTGGTCATCAGCCTTTGCCTCACCTACAGCATCTAGCATAGGTAGACACGCCTTCCCGAGACTTTGTTCTCTCAGGCCCTGTCACGAGTAAGTGCCTTTAATTGTTTTACGTTTCCAGTAGAAGCCAACTCAATCTTACACACGCACGTGCACACACATGCACACACCACAACACACACGCACACACGCAGTACCTACCCTATAAGAGGCAGTGAGCTAGGCTAGCAAGAAGCTACTAATAAAAAAGATATAGTTCCTGTCCTCAAATACAGGTTTACAAGTTTGGGTAAGGGCTAAATTTGACATCTTTACGTTGGATACTTTTTAAAATATCACCCTAACCTACTTTTCTAACTTTACCTCCCCTGAATCTTAGATAAACTCTCTGCTGAAATGTGAAATGTCTGCCACTCTCCCCAAGCAGGCGGTGTGCGTCCTCGATTCTTACCTGGGTTTTTCTAACCTATTTTCCCACCCCTTCCCCTAAGGCCTGCTCAATCTTACCTTGTTCCCTCATCCCTGGTCTGCACAGAGTTCCCCGTTCACTTTGACGCACACTGCTTTGCTAGTCAACTTTTATTCATGTGCCTTATCTTCCCAAACTGACTGTGGCCTTCCTAAGGACAGAACTGTGTCTTGTTTATTTTTATACACCTCACACACAGGTATATACAATTTTTATATTTATTCCCTTCTAAGAGTTCATAATTTTACTTTTTATTTTCAGCAGTGGAACTTTTTAATCTTTTAAATTTCTGTGTTTCTGAGTCTTTAATATAAACAATAAAAAGTCTCCAAGTATAAGTCTCCACTTACAGTATAAGTATTACACTGCATTCTCTGAGATTCTACTTAGGTATGCCCGATGGCTCACTGGCGTGTATTAGAAATGACACTGGTAACAGTAAGGAAAAAAGAGGCTTGGCAGTCTGGCTCAAGTATTATAAATTGATATCTTTTTGTTCCCAGTCTGGATTTTAAACTTCAGATACTCTTAATTGATTTGTGCCAAGCAAATTCACAAATAATTGAATTTAAAATTGGCTCTTACAGGAGCCAATTCCGTCCAGGATGTTATCCTCCTGGCACTTCCGATTCAGGAACAAAATATTTCGGGAAATTGGGTGAATAGAGAATTAGCAAAGGAAACTGAGTATTTTTAAGGCATCGTCTATCAAAATATGACACCTTGAAGAGTCTTTGTACTAGACTGAAATCATTATCTGGAATCTTAACACAAGACTGACTAATTTCTACTTTTCAACTCTAATTTTCCTAGAATTCTTATGTGATCACATCACTACTTTAGATTTGCACTTATTAGAATTTTACTCTTTCTCATTGTAATATATTGTCATAATCCACACAACGTCTATCTTTCAGACTGTGTCACCTTTGCACTTTTGATTGCTTTTCAGGTGCTTTGCTCATCGCTAATGCTTAGTTTGTATCGTTGCTTTTTTTTCTTTTTTTTGAGACAGACTCTCACTCTGTTGCTTGGGCTAGAGAGCCGTGACGTCATCACAGCTCACAGCAACCTCAAACTCCTGGGCTCAAGTGATCCTCCTGCCTCAGCCTCCCCAGTAGCTGGGATTACAGGTGCGAGGCGAATCACCACACTCGGCTAATTTTTCTATTTATTGTAGAGATGGAGTCTCGCTCTTGCTCAGGCTGGTCTTGAACTCCTGAGCTCAATGAATCCTCCCACCTTGGCCTCCCAGAGTGCTAGGTTACAGGAATGAGCCACTGTGCCCAGCCTGTATCCTTGCTCCTTACCGGCTACTAGGGCTCTCGAATTACGGCATGTTTTGTAAGAAAGGAGCCAGGATTTACAATCTCTAACAGTGGGTGATAATAAGGGGACAAGTTAAAACATCAACTCTACCAATCAATGGAAATAGCTGAGAAGTTGAGGGGTGAGACAACACTTGTCAGTGTTAAACTGTGTTGACCAATTATTGATGTTCTGTAAACTATCAATTTCTTTTTCTCGCAACAGTGTTTATCACATGAAAAGGAACTGCTACTTTGCTCTTTAATGCAGGAGAAAACATTTTTAAAAAATCTTTCACATGTCAAGATTTGATATAGACATGTTAGTTGCTTTTGTTTTAACTGGACATTGTGTTACAACGGGAGTCACCCCTGTTTCAGAACAGCTGGGTCTGACCCTCCTCTAAACATATGCGTCATTGGCAAATGAAACAAAATAAATAAAATTAATCTGTGAGGAGCTGCAGTAAAACAGAATCCCTCTAATATAAATAAGACTGGAACAGAATGTGCCCATTGGAAAAAATCACAAGGAAACTGACCACAGTTGTTCAAAGCCAACTGAAAAATTCCTTTTCAGGTTTCAGCGGGCTCCCTACTCTGCTGCACAAGGTGTTTAACGGTATCAGTAGTGCAACCACCTGGAGGCGGCCAGGGGCAGCGAGAGGCACGTCCTATAGATGACGCACCACCATCAACTGCAAAGCTGCAATTTGCACAGTTTGTCTTCTCTGAGTTTGTTCAACCAAAAAAGGAATCAGTGATATAAGAAGGCCAAAAAAATAGGGGATAATTTTGTCAAAAATAATTTCACTATTAGTTGTCCTTACTCATTCAGTTGTCATTGTAAAATCCTTTACAGTATTCTTAATTCCATCTTCACAAATGTCTTATTTCACCGACTAGCTCATAGGCTCATCGAAAGCTTTCCACAAATTTTACCTTTTTGCATTTCTCTTATGCATAGAAAAGACATTTGTATGTGTTCTCTGCTTAATAAATGTGTTTTCCATTTTTGATTGAGGAAGGAGATTGTGGTTAAAAATATGATGTGTATATTATTGGGATCAGCAATTTACAGAAAATAAGAACATAATAAGATATACTTTAAGTCTATTTTGAACATACTTCCGTGGATATCTAGGGGGCTAATCCAGATGTTATAGGGTGATATCACTATGTTTTCTAAATGCAGATGTACTAGCTAGTAAAAGGCTCTAATTAACTGCATAGTAAATAATAGGATTGATTTTATCATGTACATAAACTGATGACTAATACATAGGCATTCGTTGTATAGACAAATTCTTCCTAATTCAGTCTCATAAGCATTATATTAGGCAAACATGTAGAAAACAAGTTAGTAAATATATTAATGAAATGATCTGTAAAGTTTTTCCTTTTTTTGATAAAAATACCAGGGTGGCTTAAAATTTAACAATTTCTAGAAATTTTTCCCTTTTGTATAATAATTTTTTGAAAAGATAGCACAGTACTAAACAAAGAGTAAGGAAAAATGTTTTATTTCCAAAAAACTTTTTAAAAATTCCAATTTTGGGCTGGGCGCGGTGGCTCACACCTGTAATCCTAGCACTCTGGGAGGCCAAAGTGGGAGGATCGCTTGAGGTCAGGAAGTCCGAGACCAGCCTGAGCAAGAGTGAGACCCCGTCTCCACTAAAGATACTAAAAACAGAAAAAATTAGCCAGGCGTGGCGGCACATGCCTGTAGTCTCGGCTACTTGGGAGGCTGAGGCAGGAGGATCACTTAAGCTCAGGAGTTTGAGGTTGCTGTGAGCTAGGCTGATGCCACGGCACTCTAGCCCGGGCGACAGAGTGAGACTCTGTCTCAAAAAAAAAAAAATTACCATCAATACATATTGCTTCTCATCACCAGGAAATGGAATTAAAGAAAAAAAAATACATAGTGCCATTGTTTACCGTATTTGTAAAATATAGATAATCTAATATTAATGAATTGAGAAGGAAGAAATAAAATACAGTATATTTGGACTGAACAAGCTATAGTATTTCTTTTCTTAAATGCTATTATTTATATTCTCCTTTCCTTCTGAATTTTCTGAAAGTTTATAACAACCAACAACCATCATGTGTGAGTATATAAAATTAGAGACTCAAAAATTTTAGAGAACTCAAAGCCCTCTGGGTAAACGTTTCCACTATCACAACTTCGGCAACACACCTCAACATAGCCCTTCAGCTGCTGCTCGTACATTTGGAGCATCGAGCTTCATATTTTACAGATGACTCTTAATTTGGGGGAAAATGTCTTACATTTGGCCAAACTCTGTGCAACCCCACAATGGTTCTTATTCTGCCCAGTGGAATATCTTGCCCTTTGAAATCTATCTCCCTCCCACCCTCCTTTCTCCTGTTAAACTTCCTGTTTCCTCAAAAATAAAACAAAACAAAACACTTCACATAGTTTTTTCAGGACCAAAACCATCATTCTGGTTGTTTTATTCTCCTTCAGCTTATCAAAGTGTCCTTTCCAAAGCTCGAGTCCCAGGACTGGACACACTCTGGGTGGCGGAAGCAGCACGTTGGTCTCGTACCTTTCTTGTTCCCGACATAACTTTCTGGTGACACAAACAGAACAAACAGTTTGTTTTTAGCAGCTACACTACAGCTTACGTTACTCTTGCAGTTAATTACACAGTCATAGATCTATTTTTACGAGTTATTAATTTATGAGTTCGTATGCAATCTGAACTTGTGAAGCGTATAGTTTGAAATTAAATGCACAGTTTTACCGATATGTTGTACTGGATTCCATGTCACCTGTTTATTGTTATTGCTATTTGGTATTCGAGATCTAGCCTTAGCCTCTCTTCTCTCCAGCGCATCCGTGTGGACTGTTGCCAGACTCGATATTCCCACTCCATTTACTTACGTCCTCTACCCAAAAAACAATTAAGTCAAACGTTTTGGCCCAGCCTTTAAAGCTCTGTGTAGCAAAGTGCGTTAGTGGCTCCCAAGCGCTTGTGGAGAAAGCCCCGTGGTGTGAAAGAGCATTGGCCAGACAGGCAACAGGTCTCCTTTCCAGCCTGACTCTGATCCTTGCTGGTTGGTCACTTAGGAGGTCACTCAGACTCAGTTTCCTTATCTGTCCTAAAATGGGGACAAAATAGCCCATCTACCTACTTCCAGGGTTTGGGGATTTTAGGAAAGATGATACATGTGGAAATGAAGGCCTATAAAAATGTAAGGTCTTGAGAACACAGAGAATGTCAAGCCCCTATCGTGCTGTCGAAAGCCTTTTCTCACCTCCCCGACCTGCTCTCCAATCTTGTCTTCTGCTTCTTGCTGCTGCCTCCTTTCCTGATGGTCCGGACACTTCTTATTTCTCACTGGCCCCTAACCACTTTTATATATTCATGCTTCTCTGTCTGTGCTAAAACTGCCTAGGATAGTCCCCTGAGCTTACTATCTCTTTTTCTCTCTCCCTCACTTCCGCTAGTGGAATTGCTACTCCTAACGCAAGGCCAAATCCAAATGCCATCTCTGTCTTAAACACGTGATTTCCCTGGTCAGTCTCTTCCTTCATGGTGCCCCTACAGAAGTAAATCTGTGCCCTCGATATTTCATTTTCACATTCTGCCCTATGTTCCAGGTAGTCTTATTTCTATTTGTTTGCCCCACATGAGGGGCGAGTAACATGCCTCACATACTTTCATATTCCTGCAGTACTCAGAACTGTGCTTATTATTATTCCATTTTTATAGGCTTGAGCATAGGCAAGGCAGAGAGGTAGAACCATTGGCTAAGCACATGTTATCTTTTAAGTGGCAGGAAGATCCTTGTCTGCCTGATTTCGAATCTCGGGCTCTTCCTGCAGCGTGTACAGGCCTCTCCACCTCCGCTGCCAGGACTCCTCGATAAATACTCGCTAATGTGAGTTAACACTCATCTTCTTTTCTTCCTCAGCCTCATCTTCCCCTTTCAGTCTCCCTACGATGGAATTGTATGGAACTTTGAAGTACGCTTCCGTGTCATCTGGAGAGCACAGTTTACTGCGTCCAGGATGACCATCTTTTGCTATGAACAATATGAAGGTGACATTTTTTTCTCCCACAGGATTGTTTAAAATGTCCACATCACCAATTAGATGGTTCTTACTGGTCAGAATAAATCTAGCGTATCAACTCCTCAGTATTTCCTCTAACTTCTGAAATACAACTTTCAGTATTGCATGTTCTGCTCTGACCAAAGTCCTGTTGAAAGCTGCTGATGCTGAGGCGATGTTCCGAGCGTGTCTGGCGTGGGTCCCCGAGCGCTCTTCTCCACGCCGCGTGCTTGCTCGCCTGCCATGGCTCCCCTGCGCGCCAGCTTCACGAAGTTATTCCTGCTTCTTACCTCCTACCAGTCCCATGCCATGGGGGAGCCAGATGCAGAACTTAGTTCAGCTCTGGTCTCAGGGCTTTTATCACTCTCTCCTTTGACAACTGACCTCTAGGTTTAAAATCTGTGCTTGATGGATGTATAATGAATTCTAAGGCTCTTTGACTTAATAATAACACCTGAAATTGACGTTTATTGAGTGCTTTCTCTGTGTCACGAACTGGGCTAAATACCTTACATAAATGGTCTCTTTCAATCTTAGAGTGCCAAAAGTATTTCCACTTAACAGGTGAGAAAATGAGGCTTTTTAAGGTTAACCGACTTGCTTAAGGAGAGACAGGGCTTGCCTCTACGCTGGCGTGGTGCCAAAGCTCAAGGTCTTGACTCAGTCATTGCTGTCTTTTCCCACCTGGGAGCTAGTCATGAATTGGCACTTATACCTACATTGTTGAAAATAATTTATTATTTACATTCAATTTGTGTATGCATATATATGTGAATTGTACATAGGCGGCTTTTGTATTTTTCTCATAACAATAGTGATTATACTAATACTATGTGAATTATCCAATAACCATTAAAAATACTTGCGGTTATTTTTTTTCATCCCTGGACTTTAATGCTCATAAAAAGCAACAATCGTAAATGAATTTCATGATAATAATAGAGAGTTTTCTGTATAGAGAGTTTTCTGTGTGGTAGGTATTATTTACAGTGCTTCTCATGTATTGTTTCATTTACTCTCTCAATAACCCAGCGAAATAGGGTTATTATTATCTCTTAAGATGAGGAAAGCAGAGGCACAGAGATGTCTTTTGCGCTGGAGCCTTGCTACTCACGAACCGGCTGCATCTGCATCACCTGGGAACTTGTTGGAAACGCGGACCCTGGAGCCCCACCCCACGAACCCAGAATCGGAATATGCTTTTGCCAAGATTCTTAGGTCTTCACATGCACATCGAAGTAGAGACACACATCCCTAAATCAGCTGGTGAGGATGAAGCTAGGATTCAGTCCTGTGCAGTGCGACTTTGGAACCAGAATCCTCAAACACCACATGAGGTTGTCTTAAAAATCTCTGAATGAGAAAATATTTCTGAATGTGCAATATTTAACTACTATAAAATTAAAAATTTCCATATACTTAATGTACTGATGTATTACAGGAAACATGAGTAGGATTTTGCTTTCATAAATTATACTTAATAAAATATTTATGTCTCATAAATCACTTTTATGTTTGATTATTTACCATGGTCCAACTTTACTTCATTTTTTTGCTCTCTCTTCCATCTCTTCTTTTTATTCATTCTTGAAAAAATTCACTCATTTATTCCATAAGCATTTGTAGAGTGTCTAATATTGTCAAGCATGTTTTTATGGTATAGGAAAACAAAGAAGAATTACATACAATTCCTGACCTCAAGACATTTCGTGGCATTGGAGACAGACAATTACAAGTTTGAATGACTGAGGTAATGGAGTTGCGTACACAGTGCAACGGGAACAGAGCAGAAAGGATGTCTTCACGGAGGTGCCCCCAAAGCAGACCCTAAGATAAAAATTTACATGTAAGTGGTGTTTTGGTGAGCAAAGGAAACGCCACTAGAGTGGTCGAGGAAGATGAGAAAGGGAAACTGGACAATGAAGCCAACTATCACTGCCCATGACTGGATTTAACCCATTGGGGGAATTTGGGGAGCTGGTATAAAACACGCGCCCCACAGCTAGTTTCCACCAAGGGGCAGGGAGTTAGAATATTTCTCTCTCAACCTCCGTAAGTCACAGGTGGAGGTTGCTTCTGGGGGTATTCATTCGGGTCGGTTTAGGCTTGCTCCGCAAGCAGACAACACGAGTCCTGGGCAGAGAAATGCAGATACTGGCAACTGGAAAGAGGCCTAAATGCCCTGAATTGGTGAGGGGTAGGTACGGACCAGGCATCCATAGCCGCTGCTACAAGAGGTACCTGAGCCAGTCTGAGAAGCTCAGGGGAAGCTACACTGAGGACGTGAATCTTGAGTCTACTCTTGATGGCAGAAGCTTTCCACGAGGTGGATATGGAAGAATCATGAATGTCTTTTCCAGGAAGAGAGAACAACAAGTGCAAAGCCAGAGAGGCAATAGAGATCATGGAATATTTGCAAAACAAAAAGTTGTTTAATGCTCCTCTGAAGGGTAGCACCAAGAAATGAAACTGGACCGTTAGGTTGGACCAGATAAAGAAGGGCTCTGTGTGCTGTGCCCGGTCCAGTTCTTCCCTCACGGAATTAGGAAACCACTGAAGACTTTTGAGTAGAGGAATGGCATGTTTATATTTATATTTTTTAAAAGATCCCTTTGGCTGGAGTACTGGGAATTGATTAAAGGAGGCGGAATGAAGGCAGGGATATTTTGAAAAGGGCTCTAGCAAGACAAGATGAGGGTGGCAGTGATAATGGAGGAGAAAGTGCAAATTTGAGACAGTTCATATGATGAAGTGATAGGACCTTGTGGCTGTCTTGCTAAAGGAGATGAGGTGGGGGTCAAGGAGGGACTGAGGGTGACTCTAAGACTCTGGGATGGATGACTATCGGTGCTGTGTCCTTAACCACAAGAGGCCACACAAGAGAGGGTCCAGGGAAGGTGGGAAAAGCAGAACCTTGAGTGTGGAGGGCAAGTATATAAAAGAGGACGGGCTGAGAATGAGCTACGTCAGGGATGCCGGAAGATCATTCAGGAGGGCAAGTTTTGTAGGTGAAAGGATTCCCAGCTCTGGTGTTTGGAAATGCCACTAAACGGTCTCATGTATTCTTGCTTCCCACCAGGAAATCTAATTCAACATTTCCAGATTTTGCAGCTGGGATAACTCCTGAAAGTAGGAGAAAAAGAGATAGAACCAAAAACAGCACATATTGGTTCATCATCTAGAAATCCAGATCTCTAATAAATGATGCTTTGGGAGCTGAGGTATCTTGGCAGCATCATTTCAAGTCAATTTTCTCCACAGTTTGCCTGGAATCATTGTCTCTCTCTTAAAGAAATACAGTAGTGCTAAAAATGGCTTCCCTAAAAGATGATTTTAAAAAAGAAAGCCCTCTACACTCTCAGTCTAAAAGGAGTCGAGACATCTAGGATGAAAAATTCAGAGCATACATTATTTATTCTTCCTCTTAACTACCATATAAAAATGTGCTAAGATATGGATCCCTGCAGCCACACATTCCTAATCACTTCAGATTTGAAATGGCCTCAGACCATACCCAACTGTCCTGACCAAATAATGTATTTTTCAGGTGTGCCATGATGTGAAAAATGTTGGGAAGCATTTTTGTAACGTATAGTAAAAGTCAACATTCATTGATTAACAAACATTTATTAAAGTCCTACTCTCTTACAAGTATGTGGTATTGGGGTCATTTTTATAGAGTGTCCTAACAAAAGAAAATCTTAAATTCATAATAGTCAACCAAATGTCTTTTTTTTATTTCTGCATATTATGGGGGTACAAATGTTTAGGTCACATTGTCCTTACCCGCCCCCCGCAGTCAGAGCTTCAAGCGTGTCCATCCCCCAGACAATGCGCATCGCACTCATTATGTTTATATATACTCATCCCCTCCTCTTCCCTCCCACCTGCCCGACACCCGATAAGTGTTATTCTTATATGTGCACTTAGGTGTTGATCAGTGAAACCAATTTGATGGTGAGTACATGTGGTGCTTATTTTTCCATTCTTGGGATACTTCACTTAGTAGAATGGGTTCCAGCTCTATCCAGGAGAATACAAGAGGTGCTATATCAGTATTGTTTCTTATAGCTGAATAGTACTCCATGGTATAATTTGGGAATAATAAAACACTTATTAAGGGATTATGTGTTGCTTTTTCATTTAAGTACCTTTTGAAAATCTTTTCATTTAAACACATTTTGCACATCATTTAAACACAAGTTGAGAAAAGACACAAAGGTCTTCAATATTTCATTTTTTCTATAATTTCTCAAATCATTCTTCAAACAAATTAAGGAATTAAGAAATTAGATAACCTCATATCTATTTATTCATTAACTCATCCATTGAGTAAATATGATTGAATTTTAGCTCTGAGACAGTACTAGTATAGCTGTTGGGTTCATGAACAAGAAAGCACATCTCCAGCTCTGAAAGGATGCTGTCGTCTCAGGGAGCACACGTGGAAACAACTGTGATGTTGCAGTGAGCTGTGCTCACAGGCACCGGGGCAAGGTGGTTCTGGAGCACGGAAGATGCTTGAGGGTTTCAGTCAGGCCCTGGGGAAGAACAGAAGCTTTATCTCGCTTCTTTCTTTGAAGTCCCAGGCTTGATAGTTTGCTTCTTTTTATTTACATTTTCAATTTTAGAACAAAGTTTATACTGTAAATGTTTCATGTGGCCAACATCATGCTAAGCATATTGTAGTGCGTGCACGCTGAATGCTTACCGCATGGTCTTCTCAGCCATCTTATCTGGAAACCGCCCAAGGGTCCCACCATTCACAGTCACAGAAGTGGACCCTTGGGAGTAATTCTCTAAAATGACCCTTCTCCCTCAGGACCAGGGAGAGTCCCCTGATCCAAACTCAGTTAGAACCTCTTTCCTCGAATTCTAGAACTGAGACTTAGAGGATGAGATTCATTTTCTCTGGGAACTGGACCTTTGTCTAATCAGGAGCCACTGGAAATCTTACTCTGCCATGTGGATTTAAGAACAGAGGAAACCAGTCCACACGGAGAGAAGAAACCATACATACATGGTGGAGGAGAAATAAAAATCAGAGAGAAAATTCCAATGACTTTGTATTTCTGGTTACAGACCCTTCCAGAAGTCTGCTAGCATTCATGTTGTTAAAGCTTATATGATTTTTTGGGAGCCTTATAAAAAAATTCTGTTTTCTGCTTAGGCTAATCAGCAATGGTTTCTGCAATTTAAAAAAATACTTAAATAATTGTAATGGGCATCTGTTGTTCGCTTCCTCAGAATTCTTGACTCCCACATGCCTGCTTTCCCTCTTTCTACCAGCATCTAGCTATTTCTTTTGGGAAACTTCTCGAACATTCTCAACATTTGGGGACTGACTTCAGCTTCAGGTCCATGGAAGGGCCCTCGTTGTCAATCGGCAAAGCCCCTTGCTCTTTGCTTACGGTGATTGGTTTAAGAGTGGATGCGGTAGGAAGGTGCTAACTAAGAGATCCTGAGAAAACACCTCCACTCTTCTCCGAAAGACTGACTGGGTGAGATGTTCCCATTTCTTAAAAATGTGGCATGAGAATGTGAGGTCTGGAACTGCTTCAGATTGTCCCATTGTGAAGAAATCCAGACAGGACACAGGGGGAGGGCAGAGCTGAGAGAACACAGGGAAGCAGATACTCGGTGGCCTTCTGGATCAAATCACGACCGAAGTCAACACCAGTTCTGTAAATATATTTTTTCCTTTATTTTTTATATTTATTTATTTTGGTTCGAGCCAAAATTTGATCAGATTCGCTGGTATTTCTAAACAAAAGCATCATAACAACAGTAATGCATTCAGAATATTTTCCCCAGGTCTTTTCTTTCTTTGGTAACATCTTGGGGCCTGAAAAACCTTCTGGTTTATAGACTCTGGATTTATAAATTCAATCACCTCTGGGCGTGAAATGCTGGTCTTCTAGCATCGCTCTTCCTTACGTATTACGTGAGACTCCCACTTGACAGGCCACAGTAACAGATGAGGAACAGAATGTGAGAGATGACGCAAGAGAATGAGATGTACTTTCTGATCAGGGACATCCTAATACAGAAGTATGTACTTAGGAATTTGAGTAATCTCAGAAGCTTTAGTTTCTAGGACACTATTTTTTTGTGAACACTTTTCAACTAATTTTAGGGTTTGATGAGGATTGGAAAACCCTTTGGCAAGGCATTTATAGGTAAATTTGCATCTCCTGAAGCAGGCCACCTGCTTATAGAGCCATTTGTTGCAGAAAGGGGTGATACAAATTTCTTATAACTTTAGTCTAAACTGTCCCTGTTAGAAGATAATCAGGTGTTCTATAATTGAGCTTGTCTGCTAGCAAAAATTCTCTGAAAAGTATAGTAATTAGGAGGAAAGAGACTATTTCAGTGAACAGTTTGTAACTGGGGAGTGCAGTCTTTGGTGTGTTCTTGCCAGGAACATTCACAAACTATACACCTCACGAGGACCAATACCCAGAATCTACAACTAGGCGGGGGTGGCCGGCACCGTGCTCTGAGAGAAAGCGGTATACCTGCGCAAGGCGCGGCTGCCACTGACGCAAACTCTGTAGCTAATGACGTATACAAGTGTAATTTCCCTCAGACACAGTTACTGGCCAAGCAGTTGAAGGCATAGCCCTGGAAGAGTTCGACAGATTACCTGGCAGCATGATTCTAATGAGCCCTCCGTGCCAGCCAGTCACAAGAGTCGGCCTGCAGGGCGATATCACCCGTCCAAGGACGAATAACTTCTTATATATTCTAGATATTCTCCCAAGATTACAGAAATTACCGAAGTATATTCCTTTAGAAAATGTTAGAGGTTCTGAAGTATCTTCTACAAGAGACCTGTAGATACAAATAATGGAAAATTGAGGCTTTCAGTATCAAGCGCTTCTATTAGCTCCAACCTCTCTTGGCATTCCAAATTCAAGGCTACGGTATTTCCTCACTGCAAAGCTTCAGTCAGAACCATCACCTTTTCACGTCCCTGGCCAGGTACCCACGGAGTTCCCCACCACCGAATACAAACACCCACAAAAATATGCAATAGATGCAGAAAATAAAATTGAAGAAAAAATTGAACCAAATATTTGCATTGATAGGAGCACACGATGTTCTGGAAAAGATGCCATTCTTTTTAAGCTTGAAATTGCGGAAGAAATTGAAAGGAAAAATCAACAAGACAGCGATCTCTCTGTGCAAACACTAAAAGATTTTCTTGAAGATTACATTGACATGCATGAGTAATTTTTACCTCCAAAGTCATTGCTGTGATATGCTCTTTTCATTGTTAAACCCACTTGCAGAAGGTCTGTGTGCTTTACCAAAGGTTATGGAAGCTACGTAGAAGGGACAGGATCTGTGTTGCAGACTGCAGAGCACATGCAGATTGAGAATATCTACAAATCTCTTATCAATTGGACACAAGAAGAAAAGATAACAAAGTTGTTAATGCTTAAACTGCGATATTTCACTCTTAAAGAAATAGCAAATCTTGGATTTCCTTCAGAGTTTGGATTTCCTGAGAAGACAACAGTGAAACAGCATCACCGCCTGCTTGGAAACAGTCTCGACGTGCATGTAGTAGCTAAACAAATCAAAATCCCATGTGAGTAATTTAAAAATAACACTGAAAGATGGTCTTGAAATTCTTTTGTTTCCAGACAGTAATTCTGAAATCGTACTTTGAACTAATTCTGATGAAATTCAACTAAATTATTTTAATCTGTCTTTATTGTGAAACTGGGGATTTATCACAAAGATGTCAATTTGTTTCCTCAAATTTATATTACTATATTTTATAAAATGCAAATTATTGGTATGCTTTATGGAGAATATATTTTCATATGAAGCTGGTAAATATATATGTGAAATATTATTTTTATAATATCATAGTATAAATAAATTAGGAACATTAGGATTTTAATGTCTACATGAATATTTTATAAAGTGTCTAATAGACATACCATAATGAACCTGAGAAATCATATATTTTTGTGTTTTAAAATTTTATGAATCTTAAAAAAAAGTGGGCAAATGAGATGAACAAACATTTTTCAAAAGAAGATATTCAAATGGCCAAAAAAACATGTGAAAAAATGCTCATCACTAATCATTAAAGAAATACAAATTAAAATCACAATGAGATGCCACCTTACCTCAGTCAGAATAGCCATTATTAAAAATTTTAAAAACAGTCAATGTTGGCATGGATGCCATGAAAAGGGAACACTTATACACTGTTGGTGGGAAGGTAAATTAGTACAACCTCTATGGAAAACAGTATGGAGATTTCTCAAAGAATTAAAAGTAGACTTACATTAATTCCAGCTATCTCACTACTGGGTATCTACCCAAAGGAAAATAAGTCATTATACATGCTTATCACAGCATAATTCACAATTGCAAAGGTAAGGAATCAACCTAAGTGCCCACCAACCAATGAGTAGATATAGAAAATGTTATACACACACACCATAGAATACTACTCAGCCATAAAAAAGAATGAAATTATGTCATTTGCAGCAACTTGGATGGATGGCCATTATCCTAAGAGAACTAATTCAGGAGTGGAAAACCAAATACCACACGAGTGGGAGCTAAGCTATGGGTACGCAGGGGCATACAGAATGCCATAATGGGCATTGGAGACTCAAAAGGGGGGAAAACATAAGGGGGATGAGGAATGAAAAAATGATCCATCAGGCACAATGCACACTATTCAGGTGATGGGTACAGAAAAAGCCCAGACTTCACCACTATACAATTCATCCATGTAAGCAAAAACCACTTGTACCCCTAAATCTATTGAAATTTAAAAACAAAAACCAGAAAAACAGAGGTATGTTTCATAGCAAAAGTTTCCATCCAGGTTTCCAATCAGGTCTGTGTATGCAAATCAAGGATTGAAACTCGCTTAGTTTGGACTCGTCAGCACAGCTGAGTTCTGCTTGCTCAACAGAGCTGAGCCCCGATTGGTTGATACAGCTGAGTCCTGACTGGCCCAGGCAGGTGGGCTCTGGTCAGTTGGCTCGGGTGAGCTCTCAAGTCCCAAAGCAGAATGGAGGTGTGGGTTTTCTGGGACTTCAGTACACGTGTGACTTACAGTCAGCAAAGGGCTGCTTGGCTCTATTTTAAATTTAGCTCCAGTTAGCCACTGGGGATCCACCTTGAAGGATTCACTGTTTCAGGTCCACATTTGTTCACATCTTCCTACCCAGTACGTTGCTTCTGAGGAGATACAGGGTGAATTATGTGTTTCTTTGCTGGCACTAAGCATTGGACTTTCATGTCTTTGCTGGAGTAGCCAGATTTCTTAAGTTTTTTGTAAATATAGACAAAGTTGAAATTCATTTCCCTTTCTTTCTTTTCTTTCTTCTCCTCATCCTTTCCTTCTTCCTTCCTTTCTCATTCTAACAAACTGAGAAAATATTTTCACTGGAAACATCAATCTGTCTTTCAACTTCTGATGATAAAACCAACGAATTGACTGCAAACCCACCCAACCAGATCTTTATTCATGCTTAATTCAAGTTACCAGGTAACTGTGGATAAAACAACAAACCCAAATTATTTGCTTACCAACGTCTCTTTTTCACGTTTTGGAGATCTGGCCTTTTATGAAAAAGCTAATTTTAGTTTTCCAAGCTACATGATCACAAGTGTTAGCTGTCTTTTCCCTCCTTGGAAGATGATTAAATTTGGACAAAGGTATTTTATGTATTTTTTAGACTGTTTCTTTGTCGCAGTATCCTTCTGGTGTTTCGGAAGCTCAACTACTTGACAAGACATGTTCTTAGTATTACCACTTAAAAGAGCAGGTTTGAGAAACATTTTCTCAGATAGTGACATTTAGAAGTCGTACTCTAGACAATAACTTCCTAGAATGCTATGATCTACAAGACTCATGCCTGAAATGTCAAGTTTAGAAAGGAATCCTAGGATGCAATGTTCTTTCTTGTAATACATGAAATGAGAGCTGAATGCAGCTGTCAAAGACATGGAAACAGGACTACTACACAGAGGAGTTTAGGGGCTAGCCCAAGGTCACACAGGGGGTAAGTGATAGAGCAGGAATTCAAGCTCAGGTCCTTCTTCCCGCATAGTCTGGTCTTAGCCACAAGAATAATAATTGCAAAGATTCACTGAGCACTTCCTATGAGTGGGGCACAGCCTGACATGCAGTTACTTGACAGTCTTTTACTTTCCAGTGAGATTCTCGAGAATGGGAATTGTATTTTTTATTTCTGTGTGTGTTGTGCCTGTAAAGAGTGATATCTCAGTAGTTGTTAGTTTAAATGGACTCTTAACAGGCCTAAAATAAATGGGATTTCAACAGAAGCGAGGTTAAGCGTGGGAGCTTGGGTGGTGGGGAGAGGGCCTGCTCTTGTAAAGAGAAGTGGAGATTTTTAAAAAAAATAACTGCCATGAACTGATACTGAGTCTGCTCCATGTCCAGAGGCTCAGACTTCACAGGTTATGGCAGAAGTTGGATGCTTTCCTCCCTTTCTTCCATAATAAATCCCTCGATTTTTATCTGGGCACACCTGAAGAATGCTGTGTGTGACTTCCAGAAATGTTCTTAAAAAGTGGGAACATGTTTTTCTTCTCCGCTTCTGTCCCCCTGCATGAACTGGGGACTGAATGGCTGGAGCTCTGGGGACTATTGTGTGCCATGAGGGAATTCTGAGGATGAGGCAACAGGTGGAAGGAGGCTGGGTCTCCGTTACTACAAAGGGCCATGCCTGTCCTGGAATGCATAACTTTGGATCCTTAAATGTAAGAGTGAAGGAAACTTCTATCTTGTTCAAGCCACTGACATTATTTATTTATTTTATTTTAGGCTCATAGCTGAAATAAATCTGAAGTAATAAAAATGTGTATCATTTGATTTGATCCTGATGATAACCCTCTGAAATAAGTATTAATACTGTGATTATCTCCATTGGTGGGGAAAGACAAGGAGGCCTGGAGGACCTAAGTAACTTTCTCAGGGTCACATAGCTACTGAGTGGTAAAGTTAGGGTTCTAACACCCCCCGCCTTGGGCACTATAACATATTTATGATACATAAGATGAACCAGACAGAAGAAACCTTACTGGTCTTATTTCCTTAGTTAGGGTACCTTTCTAATAAAACTAAATGATGGGTCTGATACTTACAGTTGCCCAGTTAGTCAATATGAATGTTTTGGTGGAAGGCCCCGGCCATAATCAGATATGTAGTAAAGAATGCATGATATTTTGGCTAGGATGCTTTTGACTTCAAGTTATTGAACATTCATCGTACCTAGTGGGTGCAGTGCGCACCGTCTGGGGGATGGACACGCTTGAAGCTCTGACTCGGGTGGGGCAAAGGCAATATACATAACCTAAACATTTGTACCCCTGTAATATGCTGAAATAAAACAAAAACAAAGAAAATTCAATTCAAACTGGCTCAAACAATTGGGACATTTGTTAGCTCATATTAAAGGAGATTCAGATACAGGGTGGTCTTCAGGGTTGTTTGATTCAGTGGTTAAATGATACTATCAGCAATACAGGTTGTTTTCACCTCCACTCTGTGGCCCATAGCCCGTGTCATCCAAAAGTCGGTTCTTACGTTAACAAGGAGGCTGCTTGTAGCAAGTGGTATTACACACTTTCACATCCAGCAGAAAGAGAAAGGACATTTCCTTTTATTTCTTTTAAAATCGGGATAGATTTAAACTAAAAAAAATTTCCAAGACTTTTTTTCCCTTTCTTTTATCTTCTGAAAAGCATTCTTAAGCAGAAAAATTTCCAAGACATTAATTGAAAGGTTGATACATTCATGAGGATTACTAACCCAACCTCAAGCAGAACAAAAATTAAATATGTGCAACTGAACTAATTTTTTTTGACTTTTTATTTGAAGCGTTGCTGATTCATTTTGTTTTGTTTTCCAAAATTTAAGAGAAATTTATCTCTTTTGAGCTATTTGTATTTATGAATTTATAAAGTATACTTTTTAAGCAAAATTTGAAGCATTTGTTTTTCCCTCTACTTGATTTCTCCAGAATTTGGAAACTATTTGGGAGTATTCTTATTTTATGGCAATAGAGTTATTTGCATAAGTTCAATAAGAATTTTTTTTTTTTTTTTTATAGCAGGACACAGTTGGAGACACTGGTTATTTTACCAAGGCGTTAACTGGAATGACGTATTTGCAGATATACCCAGACTGCTTTGAGGAATTGAGCTTGACTTTATAGGGCCAATAAGAAGCCCTTTGGAAAACTGACCGGGTTTCCTATCTGTAACATTCCCTGATCGGTGGCGAGTAAAGAATGCCACTTTCTGACAGGTCCAGGAAGCCAAGGTACTCTGGGGCCACAGGAAAAGAGGAATTTACCCAATTCCTGCGGGCGTCCACAGGCACAGTTAAACCCTCGGCGTGGCTTGAGAGGCTGTTGGGTTTCTGTCCGAAATGTCGGTTCCTGCTGTGCCCACGGCCAAAGAATGAGCAGACGCACCAAAGTAAGGCAAGCATGGAAATGAGGTTTATTGAGGAGGGAAAGATAGGATTACAGGGCAAGAGCAGGGTGCAGGTTTAGAGTGCGATACCCACACCGCAGACGATGACTGGACCCACTGTTGCAGCAGGAAAAGAGCTTGGTTACGATCTGCGACTTGTACAGTGCCAGGATTGGGACCTCCCCGTGGCTCAGGTGTCACCACGGAACCCTTTGACCGGACAGTGGGGAGCTGCATGACCTGAGTCGTTCCAGGTCAGTTTCCAGACTCTGCGGTACCTGTGCTGCTTGGCCCGCGGGCTGGGTCCTCTGCATTCTCTCGCAGCCGGCACGGTTCGTGGGTATTCCCTCCTCCCCCGGCATGGCGGTCACTCAGGAGAGGATTAGGGGGCCAGCAGGACCAAGATGGGCGCCGGCGCCCACCCCTGTCCTTCTTCCCAGGCGGGGCAACTGCACCAAGGCAACGGCACCCGCTTTGGTCCCTAGGAGACCTGGAATCCCTCGACATCTACCTAACAAGGCTTTTAAGTCTAACCTGAGATTCTTTATGAAGAAGTTCCAGCAAAGCCAATTAAAAAAAATAAAGCCTATATGGCCAATAACTATTCTTATTACACTTTATGCAAATAATCAGGACAAATAAAATGAGACTAAAACTTATTTTGCAAATAAATTGGTCCTACTATGATTTGTTTTTGGTAGAAATAGGAAACTATGGATCAAGAAAATTATGTTTCAGAAGAAACTGTAGTAAAACCATTATTAGATTCCAGCCTGGCCCATAGTTTTTGAGTTTCTATTATTTGGCTACAATTTCGACTAAATCTTGAATTCTTTCCTGGCTATAAGTTTCCAAATAATGTTTTCAAATATTTCTTCCATTTTTCTGGCTTGGACTCAATAAAATTGCACTCCATTTTCCTGAGGCCCTGCAAGCACACTTTGTAACATGAAAACTCTGCGTGGGAAAAACTGGATTCCCACTGTCTGCTTCCGCTTAACGGAAGATGCTTTGAGTTTAACATCTAGACACCCCAAGTGGATGCCCTCCAGATTCTAAGAAAACTGGTTTATAAACTTTTCCAAATCATAACTTTCGTTATTCTTCTATTTGAAAGCTCATCTGCAATTCCATCTCCTGAAATGAGACGCAGCTGTTTAAGGGACTGGCTGATTTCCAGGAATAGAAGATTGGTCTAAGAGAATCTTTGGTCACTGAGTTTTTAACTCAGTTTTTCTCTCCACAGCCACCAACTCAGGTTTTAGTGTGTGAAACTTCTAGGGAAGTTCCAGGCAGGGGAACGCTGCAGCTCAGAAAGCAATACCCCAAACATGGCGTTTTGCATGCCGGACTAACTGCGTGAGACTCAAGGTCTCTCTGACCTTCCCCCCACCACGCTAGCTCTCCCCCATCGAAAAGGTTGAGGTTTCTTTATCTGCCTAAGATCCAGACCCACCTAGTACAACAATTATGCTTTTCTTCCCCTCCCTGTAAGACCAGGAATGTAACCACACTTGAATAGACTCTTTAAGAAGAGAACTCTTTAAGAAGAGAACGTCAGTTCATCTTTGTTCCCCACCCATTCATCCTCCCTAGTAATCCTTTATTGGCCCTCAGTGGAATTCCTCTTTTCCTCTCTCCCATAACCCATTTTACCACAAAGACATATAAGCTTCTAAACCCCACTGGGGAGTTGAGTTTTCTTTCTGAAGGCTCCTGGGTATATTAAATAAATTTGTACCTTTTTCTACAATTAAAATAAAATAAAATAAAACTGAAGTAGGAGCTTCCTGCCAACTTTTCCTGTCCAATAGCAATTGGTTTTAGGTATGATTTTGTCAAGTTTTAGTCTGAAAATGTCAGTTTTTAGCATGTCCATGGCCAAAAAATGACCAGACATACCAAAGTTAGGCAAGCATGAAAATGAGCTTTATTGAGGAGAGAACAACAGGATTATAGGGCAAGAGCAAGATATAGGTTTATAGAGCATGGTCCATACACCACAGATGATGACCAGACCCGTTGTCTCAGCAAAGGGAGAGCAAATGGATGGGCACAGAAAAGAAGGGCCTGGTTATGGTTTGCATCTCGTTTTATAGTGCCCAGATTGTGACCTCCCTCGTGGTTCAGAGGTCACCATGGAACCACTTTGATTGGACAGCTGGGAGTCACATAACCCAAGTCTTAACTACACACGCAAGTTGTTCTAGGTCAATTTCTGGACTCTATGGTACCTATTCCTCTTGGCCTATGGGCTAGAGAGCCCTCTGCATTCTTTTGCAGCCAGTGAGCTAAGTTGATTGGCTGATTCACAGGGGGTTCCTTCCTCCCCCAGGTATAGCAGTCGCTCTGGAGATTAGGGTGGGGCAGGACCAAGATGGGGGCCACAGCACCCACTTTCATTCCTAGGAGACCTGGAATCCCTTGCTATCTACCTACCAGTTTGAAGGGAGACATCAATATATAAATGATAATTGAAGCTACGGAAGTGGATGAGATGCAGGGCTTACCACTGGCAAAGCCATCACCTATGACATCTAGGAAAGGACATGCCCTCTGGGCCAAATAATTAGAAATCTGCACTGCATCCCTCCTGCCCTCAAGGTTGACCCTACTCCTGAATTAGGACTTCAGTGGTGAATAACTCCCCTCCCGCCTTGACCAGTTGCCTTCATACAGGATGACATGGTCCTGGGGGGTGATAGTCTGAGGAAAGAAGAGGGCCTTGGAAAGAACCCCAAGGACCACATCTTCTTTTCATAGCCCGGAATCCAGGACTATAGAGATGCTCCGGCTATGACAGGTCCACAGCAGAGTCTATCACCTCCTTTGTCCTAAATACTCTACCTCTGTTAACACAGCCTAATGCTATCTTAGATTTGGGGGGACCACAATAAACTGTCAATTTATGTCAACTTGAACTCCGAGGTCTTTTTCATATGAGCTACTCCTCAGATACATCCCTACTATGCTAAGAGGTTTGGAAGAAGCGCCTGTAAGTGAGAAAAAGAAACTAAGGGGGCCAGGTCAGAGAGTTGCCAAGAAAATCCAATGCTTCAGACTCGGTGTTTACTAATCGACTATGGCTTGTCCCTGTCCTGTCCATTTGTAAGTGAGATCTCTTTTCTCCAGCCACAGCTGGAGTTTAGCTCCTGGCCCAATTTCCAGTGTCTTGAAATAAGACTTTGCTGTATGGAGGGCGGTCGTCTATTCTCATCCCCTAGTCCGCTGTCTCTCTGAAGCAGTGAAATGCATGAAACGTGGTAAGTCTGCCCAAGCACTCCTGTGAGGACACTGCCCACCGGCTCACCCCTCCTCCTGGGCACTCTACCTTCTAGCATGCAATACTTGTCTGCCAGCCCCATCAAATCCTTCCTTCCTTCCTTCCTTCTTTCCTTCCTTCCTTCCTTCCTTCCACACTTACTGCCACAGAATTTTCTTTAGCAAGTAATATGGACTTGTATTTCCAACTGAGATTTTTTTAAAGGCACCAGAATTATGTTATCCTCAACTAGATTCCTCAAAGACTAGAATTGTATTATATACATAAATATTTTTGCTTTTATTTCTTCCAAAGTATTGATTGCATTTCCTTCTGCATTTCTGTCCCTACTGATATCGCTCCAGTTTTAGTTTCATTTCTTCTTATCTATATAATTGTAATCTGTTTTCCTTGTAATTTCTTCCCAACTCAGTTTATCTTACATGAAGTGGCCAGATCAGACTTGCAGAACAATTCTCATCTTGTTATTCCCGAACACAAAAAAATGGTTAAAAACAATTCCCCACATTTCTTGACAATGAAGTACAAAATATTTAGCCAGATGTGTTTAGATACTCCGTGTCCAAAGGCCTCTTAACTCTTATTTGATATTTCCTTGGCATTGTGAATTGTTTGACCTGAATCTATTTTTCAAAACTTCTTTCTTTCTCCCTTAGCTTCTAGAATGCCATTCTCCCTTGACTCTACTACGGTCTCTGTTAACTTGTCCTTCTCAGCCTCTTTTACTGGTTCTCAATGTGTCTCTCAAATGTTAATACCCTCTAACAGATGCTTGGCCTCTTCTGTTATCTCTCTGCAATACAGACTCTTATTGGGTAACTTACCTTACTCTCGTGAGTGGACCTGACGTAAACACTGAGAACTCCAAAGTCTTAGATTTCAGGCCTGACTTATCTACTTAGTTCTAAACTTGCATTTTCAAATGTCTAGCAGGAAAAAAATATGTCTATGTCCTCCATTACAATTTTCTCAATGGTTGAAAGTAGTTTCATTATGAAATTTAGAGAAAAATCCATTCTTTTTGTATGTAAATGATATTTAAACAATTTCGGCCCTGGTGGGTGGCTTACGGCTATAATCCTAGTACTTAGGGCAGCCAAGATGGCAGGATCACTTGAGGCCAGGAGTGCGAGAATTATTTATAATTGTAAACAAACTTCCATAATGGAGAAAGAAGAGAAAGATAGTGGCAAGTGGGTTTTACTTTTGGCTTTGGTACTTATTTGCCATGTAACTTTGAAAAAGGCACTTAAAGTCATGGGGTCTCAGTTTAATGTTCTTAAAATACAGCTAATCTAGTTGAGGCAGCTGGCACAGAGGGAGATGGCCTAGGTCTGAAGTCTCATGTTGGTTCTGTCCCAAATGAGCTAGGTGACATTGGCAAGTCATTTCGCCTCTCTAGTTCTTCCCCTCTTATGAAAAAAGGAGATCGGATTCATTACTCTTTCTTTTTACATCTGTTCCTCACACCACTATCTTATTGTAAGGTTCATCTGGTTGTGAAAGTGCCTTGTAAACGACTAGGTGTTAAACAATCCTACTGTATTATTAACAGTAGAGTGATCAAGTTGGCACTGAAGATGAGCTGCTAATCAAGAACTGCTAGGCTTTTGGGTTCTATTAGGATCTATTAATGTAAAGATAGAATCATTTGAGTTCATGAACATTTTTTAATTTGAAAATAGAATCATTGAATTACTATTCAGGATCAGTATAATAACTAATATTTATTATTTATAATAATTTAGTATTGGTGATACAATTACTGATAGGATACTCCTAATACTGTATATTATAGTATACACTGTACTTACTAGGAGTATAGGTAGCAAAACTTACTGTTTCTTTTACTTCCAGTAGGTTGGCGTATAACATATGTCAATAAGCTTTTCATTGTTTTAAATAAGTGGTTAAAGAGATGATGCACTGCAAATTTAACACAATCAGAAGGAACAATTCAAATAAGAAAGTATAAAAATTTGATAAAAAATAAAGGGAACTATATTAGGTAGAGCTCTCATGGTATGGTAAAGAGATCAACTACCGTATGACTCAGAATTCTCCGAAGTTGTATAGGGGAAAAAGAATTCTAGTCACTGACTCTTACCCTTCCAGGTTTACTTGACTTCTCTCTCCGTATGTTCAGTTCATTCAGGCGCCAATCCAATGGTCAACCAAAGTTTGCGTCCTTTATAATTGTAGTTCACTCTGGCCCAGAATGAACACACACACACACACATAGGATATAATCCTGTTAGGGAATGAAATCAATCCATTGGGAAGTTTAATCTCTCTTGGCAACTTATCTGATAATACACCTGTCATGATTTTATGCAACTTGGCACTTACAACTCTACAGTGCTAATGTTACAATGATACAGTGAGACATTTTTTAAACATTATCAATTACAAAATAAATATCCATGTTTTGTATGCACTGTGCTTATATCTAAAATCTGTTTTTTATTTCATCAAAAGTTTTTAATTACTATAGATATTTGTTTTAATTTAATTCGAACCATATATCTTTTTCTAATTAAGCAGAGAGATCAATTTACCTACTTTTAAAAATCCTCTCTTTGCTTATCTGTCTGGGCTGTGCAAAAGGTGTTCCCTCTGAGACCTGACTAAGTCTACGAATTCCTCAGTGGTGTCTCCTTCACTGATGAAGAGTTCCAGACAGGTTGTTCATTCGTTCCTGCTGTCACAGCCTCACTCACAGTATTGGCTGTCAGCTTCACTGCCAAGCTGCTTTTGTCCACCAGCCTTCGTAAGGCAAACCCAGATTTATCTTTTATGACAGTTCATGGGCTGTCCTGTATGCCCTACCCGGAGAGGAGGCATGGAATGTCACCCTTCTTTACAAGTTGTCATACCTGATGCTGTGAACTATTTCCCAACTCTTATTTAGTCATTTCCTTTCAACTCTTGGGTAATGTTCATTCCATTTCTTGAACTTGGGTGAGTAGCTAGTCAACACGGAGAAGTTAAATGGTTTTTCATATTGTCCTTTGCCTTCAAGAAGAGTTTGCCGTGGAGGAGCAGTATATGGGCTAAAGATTTATAAGACCACACTCAAGATTTTTATCTTCCTGTATTTCCAGACCCTGCTTAACTAGGTAACTGATAGTACCATCGGTGATGGGCAGATCACTCTGGGGTTTATCTGAATCAATCGTATTTCTAGGGTGACACTCTCCAGACTGTTGCCCCAGGATGTGTTCACCTTGATCTTTAGAATGGGGATGAGGAAGTGGAGGAGGGGAATAACATTGTTGTGATTGGGTCTGGAAACCTCGTGTCATTCATCATCATATTTATGAGACGGCAGCATGGATGACATCTGTGCCAGATGGGCTGTGAAATGGAGAAAATGTGCATACACTTTGTTGTCCAAGGTTGCGTCCGTAGTGGATAAATAAGAAGAAACTAGAAATAAACCCAGAGAAATAACTAACATTTGTTTTCAGTAATCTAAGAATATTTTTCTAATTAAAATAGAAACCTATAAACATGAGATTTTTGGTAAATCCTAGCATATACCCTTTTTATCTGAGATAGACTTACTTATTTGTTCATTTAACAACACTTTTAGGCATCTACCATGTACCTTGTATTCTGTAAACACTGAGAATAAAAGGAAAAATGAGGCAGAGTCTATTTCCTTTGAGGAATTCATCATCCAACGAAACAGTAGACGTACATTTCAATGCAACGTGGGTGAGCAGCTCCTCTCCAGTCCCGGTGTGTAGGCTTTTCCTTCTGCGTCACCACTTGCTGTCAGGAAAATGAACACCTCCGCCTCCATCAGGGTGTGAGGCATGTCTGTGAATATTCTGGACCATTGATAAAGGGATTTCCAACATCGTGAAATTAAGAAGGAGCTGTCCTGGGGAATGGACAGCTCACACCCCAAGGATGGGATAAATGGCTAACTTCTCAACCAGGGTGACAGGTGATGCCTCTGAGTTTTTTGGGTTTTTTTTTTGCCTCTGAGTTTTAAATAAGGTCTGCAGGGTTAGTCACCTAGACAACAGTCATCACCCTAGTTCTAGTTCTAGTTTCTTTTCTCCACATGACCTTGGAGACATTGGAAAGGGTGTCTGGGACTTAAAAGAGCCAGTGTGAGCTGTAAGTAAGGGAATTGGGCCAGTTACATGACCTTGGAATACAATTCCGTGTAGCTTCCTTTGGGTCTCTTTTGAAAACTTTTCTCTAAAATGATGGTTCTGTGCCATGGACCTCAATGGCTATCTGATGCTTCTCAGACATTGTTTATAAATGTATAAATAAAATATTTGGGATTATAGAAGAAACCAATTATATTGAGATATATAATCAAAATATTAAAAAACAGTCCTAAAGAAGACTTCCACTTCCTAGAAGACGGAACAGTCATACTTTCCCCTATCTCTCCCACTAAATACAACTGAAAACCCTGTACACTATATATGAAACAAGCATAAAAAGACTGAAAAGTGGGAGAAGTAGGAAGAGCAGCTAGAGACTTTAGGGCCCAAGGAATGGTATGGTGGTAAATTCCCTACATTGTTTTTTTTTGCCTCATATATCTCAGATTTGGAGCCAAAAAGCCGGCAACCCAGAACTGCCAGGGAGCAGAGACAAACAAAACCCCAATAAAAGCCTTCTTTTTTTTGCCAAGGAACAAGGAAAGGGGCAGCCTGGCAAGACAGATACATTTAAAGAATAGCTGTCCACCTCCACCTACGCCAGTAAAGGCTGGGTGGGAAGTATGAATTTCCACCCTTGTCAAAGTGCAACCCAGGGGACTTAGTGGGGAGTTGAAATTCCCACCCCTATCTGAAAATTAATAGGAGCATTTCTCCCTGATGGGGGTCAACAGAGGTCAAATGGGGAACCTGGACTTGTATCCCACCTGAAAAACCAGAACAAGGTGGCATCCCTCTTCTTCCGGAGTAGTGTCGAGTGAAGCCTGCTAAAACAGGTTTAAATGAGATCCAGGGTCTCATCATAAAATATGCAAAATTTTCAAGTTTTAATAGAAAATCATTTGTCATACCAAGAACCAAGAAAATCTCAACTTGCGTGAAACAAGACAGTCAGTGGATGCCAACACTGAGATGACAAAGATGTTAGAATTATCTGACAAAGATTTTAGAGCAGACATTATAAAAATACTTCAGTAAGCAATTATGGACACACTTCAAGCAAATGAAAAAAAAAAAGAAAGTTTCAGCAAAGAAATAGAAAGTCTCGTCAAAGATATAGATGATAGGAGGAACCAAATGGGAAAATTAGAACTGAAACATACAATAACCCAAATAAAAACACTCAATGGATGGACCTAACATCAGCATAGATGGGACAGAGGAAGCAATCGGTGAACTTGAAGATGAAATAGAAATTTCCCAATCTGAAATAAAAGAGAAAATAAACTGGAAAAAAAATGTACAGAGCCTTAGTGACCTGTGGGACCATAGCAAAAAAATCTAACAATTGTGTCACTCGAGTTCCAAAAGGAAAGGAAAAAGAGAGTGGAATTGGAAAAGTCCTCTAAAAAGTAGTGGATTTTTTATATAAACCCCAAGAATCTACAAAAAAAAAAAAAAAAAGAAAAGAAAAAAATCCTGGAACTTATAAATAAGTTCAATGAGGCCTTAGGATGCACGGTAAACATACAAAACTCAATTGTATTGCTATACTCTAGCAATGTGAAAACTCCAGTAGCATTTATAACCAGAAAAGAAAGAAAGAAAGACAGAAAGAAAGAAAGAAGGAAAGAAAGAAAGACAGACAGACAGACTTAGGTGTAAATCTAATAAAAAGTGTGCAGGACTTGTATACTGAAAACTACAAAATGCCGATGAAAGAAATCAAAGACGAATCAAAATAAACGTAGAGACGTGCCATGTTCATATATTGGAAGATTCAACATGGTGAAGATGCCAGTTTTTTCCATTAACACAAACTGCTTGTGAGGATAGGGAAAAACTGGATCCCTCATACATACATTGCTAGTGAGAATGTAAAATGGTTCCGAGCTGCTCTGAAAAAGTTCAGCAGTTTTTTCACAAAACTAAATATGCAACTATTAATACAATACGACCCAGCAATTGCACTCCTGGGCAGTTATTCCAGAGAAATGGACTTATGTTGACACAAAAACCTATACACAAATGTTTATCATAGTTTAATTTATACTGGCACAACCTGGGGCAATCCAGATGGTTTTCAGCGGTTCAAACAGACGGAGGTGCGCTCACCCTGTGGGATGCTAGTCAGCAACAGAAGGAGCAAGCCACGGATCGGGGCAACACCTGGGACACATCTCCGGAGAACTGTGCTCAGTGGAAAAGTCATCCCGAAAGGTTATATACTGTAGGAATCCACTTCAGTAACATTCTAGAAATGACGAAACTATAGAAATGGAGAGGAGATTAGCGGTTGCCAGGGTTTAAGGATGGGCTGGCGGGCGTGGGAGGGAGTATGTGAGGCTATAAAAGGGCAACACAGGGATCCCGTCGAGTGGCATGTCCTGCATCGTAGCGGCGTCAACGCCAACACCCTAGTTTTGCAAAACGTTATCGCTGGGGAAAATGGGTAAAAAGTACACAGGATCTCTCCGTATTATTTCTTACAATTGTATGTGAATCGACAGTTGTATATTATCTCAAAATAAAACCTTTACTTTAAAAAACTATGATAGAGTAGTATACTGTTTGTACTTCTTTATTTTTTAATTTTTTTTTTTGAGACAGAGTCTCACTCTCTTGCCCGGGCTAGAGTGCCGTGGTGTCAGCCTAGCTCACAGCAACCTCAACTCCTGGGCTCAAGCGATCCTCCTGCCTCAGCCTCCCGAGTAGCTGGGACTACAAACATGTGCCACCGTGCCCTGCTAATTTTTTCTATATATTTTTATTTGTCCGGATAATTTCTTTCTATTTTTAGTAGAGACAGGGTCTCGCTCTTGCTCAGGCTGGTCTCGAACTCCTGAGCTCAAACAATCTGCCCGCCTCGGCCTCCCAGAGTGCCAGGATTGCAGGCGTGAGCCACCGCGCCCAGCCCTGTACTTCTTTATTAAGGCTTTAAAGATTATCTAGCAGCAGGTCTAGGTACTATTGAAATTTAGAAGTAACAATGAATGTAAATAATATTTCAAAATATCTTCAACAATTATGTGATCTAAAAATACCTAAATTCTATTCGTGACAATCACATGTACTGCTACTACTACCGTGCTTGTTTCCTAGATTCACAATTGAGGGAAATAATGCCGTCAGTTAGGGGTTAGTAAAACTAAATTTGTAATCTTTCCCTATCCATGGGCAGAGACCCACAAAATGTCTGTGCACAGGTCCAGAACCCCGGCTCTAAAGCCTATTTTAAATATTAAAAAAAAATAAACAAACTGGGCACTGACAAGATACAGAATTCCTTTTCCTCCTCTAAAACAGTCTAATTGACAGGGAAACGTCTCTACAAGTAAATACAGAAAACATTAACGTTTTGAGATAGATGTTATCTCAATAAAAATGCTATAATGGGGGTGTGAACAAAACAATGCGTGAGATCAGAAGAATGAAATCTTCACTCCGCCTGGGGTTCATCTGTGAAATTTTGAAGAAGTTAGGTTTTATCAAGGATTTGAAGAATGAATAAGAGAATCTCAAGCAAGGAGGAGAGAAGGGCAGGCAAGAAAACAGTACAGAAGACCTAGAGGCATGGGACGGCCCCAGCAGCTGGTGCTGTCAGGGGCCAGTGGGCTATCGCTGGGGGGCAGCCGGAGTGCCTCAGCGGAGGGCGAAGGGAATCCTTTAAGCAACTGAAAAGAAAGCTGAGCCAGGACGGGAGGGGCCTGCCCGCTGACAGGGTCGGAGCTGACGAGCATGCAGCGCGGGGCCCGAGCAGGCTTTCCCAGGCGGAGGAGGGAAACGACCTAATGAGATCTGGGCTGTCTCTCACGTGCCCAGCACAGTGCTAGCACAATGCATACGGTGTTTCTTGTAATTAATCTTTTTCTTTCTTTTCTTTTTTTCTTTTTTTACCATGGAAGTCACCACATTGGCTGTTTCTTGTATTTCTTAAAACCATGTATGAGGTTAATAGCGACACAGGTTGAGCATCCCTACCCAAAACTCGGAAATCCAAAACGCTCCCCTCTGAGGTTTGCACGGGTTGACGCGGCGCCACACGCGAAGAATTCCAGCCCGAGCCGGGCGGCGGGCCCAGCTCAGGCACATGACAACGAGACGGTGTTGCGATGCTGCAGAAAGTGCCTGCGGACGACGTGGGGACATGCGCGACGGGCTTGTGCAAGGACGGGCCCACGCTTCAGAGCAGGAAAGAAACCGCGTCGGTTCGTAACACTCAAGGGAGACTTCTAAGACAGAACTGTTGCTAGCGAGGCAGACGATAATCCGCATTAGTGACACACACTGCATTAATGACGTGCCGTATTTGTCACTGTTAAATGCTTACGCGGGTCAGTGTGAGGAAGCACCGCTCACCAGCAGCTCCCGGGCTCGGGTCGGGAATGACGGAGACGCCGAACAACCACAGCCCGTCCGCGCGCGCGCCTGGGAGGTGACGCTTTTGCTGTCTGGAGGTTCAGTGACACAGACTTTGCCCATGCACAAAACTATTGAAAATAATGTATAAAATTACCTTCAGTCTGTGTGTATAAGGCGTACATAAAACATGAAACTTCGTGTTTTTTAATCTCGTGTCCCATCCCCAAGACAGCTCATTGCATATATGCAAATATTCCAAAATCTGAAAAAATCTGAAACACTTCTGGTCCCCAGCGTTTCGCACGAGGGATAGTCTGCCTGTACCGTCCTCAACTCACAAGCAGGAAACCTCTGAGACAGGTTCAGGACCGCGTCAAAGGCCAAACAACTAGTCAAATTGGTGGAACGAAGACGGCGATGCGAGCGGACGTCATCGATCTCGCGGTGTTTCCGCTCGTTCTTCAGCGGGAGGAGCCGGGGCGAGGCCGGTGCGGAGGCAGGAGAAGCTTCGGGGAAGTTGCAGCAGGAATCCGAGCAGACAGGCCGCCTTCGCGCGCGTTCACCGCGGCAGAGCTCCGAGGGGGTCTCTGGGCGCTGGTGACTCAGTGATTTTAGATGGCTGAGCTTTCTAGCTTGCAAAGAAGCGTAGATGGAGGCGGGTTTTAGCCAGAAGGATGGAGTGGATGATAACGCCAGCGACATGCCAGGACACCAGGGAGAGAAGCACGTGAGACGCCACCTGAGGAAATCAACTGTTTTAAAAAAGAATCAGAAGGATAAAATTTACCTGGAAACATTAGCCTGGTGTATTATAATAATATTAGCAAAATATCTGCATAGACCTGGTAGGCCCAGTGATTTGAGAAATAAATACCTAAGGGATATTTATATTTTAGGTCTTTAAAAACACTGAGTGTAATAAGTTGGTGAAAAGATTCTTCTTCTTCTTCTTTTTTTTTTAAAGTGAGGGGCCGTGAGGAGGGGTGTTTGGTTGCGTTGTTTGTTGTTGTTGAGACAGAGTCTTACTCTGTCGCTCTGGGTAGAGTGCAGGGGTGTCACTGCAGCTCACTGTAACCTCAAACTCCTGGGCTCAAGTGATTCTCCTGCCTCAGCCTCCCAGGTAGCTGGAACTACAGGCCCACGCCACAAAGACTGGCTGGGTTTTGTTTGTTTGTTTGTTTTATTTTTTTCCTTTCTTTTTGGTAGAGATGGGGTCTCACTGTTGCTCAGGCTGGTCTCGAACTCCTGAGCTCAAGCAATCCTCCCGCCTCGGCCTCCTAGTGCTAGGATCGCAGGCATGAGCCACCGCTCCTGGCCAAGATTTTTCTTTCTATAGTTGAAAATTATTTTGGAATTAAGAGAAAGTTATGGCTTAGCTAAAACAACTTTTATGTCTGTCTTGTTTAAAGAGGATTTATTATCGCAAAGCAGAACCAGGCGTTAGTTTAGTTAATTGATCAGTCAACACAAGTTCAGGGAGCATTTAACAACCCTCTGAATAGCTAAAATGTGTCTTCCGAGACCACCCAGTGTCCTCCCTGTCTCACCGCTTAGCTTATGTCCCTCATAAGCATTTGTCATAATCTAGAATATTCTTATTTGCTCACTTGCTCATTATCTACTGACCCCAGTGGAATGTTAGGTTTCACAGGGACAGGAGAGCTCTCTTTTATTCTGTGTGGTGTCTACAGTGTTTATACAGAGCAGGCACTCAGCAAGTATTTCTTTAATGCAAGATTGGATGCAGAGATTAATAAATTGTTGTTTCACGGGGAGGTGAGTTGGGTCTTGAAGAATATTTAGGATACGGGTAGGATTAACGGACTAGGGGCCCATCCAGACAGGACATCAACATGAGCTAAATGATGATGGTTTTGTTAACGGGAATAGGGAGGAAAGCAGGCAGATGAAAGCAGTGATTTTATGTTAGATTGTTTGGAGGGAAATTTTTTTTTTTTTT
>NW_012156062.1:3635101-3636884 GCF_000956105.1 Propithecus coquereli
TGCTCAGGCTGGTCTCGAACTCCTGAGTTGAAGTGATCCTCTGCCTTGGCCTCCCAGACTGCTAGGATTACAGGTGTGAGCCACCACACTTGGCCTGGGGGAAAAATTAAAATTGTTAGGGTAGGGGCAGATTGCAGGAACATCCAAAATGAAGCAGGATTTTAGAGCCAGAAGAGAATTTAGAGATCTAATCAACTCCCTTACTGATGAGGTATCTGAGGGCCTAAGAGTTGATGACTGCTGGGTTAACTAGAAAGTTCATACTGTTATGCCCAGAATCTCATTCTCTTGGCTTCTAATCCAGTTCTCTTTCAATGCTGCTTTGGAAATAGGAAGGCAATGAAACTTTTTGAATGAAAAACAGTATATGGTAAAATCAGTGTTTATGAAAAATAATAATCTGACCTCATATGTAGGGCAAATTGCAAAAAGGAGACTCTAATTCCAAGAGAACAGGCAAAAGACTATGAAGTAATACTGGTATGGCACAAGGAAGGCCTAGATAATAGTAGCAGAGTGGTAGGGGAAAGGGCAGATAATCATTGGAGGACGAACAGGCAGAATTAAATTAAGTTGTACTGTTTCTAAAATGGAACTTTCTGTGAGAAAATATTTAACTCTTACCCTGGGATGTTTTTGTTCAGTGCCATCTAGAATACTTACTTGCTTTGTTTTTAGCCTTTTTAGAATGCATCTGGAGCAGGGAAGTGGTTCTTTTAAGTTTGTCTTTGCACAAACTCAAAAGAAATGTGTATTGTTATCTAAGTAGTTGGAACACAAAAATCATGAGGTTGTTAGACGGGGATCAAATCTGCAGGTGGTGGGTGTAGGCCAGGAGGGTGGTTCCTAGGGCCAGAGAAGCTCGGGGACCAATCAGGGGAAGGGACTGCAGGAAACTGAAGAACACCTGAAAATCATTTGGTAGCATCCCACCCACACCTCCCGTAAACCCTCCCCTGGACCAGGCCAAGAAAAGGAGTCTTCAACGTCTTTCTCCACTGGTGTAGACTGACCGGTTCCTTTCTCTGGGACGCATTTTCACTTCGGGTAGCTTCCTTCTTTACTTTGTATAATTTCTTTCTTTTCTGTAATAAACTGTTTGCCTGGGATTGCTTTGTATTTGTGATCACTCCATCATCGGCTCAACTTGGTACCAATACTCTTGACACTGGGAATCAAGGACCAGGGAACATCGAGATAGACCTAACAAGGTCTACATTAGGTTTTTTATTTTCTTTTTTAAGAGATGGGATCTTGCTCTGTTGCCCAAGTCGGAGTGCAGTGGCATGATCATAGCTCCCTGCAGCCTCGAACACCTGGGCTCAAGCAATCCTCCTGCCTCAGCCTCTCCAGTATCTGGGACTACAGGCAGGCACCACTACGCCTGTGCTAATTTAAAAAAAAATTTTTTTTTCGTAGAGACAGGGTCTCTCTATGCTGCCCAGGCTGGTCTTGAACTCCTGGCCTCAAGCAATCCTCCTGCCTCAGCCTCCCAAAGTGCTAGGATTATAGGCAGGAATCACTGCACCTGGCCCTACATTAGATTTTTAAATCGTTTCAACCATAACTCAGGGCTCATCAAATCAAAGGATTGGGAACTGCCTTCCCCAAAACTTGCTTAGCACGAAATGTGGCTAATGTGGATCTGGATGAACTGCAAGTGTAAAATACACACCGGATTTTGAAGACTTAATAAGAAAAATATTTAAAATAGCTTTCATAATGTATTATATTGATTTCATGTTGAAATGATAATATTCTAAATATACTGGGTTACATAAAA
>NW_012156062.1:3638249-3663450 GCF_000956105.1 Propithecus coquereli
CAGGAAATAGCTCTTTTCACTCTCCTTTTTTGGCCCATTTCCCTTTTTCATTATTTTGATATTGGTGTGACACCTGTACATGTCTAAGATATACACAAGCTAAATAAACATACAGTGTCACTCCTAAGGGAAGTTTCCATATAGTTCAGTGCACTTTTTAAACCATGTAAATATAAGATTAATTTGGGATTTGAGAAAACCTGACATTAGGACCTTATCCAAGATCCACATAGTTTAGTTTTACTGTTAATATAAATTTGCAAGGCAAAAATGTAGAGCCAAAATGGAAGACTATGTAGACTCCTGAAAAACCGGTTATTTTTTGCAAATGAGTTTAGCATATTTAAATGAAATCATTTATATCACTGCATGCATTTTTACTTAAGAGTTTGTGAATCAATCAACCAATGAATCAATCAGATCATGAATGAGGAATGGGTACTATCTTCCATGAGTGGAACTTTATTAGTTACTCTGACAATTAAGTAGAATAAGTCAGAATGGTCCAGTTACTGACCATGTATTTTGGAGAAAAGATTGGCATACCCTTGGGAATATTTCATGGAGGTGAAACTTGATCTGAGCTTTGAAAAATGACTAAAATTTAAGGGAAGAGAACAGTTCTAAGCAAGGGGAAATTTTTGATATAATAATAGGAGAATAATGTATCTCAGGGATAGTAAGAAAAACCAGTATCAATTTCTTGTCAGTAGTGGGAAATAGCTTGAATGGGCAGAAAAAAAAAAAAAACTAAAGAAATTGTAGAGAATTTTTAACCGTAGGCACAGGAGTTTACTTTGATTTGGGAGATACCAGGAAGTTTATATACTTGTCTGGGCATAAGAGTAATGTGAGAAAATTAATGTTCAAGTAGGGACTAGACTGGAAGTAGGACGTAGGGTCTGAGTACTGTTGAGATCTACATGAAAGAAAGATGACAGTGGTGAGCAAACACTTGGCTGTAGCAGGACAAAGAAAGATGCCTGCGATTTATAAAGCTTGATACTTTATAACGATGATCTTACAGAAATCTATTTTTTAAAAGGACTAAGTGCACCTTTCAGTCGTGGTTTTGAACTTCCATCCTTTCCGTTCCTTTCTTTCTCAAGAGATGGGCCATTTCTTCTACTCTTTTACACCCTCCTTGCCCAGAGAAGCCCTTCATAAAATATTTAAGAATGAGTCAATGGAATAGTTTTAAAATATATATCCCAGTTAAAAATGTCTGTCTACAAAAATATCATAGCCCAATGCAAGGTATAATCCTATTTTCCCCTTTGCCTTTATTTAGATGGTTTCTCCACCCCAAATACTCTCCCCTTTATCTTTATTAAGTCCTACCCATTTGTTAAATACCATCAAAAACGCCACTCCACTTTGAGTGTTTCTTGATTTATTCCAGACAAAGATATCTGCACTTCTATTTTGATTATTAATCAGCAATTATAACTTGCCTGATATTTTACTTTTGTATAATTATTTCATCAGCTACCTAATTGGTACTGCTTGGAGGGCAGGGAATGTGTGTCACATGTTTTGGATATATTCTCTGTGTGGCTTAGATCAGGGTTCTGCATGGAGTAGGTGATGTATAGTTTACTATTATATTATACTGAATTATTTGGTGACACCATCTTGGTTTGGGCATATGGCATTTCTCATCTGAGTTATTATTGCCGTCTCCCTACTCTTCTCCCTGCCTCCAATCCATCCTTCATGTCGCTGCTCAAGTTATTTTTGTGAATTTCAGTTGAGATTTGTACCCTATTTCCTCATGATAAAATCCCAGCCTTTGTATTCAAGGCTCTCTACCACCTGGTCCTGGGCTACACTTCCACTCCCATCCAACGTGATATCCTTCGCTTGTTGTATGGTCTGGCCCTGCTGGACTTGGGCCAGAAATGGTTACTATCAGGCCTTTGTTTAATCCTGTTGCCTTAGACTAGAATCTACTTCTTACTCCTGGAGGTTCCTTTATTTTATCCTTCAAGCCACAGGAGAGGCTCTTTGGCTGTTATCATCACCTCAAGCAACTCCAAGCTGTTCCTTAGCCAAGATGTCAAAAATTAGATAAAACTCATTTGCTTGCCTTTGGCAAAGATGGTTTTCTAAAGTTGTCAAAAGGCATCGAGGCCAGATTTGGGGATCTCTTTACATGTCAAAGTTCACATTCAGTAATGGTAACACTCTCTATAAAGTCAGACTCCTCTAAGCTGCAATTTGGGGCTAGCACAGGAAAATAAAGACAGAAACAGCTCAGTGCCTGGCACCGGGAAGTCGCCTCCTCGTCTCCACGCCGCCCCGATGCACAGCGCACTCCCGTCTACGGCACCTCGTGACGCAGAGAAACTCAGCTGCCGCTTCTCCTCACTCTCCAGACCCGCAAGGTGAGAGTCGCTACCACGCATGATCAAATATTGTGGTTAAACAACAACAGCTCTACCAAAGAACCGTTTCCTGTGAAATTTTGGGTGATCACTTTAAGTAATTTTATGAAAACTCATTTATTACCTCCCTGTGTTCACATAACAGATAATATACAATATTTATTTTTTTCAGTGTGACTGTATTAAATTAATATATTTGAAATATTTTTGGGCTTAAAATTTAGGAACAATGAAATATTATCAAAATGAATGGACTGTGGATCCTAAATGTGTCAACTCTGGGAAACTGGAACATTAAGTAATATTTATTTGTGGAGGTATGTGGTTTCTTATCTTAAATCTATTTCAGTTTGTTCCATGCTAGAACATTGAAAAATACTCCCCGAATAAATCCTGTACTTTTAGCAGCCCTGAAAGTCAAAATTATGACTTTTTGTTACTATAATCTGGCTTCTCCTTCTATTAAACGTCAAAAGTCATAGTGAATATGCCTGGTAAGAGGTATTTATTTTGTTTGCCAAAGGAAAAAGTTCTACAGATATTTTCAGACATTTGAGCCAGTAAACCTTTTAAAATCTTTTTCTTATTTTCTTGTGTATTGGCAGATGCTTTTTGTTTCTTTCTCGTTTTCTTTTTTTTTGAGAGGCAGGGTCTGGAGATGTTGCCCAGGCTGGAGTGCAGTGGCTATTCACAGGGGTGATCCTAGCTCACCGTAGCCTCGAACTCCTGGCCTCAAGCGATCCTCCCACCTCAGCCTCTCCAAGGTGTAGGACTACAGGCATGAGCCACTCACCCAGCTGATGCTTCTTGTTTCATCACAATTAGTTTACAAGATCTTTTAATACTCATTAATTCATTCAACAATTATTTATGCAGCTCCTAGTGTGTACACCAGGCACTGTGCTAGGTGTTGGGCTTCAGCCATGAGCAGAAAATCAGCCAAAGGGGCCTCATATTGTGGCACCCACAATCTAGTGAGAGAAGACATAGAATTATCAAATAATCAGACAAATTAATGACAACTTGTAAGTTTTCTAAATTAGAGAATCTGGTGCTATGAGAACGGCTAAAAGGGGATCTGAGTTAGGTAAGGTCAGGGCAGGATTCCCTGAGGAACTGGCAATTGCATTGACAGGTAAATGATAAGAGCTGAAATTGAATTCCGTACAGAACTATTGGGTGCAAAGGCCCCGTGAGGCCAGGGAGCAGGCACCTGCAAGGGGATGGGAGGCGGCCAGCGTGGCCAGCAGAGAGAGCTGGGGGAGACAAGGTTGGAACGGAAGGAGGGGTCAGGCTGTGCAGGTGCTAGGCCATGTTAGGGATATTGCCTATATGCTAACTGGGAAGCTGTCAAGGGCTTATAAGCAACAGGAGACCAGACCCAGGTTTATGCCTTGGTAGGATCCCTAGAGTTAAAAAGCAGGGAACACACTGAGGTGGGAGTGGGAGAAGAGTGAGTTCAGGGAGGTGAGTTGAGACTATTGCAGTAAACCAGGCATCAGATGGCGGCATCTTTGCTCAGGGTGGTGACAGATTGAGCTGGACAGAGCTTTGAAGTAAAATAGATAGGACTTGTTGACCAATTGGATGATCTATGGCATGACTCCTGAGTTTCTGTTGGTCAAAGCTTTCTGAATTAAGAATTCTGCAGACCTGACATATTTATTCTCCAAGGAAATATTGTTTCACTGACCTTTCAGAATTCATGTATTCTACCAATATTTATGCAGCACCTATTACTCTTCTGGCTAATGACATAGGAGTGGTCAAGGCAGTCTCTCATGGGGCTTGTGCCTGTCGGAGCCAGAAACTGGTTAAGGTGAAAGTTAGAGTAATGATAATGGAAACAGTAAACTACCGGAGGTCAATTTTTCTTTTAGCCAATCAGAAATAAATGCACTTTTTAGTGCTTTACAATTTCTAAAGCCCTTTACTACTTCACAGAAGGCAGAGATGGTTAGGAAGGAATAACATGAGGAGCCAGGGTCACAGAGTCATGGGAAGTCATTACTTGGGCTCAAGACTTCCAACTCCAAGGGTTCCCACTCATTTCTATTAAAACCATAACCAACGACATTAAAAAAGCCTGCTAAATTTGAACAATAACAGATTTAAGACCTTCCTCTCTCAACTAGGATAAAGCACACTTCTGGATTAAGTCTAAGAAACAAAAATGTACTCCTTTTGCCGTTGTTACCTAAAGTAACATAACCAGACTCTTGATTAGCCAAATAAAGGCAGGGGAATTGGAAATCCTGAGATCTGTATGATTCCTCGTGGAAGGGAATAATGTCAGGCATGCATCCTGGAAGCTCGTGCCTGTACCTGCGGGGAAGCCTGAAACCCAGGGAAGGCAGGCAGGCCCACAGCCACCTTACCTGGCTGCTGCTTTCACTTAGTTATGTGAATAATTTTGGTGCTTGTCTGCATTCTTTTACTTCTCACATTTAGCTTGTCTCTAGTAGACACTCATAGAGGGCTTTAGGTCAGTGTTCTTTTGTTTTACAAGACTATAAAGCTTGAACTGGGGGTGGTTCTCAGGATGTGATTCAAGTTCCTTAGACCCACAAGATGCTTATAGGTTTCAAAAAAAGAATTATCTTCCCTATCATTTCTTACTTCTGAGGACTTTCAATTCTCACTGGACAGGCACGATATCTGCACAATAACTAGAAAAAAATGTTTTCCCTTGTATCTGCTATATTTCCAATTACTAAAAATCAAATAAAATCAAATCACAACTGGATTCAAGTGTTCAATGTTATTTATCAAAATAAATTTATTAAAAGTATTCAAAGACCACTTCAAAGTTTAGCTGCCTTCAAGACTGATTTTGGCACTCATAACGACATTGTAGTTTTCTCTACAACAGCACTCGTTCTATTTCACACACCATTTAATAACACAAACACAGACCACTTCAGTTTCAGTGTTACACGAGACAATAGTACTGATGATCTGTGGTCATAAGAACTTCACTACCCTTGCACATAGTAAACATTTTAATGTTACTAAGTACTAAAAAGCTAAAACTAAAACCACTACATGGTAACACGGGCTGATGTAGGGAAAGATGTACAGCCAGCTAGCTAAGGCCACATAATCCCAGACCTATTGATTTTAAATGCCTTTGTACCAAGAGAATTACATCGTCATCATTTCACATTCCTGCTCTTTCAGTGTGAGACACCAGTTGGAGCACACATGCCCTCCCTGTGTTCCGTACAGTGAGGGAAGCTGTTCTGATACAAGCTTCTCCGAGGCAGCCACTGGCTTCCTGATTCACTACCCATCTTTGAACCAATAGTTCTGAGTGATGTTTCCTGAACACCCAGGCTGAAAATTCAAGGTCAGTCTTTTCGGTAGGTGACAGCCTTTCCCCATAGGAAAAAGAATGAAATGTCCTCCCATTTTGGGGCTCCCTTTTTCATCTCATGTAGCATGAGGCTCTGTGGTTATCTGAGGCTTTTTACACAAGTCTTGGTAGAATTCTGACTCCAAGAAACGGGGATAAGAGTTGTTCTCCATCAAGCTGTATACCCTTTTCTGGGCAGTTGTAAAGCAGCCACTCGTAGCCTCTTGTATATTCTGAGCAATCAGGGTTTTGGTTTGAAAGTCTATGTTTATCTGAAATAAAACAAAAGAGGGATTTACTCAGTATTTAGAGTTAGAGATTGAAATTCAATATTTGAAAACAAAAAATAAAAACTGTGTGATTAGCTCTACCAGCCACATCACTGGAGAAACTTAACTGAAAGCTACGATAGTGAAAAAATCTTTTTGCCACACCTTCCACCCCTACTTTGACATCTCTTCAATTCTTTTGTTTTACTTCTGTTCTAAAGATTTCCAAATTATGCTGAAATGAGGAACTTTCTTTCTTACCTCTTTTGGAGCTTCCTTTTCTATGAAGTCAGTATATATTTTCTTTGCCTTTGAAGACAGCTTTTGGGGTGATTTGGTTTTTTTGAAGTCTTCACAGGCCAGCCAGAATTCAATATTTTCTTCACAGAATTCAGATTTTAAAAAAGCCCTGAATGCAGCAAGACCATCTGAAAAGGGGAGGAAAAAAGGCATGCAGAATGTGAAAAACTGAGTGACCAAATCATCTTAGTTTTTTCTAGACCTTCCCCCCCATATTTTATTTCTAGGTAACAGCAATTTTAGATTTCGCTCAACCCTGTAATCCTCAGAATTTAGCACTTTAAAGACCAAGATGCCAGTAGGCAAAATGTTTAAGCTGGCATTCTGCTACCAAAATATAAATACTTAACTTCACTGTCAATGCAAAATAAATATTTATAGGGGAGCCATAAATTCTCTGGGAACTAAGCCTTTTGAAAACAGTCTATGCAATGGAAAAGCTGACTCAACCTTAACTAGTCGCAACTGCCACTTTAATTTTTTTTAGGCTAATTTCTCTTTCCCACCTGGAGTGACTACTACATGCATTTCCATGGTTAAACTCTGGGAAATAAAGGAGAAAAACAGGCCACATGTTATAGTGACTGCACAGTCTAATTCCCTTCGGGCAAGCTGCTCCTTTGTGCAGACAACCTTTCCAGGCTTTTGTGACGTTAGCAGTGGATCAAATTCAAGAGTTAACTTACATTTACTGGCTAGCAGCTCATCGAATGCTTCTGACCACAGCTGTGCTTCCTCAGGAGAAGGCCTGCAAGAGATGTCCTGCACGTCAGCTTACGCACTTCAGACTTCCCCTTTCAATTCAGCAGCTAATACTCACATTTGCAAGTACAGGATTCTCAACTTACTTGATGAAAGTTTGCTGTTTGTTTTTCTTGTTGGTTTTGGGTTTCCCAGGAGTGGAGGAATTTTGCAAGAAGTAGCTCAAACGGTTCTTCCAATCTTTTAAACTGAAAAAAAAAAAAAATCGCTAAGTGGAAACATTGCAGCTGAAAGCATTTTTACCGAATAAATCACCCCATAGCTGGAGACAAACCACATAAGACAGAGAACTCTTCAAGAACAGTCTTATCCACTAAACATTTAAACCTAATGTACTGAACAGTTTCATACATTCATTTGAATATAACTGCTAGTTTTACAACTAAGGGTAGGACTACCTAAAATCACTAGGGTATTTTAATGAATTGTTAATGAATTTAGATCAAAAGGCAGATGCTGTTTCTGGCCCACAAAGGACAGCAATTTCTTTGCAAGGTTAATTACAATTCCGAGATATTTTACGCTTGATGGAAACGACAGCAGTGGAACTGCCTTGAGCTGGCGCACACTCACGTCCCGTCTACCCTTAAGAGCAGGAGGTTCTGGACCACGCCAGAGGCTTTGCACAAAGAAGAGTGTGTGTGTGACTGATTCCTCTGCGCTTCCCCCTCTCCCACCTACACCGCTTTTAAGCAGATGCTGCAGAACAATTTTGTTCCACATTCGAGGCCAGGTGAGAGCTGCTCTATAATTAAACGAAAACGGACTTAAAACGAGTATATTCAGAACCAGTAAAAACATCTCACCCAGCAGCTGTGTACGCTGATCAGCACTCAGCATGCAACGTACGCATGCTGGGGACGCGCTTCAGCCGCAGGATCCTGATGTCATTTTAAACGCAGGACACAAAGCCACGCCGCAATTTCCTAGCGCATCTACCGCCGCCCTCGTATCAAGAATTTTCCTCAGTTCCTGAACTCTACCAGCGTCCTTCGCTCACAAAATAAGTACATTTCATACAGATTTAGCCTTACCTAGCAAATTAATCTTTTCCACATTTTGTTTTCCTGCAGAGGCGCAGCTAACGTCAAAGCCCAGCCCGAAAGTACGGCGTCTGCAGCAAACCGGCAGCGCCAGGTCGCAGGGGGCCGCGGGACAGACAGGAAAGCCGTACTCACAGGGTTCGTTTCATCTTTTCCCGCTTCTCCTCGCTCTTGGGGCCGCTGCCTGCGCCGCCGTCCATGGGTCCGCAGTCGTGCTGGACAGCCAGGAACATGGCACTCTGCATCACCGTCCCGCGCTGCGGACGCCGCGTTTTGCCGGAGAGCGTGCGCGCGGCATTTATAAAGGGCCGCGGCCGGAGGCGTGGCCGCAGAGCGCCGGCCCCTCCGTCAGAGGGCGCGGATTGGCCGGCTGTGGGGGCCGGGGGCGGGGTCAGCGCCACCCTGAGGCAGTCACGGCCGCCGCCGCAGGGTGTCGAAGCCAGGGCGCTGCTGACGTCCGCGGCCCGGCTTCGTGCGCAGTCGGCCGGATCGCGGCGGCGGGGTGGGGCCGGGCTGCCAACGGAGACCTCTCTGTGTGCGCCGTCGCCGCGACCTTTTCTGAGGGCCGGCGGGCGCTCGCCCTCCCCTCGCGCGTGCTCGCGGGTCCCGGACGCCTACGGGGCGACGGTGTCCCAGCGGGAAAGGCCGCCTGCTGCACGCCACAGCGCAGTGGCCTCGGTTTGAATTAAGAGTGGGCTTTCTTTTTCTTCTCTTTCTGGAACATGCTCCCTCCCCCCGGGTCTCCCTTCTCGTTTGCAGTCCTGCTCCGGGACTCGCGCGACACCACCGGGTCCGTGAGCTGAGGCCGCGCGGGGACCCCCGCCCGTTCCCCTCTGCGACTCCCCTTGGGTTGTGGAAGGAAACGGAACCGGAGGGACCCGGACCGGCTGGCCCAGGGCCAGATGGCGTGACACGCTCCGCAGCTGGAGTGGGCACCCCGGAGTACTTTGGGGAGTGAAGCTTAGTCAGTGAGGGGACAGGAGAAAGTGACTTTATCAGAAGACAGTGCTTTCACTGGGTTTCCACTTCCGTCGCTACTAGGCACGGGGCTGCATCTGCCCGTGGGGGGCAGAGATTTCTCAGCTGTAACGCACCGGAATCATCTAAGATGCGAGGAGTCAGGATTTCCTCATGATTCATTCTTACTTGGCTTAGAATTTACCAGAACACTTAACTGGCAAAAAGTAGGGGGAAGGGAGGAGGAAGAGGTAACAGTTTCCTTGAATAAGTTTCATTCGTTAAATCTTCAAATATCATCTCTACTCCTGCAAGCTTTCAATTGACTTCATTGTTAAGGACAAATAGACTAAGTGATTCCATCTGGGGACGCAGGACCAGAGCTGTCTAGTGGAATATTCAAGTGGGTTTCCCATTAAGCCTCTAAAGTAGACAGTAGGATTAACAGCAAGGTATTGACTAGGCTGCAGATGTTCCCCTCACCTTGCATTAGATCTGTTGAAATTAGAACTAGTAATATATTCTTACAATGACCTGCCAGTAGTTGGAGCTCCAAGTTTGACTTGGAGAGCAAAATCTGCAGTTATTACTGAAGAGAACAGTCATGTACTTTATTGTAGAAAGGAAAATCATTTAGATTTCGGTAGTGAATACTTTAAAACATGTTTGTGAACTGTACAAATGTAATTTTTCTTGAACATATATATGCTCTTTATCTCTAAAAGAACTTTGCATAATATTCCTACATCTATTTGCATTTTCTGATGATTCAATGCTTATTAAACATGTGTAGTAGGCAGACACTTGCTTTATCTCACCAATATACCCCTCAATGTATTTTCCACTTAGCAGCTTGGATGTTAGAATTCACTGGTAGACAGTGAAGTTCTTTAGTGGGCCAGGAGTTCTGACAAAGGCGGCAGGGAGAGAGCTGGACTTCTGTCTGTCAGGAGCCCTAATTAGAGCTGAGGCTTAACCAACAAATGCTAAGTAACTGTCAGGACAGTCACTTTACACCTCCTTGAGTGGGTTTCTCATTTGTAATAAAGCATGTCCTTCTCATCAGCTTCATAGGACATTATGTGACTCTTACGTGAAAGGCCTTTTGTAAACTCTAAAGCACTGTACAAAAGCTTATTATTAATTTGCATATGTGTGAAAAAGTAAATGGCAAGCATAGCTATTCAACATGGAAAAATAAGAGGATGAACTCAGAGTTAATTAGATTATAAATGTGTGAGTACTACTAAGTATCAGGATAATGTGACAGATTTGTAGGATATCAAGTTCATGATAGGTATTTAATAAATGCACTCTGAATAATAAACAAATAAGGAAAGTAAGAAACTGATCAACATTTAAACTTCTCAGAGATCTCCAAGCCAGAGAAATTCACTCATCTAAATATGTTAAAGTGAATATACATATATCCAGTAAGCAAATGGTTTAGATATATAGATAATTCTAGATGTTTTCATGCTTACTATAATTTGCTTTTTTAAATAAACCTTTCAGACTGACAAGTGATGTTAGGTGGCAGAAAATTAATTTTTCCTGACAATTATGTGGTTCATCGATAAATCTGAATGTAAATCAATTTATAATTTTTGTATCCATGGGTAATTTTAAGAATTAAGGCAATACCTACTACGGACTGAGAAACCTTTTCCTTAAAAAGTTGCCATGTTAATGTGTCTTTAAAGATAGGCTGACATATTTAAATCGAAAGCTGCAATGTTTGATACTTCCCTTTGGTTTTTTTTTTTGCTGCAATTGGCTTTTAGGTAAATGGGATTGCTCCACATTCAGATGACGCATATTTTCCATTTTGCAGTAAGAGGAAGAAACAATGCAGTGGGTTGTAAAAGTTGCACAGCAAAGCCACATCTTGAGAGCCGCTGGTCAAACCAACCATACATCCTCTATGTTGAGTCTACCGTGCCCTCTACTGGAGAGACTGATTGGCAACCTCAGTGGTGGAGGTTCTCGGGTGCTTCTTGAACTTTCTGCAATTTTTAAAAAGCTTATAGAAGAAGGCAAACAAAAATTACAAGTTTCTAACAATGCCAAAGGGAGATTATGAAGAGTAAAAATTTCCCCTGCTATACTCCCCTCTTCCCCTCCCACTCTATGCTAACCATCGTTAATCAAAAATTATTATTATTAACTAAAAATATATAACATAACTCTATTTATGCTTTAGAAATTTAGGAACCAAGATATATGCTTTTCAAAATACAAAAGTATCATTCTGTGTATTACTCTATGCTTTGCTTTTTTCGGTCAGTAAGATATTTTAATTGCCAAATTTGTAAGAGTTGTAAACCTATTGTTTACCTTATGAAATCTTAAGTGGGCAGGTTAGTAAAAAAAAAAGGGAAAAAAAAACTAGGAAATTAAATACCATGTGCCAAAGGATGTAATGAGTAATTGGAAAAAAAGAAAACTTTTAGTGTCCTAATTGTTGAACATATTTGATGAAGTGTGACACCTGTCTTTTTAAATTTTGTTTTTGTCTAATGTAACTTTAGTTGGTAAAATATTGTTTTAACAGAATGAACATATGACCCCGCAAAATTCTGTACTCTACTCCTTACCCCTAATTTGATCTGAGATTTCAATATCATGATTAATTTCTGATAATGTAATTTGTATACCCACAAGCTGAGAGAAAATTAGTGTTTTTCTCAGGAATGAATTGGAGTTTTTTTTTTTTTTTATATAAGTAAAACAAGTTTATTTTGTCTTCTTAGGAGAGAGAGAGCAGGGGGCGAGAGAGAGCAGAGAGATAGCACGGCATCCCAGAGAAAGAGAAGGGAGATGCCAGCCTGAATCAGAGTTTGAACCGAATACTTGACCTGTAATATAGAGCAGTTAATGATTTTATCAATCCTGTATTGATTATTCCACTTGGTGCACTTCCGTTGTTCTGTCTTAAATTTATCTGTGGCATGGAGTAGGTCGTACTTCAAATGGAGGCAGGGCCTACTTGAATTTAGTAGCCCCCTTTTTACAGAAATATGTGAATTCTCTTTGGAAATCAACAACAGGAGCATCATGTTTTGTGGGTAATTTTTCTCTGAATAAAAAATACTAACATATATTGAAATAGCACTAATAGATTTCTGTAGTTATCAGGCCTCCTGTAAGTAACAGGACTATAACTATGAGGTCTAAATAAGGGAATTGTTTCCAGTGTATTCCTGTTGCTGCTCTATTTTTGTGCAAGGAATACCAGGGGAGAGTAGGTGTTTAGAAATATTTTCTTATAAAATAAGTTACATAGATGGCACATTGTCCACAAAGTACAGAGGTAAAGCTAGAAATTTCTTTCTTGGTATTTCTTTTGACTGGAATTTTAATTTCTGCTCATGCAATTTCATCAAACTATTGGAGTAGCAAGTGTCCTATTGATTGATTTTTTTTAAATTTTGGGATATTAGATTAAAAATACACAAGATTTCAGAAGTCTGTATGATAATAGTCACAGAGTCTTTTCTCCTTCCTTTTCTGAAAGTCTGACGAAGGCTATTTTTAATCTAGTAAATGAGGAATCTACAACAGTATTTTTTTTCCAGTATGCTGTTTCTATGCAGAGAACATTAATCATTTTAGACATTGGTTTTTCACAGGCATTTATTCACGGACTACTTCCTGATAACCTAAAACCTTGTGGATTTTCTCTCCCAAATATAATTTTGAAAAAAAATTCTAAAATCTCAACAGAAGTAATTGAAAAAAAATAAAAAAGAATGCTTTAAGGAGATACCGGTAGGCCTTGACACAATTGTCATGTTATAAATATTTAAATCTTAAATGCTGAGGTAAAAGCACTAGTCCCCTCAAAAGTTCCCAGGTTTAGAAGACAAAAAATAATTTTGCATTTCTTTTCATAAAGTACCCTTAGGAGAGCAGGATGTCTGGAGGGATGGTCTATAATTGGGTTATAGACCACTTGCCTTTTGTTCCTCATCTACTGCCCTACTGTAGTTAGACTCTGTGAAAACTGCTTAGTTTTCTTGTGTCTAGGCTTCTTATCTTTAGGGCAGAAGTAATTATAACACTCTTCCTTTGCAAAGAAATTAAAAAAAAAAATAGTGTGGGAAATGCCCTGAGCAGCTTGGCCGATGACAGTATATAGTGCAGAGGGCTGGCCTTGAAAACTTTGTCATAGGACTAGTCTCTTCTAGGTGACTCTTTTGCCCATTTTTGTTGCTGTTTTCCTAGCACTTACTATTAGGTGCCATTCCTACGGTGGCATGTCTGCCCTCAGGTGGAAAGATTGAATGAAAAGAAGGTCTTAAGTGTCCACCAGTTCAAGGAGCACCCATACCGTGCTGTCTTGCTCCTGGGGAGGACTTGGTATTTTAGAGATGCAGGTGGCCTGACAGAGGGATCTCGCTTCCGTCCCCTGATGCTGGGGGATGGCATCTGATGTGCTGGCACTGGCCCTGGATCCCATGCCATCACTGCCTCATACTCATCCTTTTGTTGCAGTCTGTTCATCTTGGTGATCCTCTTGGACTCCTCCAAATGTCCCATTGGGCACATCAGTGATGTAAGGTTACTTTTCTTTTCCTTTTTTTTTTTTTTTAAAAAAAGACTTTTTATAGAGGAGATTTGGGTTCACAACAAAATTGAGAACACGCATACATAGCCTCCCCCATTGTCAACATCCCATACCAGAGTGGTACCTTTGTTGCGACTGATGAACCTACACTGACACATCGTTATCACCCAGAGTCCATAGTTTACATTAGGTTCACTCCTGGTGTTGTACGTTCCATGGGTTTAGACAAATGTATTATAATGACATGCATCTACCGTTATAGCATCGTACAGGGTTATTTCAGTCTGCCCTAAAAATTCTCTGTGCTCTTCCCATTCATCCCTCCCTCCTCTATATAACCTCTGGCAGCCACCAATCTTTTTCTGTCTCCATAGTTTTGCCTTTTCCAGAATACTGTATTATAGTTGGAATTATACAGTATGTAACCTTTCCGGATTGGCTTCTGCCACTTAGAATATACATTTAAGTTTCCTCCATGTCTTTTCATGGTATAATAGCTCATTTCTTTTTAGTGATGGATAATATTCCATTGTCTGGATGAACCACAATTTATTTATCCATTCACCCACTGAAGGACATCTTGGTTGCTTCCAAGTTTTGGCAAATATGCATAAAGCCGCTATAAACATCCATGGGCAGGGTTTGTTTGTGCATAAGTTTTCAGCTTTTTTGAGTAAATACCAAAAAGCATGCTTGCTCAATCATAGGGTCAGAGTATGTTTAGTTTTGTGAGAAACCACCAACTTGTCTTCCAGAGCGGCTGTACTGTATTGCAGTCCCACTGCAATGAATGAGAATTCCTTTTGTTCTACATCCTCTTTTGCATTTGATGTTGTCACTGTTCTGGATTTTGGCCATTTTAGTAGATGTGTAGTGGTGTATCATTGTTTTAATTTGCATTTCCCTGATGACATATGATGTGGAGCATCTTTTCACATGCTCACTTGCCATCTGTATATCTTCTTTGGTGAGGTGTCTGTTAAATCTTTAGCCCATTTTTTAGCTGGGTTGTTTGTTTTGTTATTGTTGAGTTTTAAGAGTTCTTTGTATATTTTGGATGACAGTCCTTTATCATATATGTCTTTTGCAAATATTTTCTCCAAGTCTGTGGCTTGTCTTTTCATCCTCTTAACATTGCCTTTTGCAGAATAGAGATTTTTAATTTTAATGAAGCCCACTTTATCAATTCTTTCTTTCATGGATTGTGCCTTTGGTGTTAGACGTAAAAAGTTGTTGCTAAACCCAAGGTCATCTAGATTTTCTCCTATATTATTTTCTAGGAGTTTTACAGTTTTGCATTTTACATTTAGGTTTGTGATCCATTTTGAGTTATTTTTTGTGAATAAAGTTACTTTTTTGAAATAATGTTTTGGAAATATCCATTTCTTTTTTAAAAAATTAAAAAAAAATATGTAGTGATTTATTTAGTATTTTGAGACAGGGTCTCCCTCTGTCACCCTGGGTAGAGTATGGTATACAGAGTATAGCATCGTCGTAGTTCACTGCAACCTCAAACTGCTGAGCTCAAGCAATCCCCCTGCCTCAGCTTCCTGAGTGGCTGGGACTACAGGCATGTGCCACCAACACCTGGCTAATTTTTCTATTTTTAGTAGAGACGGGGTCTCGCTCTTGCTCAGGCTGATCCCCAACTCCTGAGCTCAAGTGATCCTCTTGCCTCAGCCTCCCAGAGTGCTGGGATTATAGGCATGAGCCATCATGCCCGGCCCGAGCTCTTTACACATTAATTTTTTCATCTGTTTTAGAAGAATTCTCCACTATCTTTTCAGGGTGAATTCTCTTTATATTGGATATTTGGCAAAAATGTATTTCTTTTTCTTAATGAGGTATAGGAAGGACTTAAAGTTGCTACTGGAGTGTTTGCCTTTCCCTTTCTAACTGCTTTTCTACGCTTTTCTGATTGCAATGAAGCTTTCTCATTTGGAGACTTAGAGTTTTTCAGTGCATCAACTACTTTATGTCCTTCAGTTAATTTCTCATGTACATTTGGTTTCAGTTTCTTACAGAATTTTGAAACTAAGTTTTAAAATAAGCCCAGCTGAAACCAGCATAGTCACCTGGCCTACCCCGGCCTAGATGAGCTGTATTTAACTTGGCAACATCAGTTTCTTCAGAACTCCTTTGGATTCATCCTTCAGAAGTACACATTTTCTGGTGCATTTGTTATATCCAGTTTCAAGATTCTGCTATCCACGTTGTCTTCTTCGTGAACGGCAGCCTGATTTGTCCTCTTTAGCACATGGTTACCTACAGGCTCGATCTGACTTTCTATAGCATTTAAGAACTGTTCCATATGCACTAGAGGGTTTTTTTAACCTTTCCCCCCAGATCAATAAGTTTGCTCACTCTATCTGTTCTTTAGCTTTTTTTCATTGTTTAATATGACACATTTTAATATAAAAACAAATGATCAATATTTTATACACTGTTCTTCTAGACAAGGGGTCACTTCATATTTCCATAATTGTTCAACAGCAGACTGAAAACAGAACTATTTAGAAAACAGCTGAGTTTTCAGATGACATTGACTTTCACTTATTGCAGAATTCAAGATTTCTCAGATGTTAATACAAAGTCAAAAGTGGCAGTTAAACTTTGCAAATTGCTTGTGCTTGTTCCAGGCTATTGCACTGATAAACCCACAGACTGTATTCTTCTTTGTTTAGATCTGTGGTCTTTAGAGCCAACAAGCGTTTCCTGATCCCAGACCATCATCATAAGACACCATCCGGATAATTAAATATAGAGTATGCCTATGAAAACATCACACTGATCCAATGTTGATACTTATACCATAGTTGGAAACTCCCATAATAAATTCTTCCTCCAGAGAAACAAAAGGTAACTTTCCATCTTGCTGGGCAACAGAAGTCATCAGGTCCAATGGGCATTCAAGACCTTTTCCCTCAGGGGGTTTCACTTTCTCAGTGGCACCAACATATTTTACTCAAAATACTGCACAGGTATCTGAATTACTGCTTGTCCTGAGAGTTTGGTGGAGTCTATATTGGGGCTGGCCACAGCGCTGGATCATAAAAGATCCCTGAGGCTAGAATTCACAGACTCTTAGTATTGATTTCACTACTTTGGGAACTGCTACTACTGTGTAATTTTTTTGCCTTTCTGAAACATTTTTTCACCATAGCTTGATCTAGAGAAGATCCTTATAGGATCGAATACTGTTTTACTGTCTTCAAAGCATCCACAGATAATCAGTCTGCACTGATAGCTTCCTTTCATTCTGACACAGCCAATTCTTTTTAAAAGAACAATGTACCTCACAGTCACCTGCGCTTCCTGCAGAGTCAGAGTGGCCCAGCCTTCTTTAGCTTCTTGTGGAAGCAGTTTTATACTTTTCCGAAGGTGGGAATTTCACCAGAACCATTCCTTCAGTGCTGTCTGAAGTTATTCTTCATTCTTCTGATACAGTTTGAAGGCTATTTTGCTTGTAGATACTTGAAATTGGATGTGTTTTGACACATCTTCCAAAGACCGAATATTTCTTGTAATATCAGGTTCAGCTTGTCCTAAATGTGTGGATCTACCTTTGCTAAATACTTTCGTAAAAGTATATATATTAAGCCGAAGCAAAGAGTTGGAGATTTTCAGCTATTTATTAATGGCCTCCAGTTTTCCTATTTCTGATAGTTTGTTCTTGAACCTGGCTTCCATTAACATCGATTCGAGGCCTTCAAATTCTTTTTGAATGAAGTTTAACTTGTCAAAAATTTGATGTCTTTCCTACAGAAGTACAGAAACTTTGTCTTTACTTGTATAAGGTAGGCCTTTAATTATTAAAACAATCTGACCGTGACTATAAGTACCATCTCCCACAGCAACCCACGGGGTCTGGGTCTGGTTCACAGTCCGCAGGGAGGGCACTGCCATGGCTGGCACGTGCCTCTAGCACCAGGGCAACGCTGAGCTCATGGCCATGCACAGACCCTCCAGGATCCCCTGGGCTATTCTTAGCCACTGCAGGTTGTCAGGACTCTAGTGGCCACCCAGACTGTCAGAGAGCACCAGTGTACATTCTGCCTGGAACAAAACCAGTGCCTGGGAGACATCAATGGAGGGGAGGGAGGAGAGATAATACAGTAAATTATTGGCCAATGCTTTTCCTGCTCTCTCTTTTTAAAATTTATCTTTATTTATTTCTTATTTTTTTTAGGGATGGGGTCTTGCTTTGTTGCCCAGGCTGGAGTGCAGTCGCTGTTCCCGGACACAATCATTGCTCACTGCAACCTCGAACTCCTGGGCTCAAGCAATCTTCTGCCTTAGCCTCCCAAGTAGCTGGGACTACAGGTGTGCACCACTGTGCCCCACTTTTCCTTCTCTTAAATACAGGTGTCATCTATGGCCCCAGATCTTACTTTGGCCAGAGAGCACAGGAAAACTTTATACCCTTAGAGCCTCTTTGTGTCTGGTTGGTCTGAAGCATACATGGGAAGGGCTGGACAGAAGTGGGGAAAAGACTAAAGAGGAAGTGTTTCAACTTCCTTCACCAATTTCACCTTTAAAAAAGATGGAAGAAATAAATGGAATTTTAAAGTTTCCACACCTCAAGAATGTACAGTCCAACCAGGAAAACTTGATTTTCTTCTTGCATGTGGTAAAATGTTTGACGATGCAGAAGCCCATCAGGGTACTTCTCTCCGAAATGATCAGCTCAGGAGATACCAGCCTCTGATGCAGATTTCCTCACGGCAGCTGATCCCTAGGCAGTGGGGAACCCAGGCTTTGTCCGGCTCAGCTAACAACTCAATCTTGTCAACAGTGACTCTGTGGATTGGCTTGGGTTCCCGGTTTTGGCTGGGCTGGGTCGTGCTTACTCATGCATCCTAGGCCAGGCTGGAGATGGGCCAGTCTGGGCTGGGCTAGGCTGGACGGCTCTGCAGGTCTTGGCTGGGCTTCCTCATGTGTCAGCTGAGGCAGTTGATGAAGCTGGTGAGCTCCATGCTTGGCTCTTGCCCACACATTTCTCACCCCTGTCCTGTAGCCTGTGGGAAGCCTGGTCTTTTCTGCCATGGTAATGACAGAGACACAAGAGAGCCATTGGAGAGCAGTTACCCAATTTACATTTTCAAAAGTTCACCCGACTAGGAGATAACAATCTCATTGGATTGTCTTTTCATGAAGTCTCCATCCTCAGGGAGACCGTCGGTTTTCTGGAATGCGGATATAGAATAGGAGCTGATATAGTCACCCATTTCTTCTGTTTCCCTGCCTCACTTCACCAGCCGCTGTGAAAAAAAGTTGGGATCCGTGAGGTGACAGAGATGAAATCCCAGTAAACATTAACCCAGGATGGCTGAATATGTATTCCCAAACTAGCACACTCCACTGACCAGGCGAGGAGACATTCTCACAGCACCTGCTGTCCGGTGGGCACAGGGACAGCGTAGGTTCCAAGACGCTGATGCAGCAGGACCTAGTGCTGCGGAACTGCAGGACTCCGGGGGAGGTCTTCCCATCAGTAGACCTCCATTTCATTCCCCTATCTGAAGAGGAGGAGACACGAGAATAAGAACCCATATCCTGAATCTGTGGGGCTCAAACTGGTGTGAATACTTCATGTTTGGCAGGGCTGAGAAACTTTTTTCCAATAGAGGTTTTTTTTGACTGATTGTAGAATTTTCTTGCAAGAATAAATCAACATTGACGTCAAAGTAGCAAGGAATGATGGACCAAATCATTCCTCCTGCTACTTTGCCAAAAGGTGATAAGCCTTTAATTCTTGTCATGAAATACCAGCAGCAACCAGGAGCTTTAGAATTTCAGACAACTTGACATTTTGTTCTTTATTTTCTTGTTTCTACCTCCGGGGTGGACAGATCCTGGCTGTCCTGCCTGGTGGGGAACGCTATGATCCCTTCTTGTGGTAGTAGATGAAACTTGAGGAGCAACTGGAGGAAGTTGTCTCTACTTTGGGTGGAGTGTCTTCAAAAAGTGCTACCAGGGTGGAGTATTTTCAAAAAATTTTAAATATTTAAGGTTTATTTTTGCCATATAGTATATAAATGGGCCTCCTTAACAGACTTCTTTTTGATTTGAAAGAGAGATGCCTCAAGAACATTGGTTCATGAAAAAGAGGGAGTGTGTTTGCATGTGTGTGTTGGCGGAGCGTAGGGGAGAGGGTAGGTGGTGATACCTATGGGAATTTAGAAGCTCAGCAAAGCTGGAAGTTTAAGGGGGTCAGGATAATTTTTTCCATAGGTTTCTCAGATGTAGGCCGGGGAATCTTTGTAGGCATATCAAATTTGCTTTCTAATTGGGAAGTGGTTCTCCTTTCAACCTCCTTTGTGTCATCTGTTCATTCGAGCTAACTGTCGAAGATCCTTTGATGTCTTCTCTTTCTGCTCTGCGCATTCGCTCTATGCATCTGCTCCCATAAATTCAGTCATGATGTGTACGCTGATTAATCCCTGTGCGGATCTCTGTGCCTACAGACCCTTGTAGCTAATTGTCCTCGCTGGATTCTCTTGGATGATGCAAAGGAGATTCAGACTAACTTGTTAAACATAGCATTTCCTTTCCACACAATGTGGATGTGCGAAACAACCAACAACAACAAAACAATGAAACAATAACACCAAAAGAAAAAATAAGCACAGTGTTTAGCATTTCCTATCTTTGCCCGTAAATCTATTTCTTTGCCTTTGTTCTCTATCTCAGTGAATGGTATCATCATTCATTCAGTTCCCTGAGACAAAACATGGGAAAAAGGGGCTGGTCACTTCTGAGTTCTTCCTTCTCCCAATCCCACATTGAAACTATCCTGCCTATTAATTTTACTTCTTAAATATAAACTTTTCCTTCTTTCCACTGCCATTCTCACTTTCTTCATTCTCTTTTCATCTCTCTTATGAATTGAAGCAAGACTTCTAATCTTCCATCTTCTAATCTGTTTTCTCTAATGAATTATCCATTTTTCAGCCAGTCTGATTTTACTAAGACAATTTTCTGATCATTGTTCCTTTCCTGCTTAAAACCACTAATGGCTTTCTCTTCCCTTAGACAAGTTCCAAATTCCTTATTTTGAATTACAAGATCCTTTTTATCTGGCCCCAGAATGCCTTCCCAGCTTTGTTTTTGCTACCCCTGCCTTGCCCTCTATGCTATTATCCTACTGAATTTTTTTTAGTTTCTTCTTATACATGCCATACTTCCTCTTTCCTCTGGCTTGGACCTTTTTCCTATTCTTTTCACTCTTCATCTGACTATCTTCTATATCATTCATCTTTCTTCAGGTATTGCTTAAATGAACTTTCTCTCCTGGAGGCTTTTTCCTTCCTCCACTAACAAACTTCTGTGAGATGCCCCTCCTAAATGTTCCCACGGCACCTATCAATGTACTTACCACAGTGGATTGTAATTGCCTGGTTTCTGGGTAGTACTTCTGAATCGACTATTAATTATTTTGTTTATTTTTGAATCCTGGCACGTAGAAGATACTCAGTAAATATTTGTTGAGGGAATGGATGAATGGAAGTGTGAATGAATGAGTGAATGATGATTTTTCTAGGCAGTTTGCCAACTGTATTAGTGTGACTTGGGTCAAAGGTTCATATGTTCATGATATCTATGATTAAATTCTAGTTGTAACCTTACAAAGTTTCCATATTAGCAATGAATTTTGCATTGTTTATAAATGAGTTTTCTATTTTTTCTATTGGTATTTTTCTATTTGTAATTTATGAGACAATCTATTTATTGGTTTTAAAATAATCTGGGTCTTACCTGTTGTAAATGGAATACTTTGCCTGTTTGTGAAACTACTTAATAGAGAATTAAATTAAGGGGAAAATTGACAAGGCAGTGATATATAGGATATTCCTTTAAACATTATTAACGTGGATAATCTCACATTTCCTCTGGTAAAAATGTTTTAAAAAAGAAAATACCTACAGGATTAAAAAAAAATCACATGGTATTATTATTTGTTCTTATTTTACTATCCATTGTAATATACACTTGAATTAACCTATATTTATCTTAATTTGATAATTTAATACTAAATCAAATCTAATTTAAAAGTACCTCTTTTCTGAGACTTTTTAAGGAATTTCCACTTTGGACCATTATATCATCAGTTACCTCTCTGTTCCTTCTCTCAGATAAATGGACCAAGGCCTAACACATTACAGATTTTAGAGGAAATAACATTCCCTAATGGTTTTAAATCTTTCATACTTATAGAAAATAATTTCTTTCATACTTTCACTACTTTTAAGCTCTGAATTTCTGTTCATATATAAGTACTATTGCATTATTTGGATTAAAATGTTCAAATTTATTATTATGATTATAATATATAATACACCAAATTATCAGTTTAGTGAATGTCCCAAGGTTCAAGAAGAAGAAAACAAATAGGAAAACCTTAAGAGTATTGTCAGTGGGGAAGCACTTGAAACAGTAAAGAAAAAAAATTCTAGATTTCTGCTTTAAAGATCATGTCTTGAGACTTTGTACTTTGTGTATTTACCTGTCTTCCCCTGCTTCCTCCCATATGGTCCACTGAAAGAACCAAGAATGTGAAAAGAAAAAGAAAAAGGAGAAGAAGAAAAAAAGGAAAACTCAAACTGATGTAGACTTATTGGAAAAGAGGTACCATTGTACTGACATATAACAAATGTGGATCTTCTGGAATATGTGAAACAGAGGGGACCAAACTGAAGCAAAGCTAATCAGACTTGAATAGCAGGTAAGTACGGAGCCTCTTGAGAAGTGAGATATCCTTGACTCACCCGGAAAGAATTTCCATTTTGGAGCAAAGATGTGCTGGGGGTGGAGGGCGACAGGTGAGGGTTAAATTATATTATTTTGGAAACTGTACTGGTGACCCATATTGTATGTTTCACTAGGTTTTACATTATCTGGACAGTGTACTAAAGAAATTATAGGTCAAAGAAGAAATAATAAAAGTCAGAGACTATTTGAAAATTATTAAAATGGGATAATCTCTCTGTCTCCACAAAAAGTATAAAAATTAGCTGGGTGTGGTGGTGCATGCCTGTAGTCCCAGCTACTTGGGAGTTTGAGGCAGAAGGATCACTTGAGCCCAAGAGTGTGAGGCTGTACTGTAGCCGGGGCAACAGAGTCAGGTCTTGTCTCAAAAAAAAAAAGATGGGGATAATCATATATAAAAATCTATGGAATGTAGTCAAAGCCATACATGGAAAATAACTCAAGTCTTAAATTAATTTCATAATATAGAAGAAAGATTGACAATAAATTAGCTTATCCATTCTTGTCACTTGATGGTTTGGGGAACACTGTGTTGAGGATGCTGAAGGTGAGTCTGTGCTCAGAACGGAGACCGCTGCTAGTAATTGATGAAGACAGGTTCAAGGGAGTTTTTAGATGCCCTCTATAAAGCCACTAAGGGCCTGATAATTCTTACATTTCTCCAAAGCACAGAGTGACAGGAAGTTTCTCCAGTTATTTTTTGAGAAAGCATAATTCTGATCCCCAAATCTGATGAAGAAAGCATTCAAAAGAAAACTAAAGACAAATTTTGATTATAAAGATGTAGACACCTTAATAAAATATTTTCAAATAGATTTTACCAGTAAACATTTTAAAGTAATCAGAAACAATGTTTACAGTGAAATATAAAATTCTTGGCAGCTACAAGTGATAAAAGAAGCTCCTTTTAATATGTGTTAAGCAGAAATTAAAGGAACTGTATTATAATTTACAGGTATGGTGGTGGGTAACATCCACCCAGCTTTGCCTACATAGCACCTGAGATAGCTGCTTGGTGGGCCACCCCTGCTGTTGACCCACTATCATGCGGAATGTGAGGAATCAGTAGCCTGCGACTGAAAGTCTGAGAACCAGGCGGAAGCAGAAGTGCAATGCGCAGCGCCTGGTTTTTAGCATGAAGCCCTATTTTGCCTCATGTGGTGAGTTGGTTATCCATACGCCTGTCTTACTTTCCCTTGCTTCATGAGTTGAGAACTGTAATTATTCACCTTTGTCGCCACCGAGGACAGACTTTTCCATACTGCAGGCGCTAAGAAAATAACGTGTTAATTAATCTGATCAAAGAAGCTGTGATATGGTGGGACAGTCACTGGTCTTGGAGACCGGGGTCTGGTTTCAAGGCCAGGCTTTGTCAGGTTACTTCCTTCCCAGCTCAGTGAGGACTTCCCATCTGGGAAGCCTCCTTGCTGCCCACTCTACCCTCTTCTGAATGAGCTCACTCTGCTGTGTGTTCCCACAAACCTGTGCTTCCTCGTCTGGGGCATGGGGCATTCAGCACCCTCCTGTGTTTCCTCTGTGACACAGGGGTGTGTTGAGTACAGATTCTGTCCCCTTCATCCTGTATCTTCAGAGACTAGCCCTGATCTGACACACAGTAAGGAAGAACAAAATTTGTTACCCGAATGAATAGTTTAACTTCTCTGAGCTTAAGCTTTTTCCTGAAAGCTTAAAAATGGGGATATCAATAAAACATGATATTGTGATTTCAAGAACCTTTCTTAGAAAAAAGGCTGGCCCTCCTCACTTTAATAATAACAGTGATAGATTTTGTTGTTGAGCACTTATCGTATGTACCAAGCACTGACCAGACACTGTACATATATTATCATTGTCTCATATCCCATGAGATAGGTGCTATTATTTCCATTTCACAGATGCTTGGAGAGGTAAAGAAACTGCGAACAAGGCAGTGGCAGAGTGGGCATTTGAATTCCATGTCTGTAATATTTCCACTGTAGAATTTAGCCACCATACATTTAACGTTTCCATAGAAAGTTCCATTTGGGTTGTCATCAATAGGTCTCTTCATGGATACTCTGGCTTTATAATTATGGTGTCTAAAAGGTTGGCTTTGAAAATAAAGCTAGTGAGATCCAGTCTTAATACATTGCTTGGCACATGGTAATGTTACAGCAAGTGTTACAGCGAGTGGCCCCGAGGACAAAATCGAGCAGCACACGGAGAGTCGGAGAATCAAAGTTTATTCACCGGCGGGCTCAAAGTGGTCTTGCTACCAAATTCTGAGCCCCGTCTACCTGATTTTTCCCACTTTTATTAAGTTGGGGTGGTCCGAGGGGTGGGATATCAGGTGGCCAATGCCTTCCAGGTAATAGGTTAATATTATGTTGATACACCAGGTAATAGGTTTAGTGTTATGCTGATGCGCCAGGTAATAGGTCAGTTGATGGGACGGGTAATCAGTTAGTATTATGCTGATGCGGGTCTTCCGTGAGGGGTGGGGGTCTCAGGTGGCTGATGTGCCAGGAAATAGATGGGAGTTTTCCTTATCAGTAAGTGCATGCTCAATACATAATTTTTGAATAAAAAAATGAATGAATCTATTTATCAGGTTGTCAGTTTCTGATCTTTCTGTTTTTTGGATATGAGCATTTATTGCTATTAGTTTTCTTCTCAGAAATGCTTTTGCTGTATCCCATAGGTTTTGATAGCTTGTTTCTCCGTTATCATTTAGTTCGAAGAAGTTCTTGATTTCCCTCTGTATTTCCTCCTTGACCCAGGAGTTAGTCGACAATAGATTGTTTAATTTC
>NW_012156062.1:3666825-3683224 GCF_000956105.1 Propithecus coquereli
GTATATGTTTACAATGGAATATTACTCAATCATAAGAAACGACAGTGATCTAGCACCTCTTACACTTTCCTGGATTAAACTTAAGCCCATTATCTAAAATGGGGCACCACAAGAGCAGAAGAACGGGATCCATTTGTACTCACCATCAGATTGGTATTAACTAATCAACACATAAATACACATATCAGAACAACATCTATTGAATGTTGGGGAAGGGGGAGGGCAGCAGGAGGAGAGGGGAGGAGGGAGGAGGGGTCGGGTATTTGTATACACAAGGAGTGCAATGCGCACTACCTGAAGGATGGACATATTTGAAACTCGGATTTGGGGGGGGAGAACCAAGGGCAACACATGTAACCTAAACATCTGTACCCCCATAATATGCTGAAATAAAAAAAAAAAGAATGAAAAGCCTATAGGTTGTGAAGTAAAATAAATTTTAAGGCTCACCTTGCCACCGGCTCACTAAATGGACCCCCTCGTGGCCAAAAGAATATCCTAAAACTAAATTGCCTGCCAGGAGGACGGAGGTCAGACATGCCTTATCATGCCCCCCTCCCCTCTTGGGGACATCCTCGTAACCCATTAACAGGCCTAAGGGTATGTAAGACACACCTACAGGTCCTCAATTTACACAACAAACCTATGTCCGGTGGCTTACCTCTGATAAACAGCTCCTATGTTAAAACATTCCAAGCCTTTAGACAAAGCTTCATGTCTTTAACCAATTACAAGTCAAAGAATCTTCAAACCCACCTGTAAGCCCCGGCTTCGAGATGGCCCACCTTTTCGGGCCAAACCAACGTATGCCTCCCACGTATTGATTTATGACTTTACCTGTAAGCCCTGCCTCCCTGAACTGTATAAAGCCAAACTAACCCAGCCACACCGAGTCCTCTTGCTCAAGGACTCTTGGCAGTGGCTCAGGGTCATGGTCTTCAAATCTGGCTCAGAGTAAATCTCTTTAAAATTATTTTACGGAGTCTGGATTTTTTTTTCATTACCAAGATGTTATTAGTAATTTATGAAATAAATCAAGAGACTTTATATGTGTGAGATTGAAGAGTTTTTAAATGCCCACAACTTCAGTTCAGATGACATGCAAATAGTCCCAGGGAGATAAAACAGAAATTTGATTCTCAATTTAGTAGTAAAAAAATGTGAAATAAGGGCATTGAATAGTCAGCCGAGATCTTATTAAAAATGAAAATTCCTACATTCTATTACCAGAGTTTGTTATTTTTAAACCATCCTGTTGTGAACGTGATTGAAAATGCTTTGTAAATTGTGGAGTGCTAACATACATCACGTATTAAATATTATTAAGGAATAATTTTCTTTTGTGTGAAGGTTGGAGAAAGTATCCTTTGGGATTTATTGAAACTCAAGGAAGAGAACAATTCAGGGACTCAGTAAAATTGGAAAAGAAAAGGGCTCTTTCAGTGAAAGGAATGTTTCTTTTTTTAGTATCTCCTTAGTAACAAATCTGGTTGACTGGAGTTCAACAGATAGCTTCGGCTGGAGTGTTCGGGTATGTCAGGGCTGAGACATCCTCAGATCACCGCAGGTGTTAGGGGCCCACTGTCGCACTGTCACGGTGCACGCGAGTCTGCGAGGGGAGCCGGGAAACTCCGAGCAGGCCTGCGCTGCCCGGGGTCGGCCGCGCGGGGAGCCCGGGGAGCTTCCCCTGCCCTGCTGGTGAGTCAGCGCCTCCTTCTCCCCGGCCTTCGTGATCTCTCCCCACTGCACCATCTGTCGGCTTCATCTTTCGTCTCTCTTTGTTTCTGCCTAAGGGCTTCTGCTTATTGCCATTTATCTCTAAAAACACAAGTGCATAACCATTTGAGGCTTGCTGTGTGCTGAACAGAATCTCAGTTTTATCCTCACAACAACCTTTTGAGGAGGCTATAGGGCGTTTTTGATACCCGAGCATTCGTTATCTTAGTTCATACTTCGAGTGCACAGGGATCCAAAAGCCATCACAACAGGAAAATATTCAGCGATGAACTGAAAACGCATACATTTTCCACTCAAAACCTCCTCCCTGTTTAATATTAGTCTTGGTGATTAACAATCACTTCTATACAATGTGACTGTAATGCAAAGCATAATAGTAAACTTTGCAAAAGATGCAGAATTTCATGAAGTTGATGTCAATAGGAAAGCCACTGATAAATGAGGGTCTGGGAGCATGATCAATTTGATAAGGAAAACCCCCATCTGTTACTTGGCACATCAGCCACCTGAGACCCCCACCCCTCATGGAAGACCTGCATCAGCATATACTAACCTATTACCTGGCGCATCAGCATAACACTAAATCTATTATCTGACACATCAACTAACCTATTACCTGGCAGGCATTAACCACCTGACTCCCCAGACCACCCCAACTTAATAAAAGTGGGAAAAATCGGGTAGATGGGGCTCAGAATTTGGTGGTGAGTCCCCTCTGAGCCCACCACGAATAAACTCTGATTCTCTAACTCTCTGTGTGCTGCTCAGTTCTTCCTTCGGGACCGGTCGCTGTAACACTTGCTGTGACAGTGCCAGACATGCCACACACCAGGTATGGGTGTGGGACAACCTGAATGGGAAGGTCAAGCTCCTGCGTGATAAGACTAGTGGGAAGACACATAGCTTCTGAATTTAAATGAAGGTATGAGCACGGAAAAGCTGCAAGGTCCAGTAAGAGTTTCTAAATACATTCATAGTTGGAGAGCAGCTAATGGTCAAATACTCAGGCAGAAGGACCAGTTCTATGAAAAATGCACGCTGCCTTTCTCGTTAACATTTACCTTTGCAATGCATGATCGTGTCTTGTTTCATAGTTCACTGCAATAAGACTAAATAAAAAGAGGTGGAAAACGGGGTTTGGGAGGGAAGAGCATGTAAGCAAGAGAAGCATGATGGGTTTTAAAGAAAACATGTTGATCATGTCACTCTTTCTTATGAAGCAGTGGCCATTGTGGTCGAACTTGTTCATGCTTCTCTTTGAATTTCGATTTCTGCTTTTTTCCTTTTCTGCTGCTTATGCTTGAAAGCTGACCAAGCATGCTGGTAAGACACAATTTACAAAACAACTGCCTGCCTTCACTATATCTCCAAAGGCCCTTATATTATTTGGATAAAGGTGGGGTGGAAGTGAGGGGCTTTCTTTTTTTCCTAATTTTTTTTTTTTTTTGAGACAGAGTCTCACTCTATTGCCCAGGGTAGAGTGCCATGGTGTCATCATAGCTCACAGCAACCTCAAACTCCTGGGCTCAAGGAATCCTTCTGCCTTAGCCTCCCGAGTAGCTGGGACTACAGGCATGCGCCACCATGCCCGGCTAATTTTTTATATATATATTTTTAGTTGTCCGGCTAATTTCTTTCTAATTTTGGTAGAGACGGGAGTCTCGCTCTTGCTCAGGCTGGTCTCAAATTCATGACCTCAAGCGATCCATCCGCTTTGGCCTCCCAGAGTGCTAGGATTACAGGCGAGAGCCACTGCGCCTGGACTCCTAATTATTTTCTTTTCCCTCTCCCTTGAGGTCACTACTGGTAGTACTGCGTCTATGTAATGGTTTGGTGATATTGGCAATACCTGGGGTTAAGGTGGGGCTTGGGAGAAACGACAGTATGACTCTAAGAACTCACAGTGACTTTGTCTCTGATAGTTAAATTCTGAAATTTGTACTTAAAAGATCGAAGCAGAGATATCACTTTAAAGAATTGGTTCTCAACTGAGATTGATTTTGGTTCTCAACTGGATTGATTTTGATTGAAAATATTTGGCAATTCTGGAGCTATCTTTTTTTTTTTTCCTTTTGTCTGTGGAGATATTTCTGATTGTGTTACCTGTTTTTATCTGTTCTTCCTTCTCAAATCCCTTGTCCTATCCTACCCTAACCCACCCCAAGCCAATCCTGTTTTTATTTAGTCTTACTGCAGTGAACTATGTCAAAACCATGAAACGAAATGTGATCATGCATTGCGAAGGTAAATATTAAGAGGAAACACAGGTGAGGATGTGTGTGCTGCTGGCATCGGGTCGGGGAGAGGCCCGTGATGCTGCTTAACATCCTACCGTGCAGAGGACAGCGCCCCCCACAACAAAGAATTATCCACACACAGTGTCAGTAGTGCTGAGGTTCAAAAATCCTGCTTTGAGAGAACAACTGGCTTTCAAGCTAGAGAATCTTGACTATAAAGGATTGAAGGTAGTAATATATCATTTAGATTTGACTGGAATAATGAAATTTAGAAAAAAATTTTAAAGACAAAGTGTGGCAATACCTATGTAAGCATTGTTCATGGGAACCTTCATTCATTCAACAAATATTTACTGAATGCCTGCTGTGAGCCAGACTACGTTCCAGGTGTTCCACGTCAGTTATGGGGCGATTTCATGTCTCTTTCCTTATTAAGGAGATGGACCCCTAAGGCCATTAGACCCGATGCCATCAAACATTGAATCATAAAATCAACTGCCCCCGCCTCCCATTCTGAGCCTAAGCTCACCAAGCTCTTCTGACAATTTTGTTTTCATGAAGCATATGTCCAAAAAGAATGTACTATTTAGACCAATGCCCCTATTCAACTGATATTTACATTTCTCTGTGTGAAGTAATCCATTAGCATTGCTTTCTTATAGGTTTGTTTTGCATAAATTCGAATTCTGAGTTTTATCACTCTGGGATATTGGTGTGATTCAGTTTCGGTCCCATATGGTTGAGTTCCAGACACACTAGAGAGTGAGCAATTTACTGAGGCACATGTGACATTGTGGGTTCTCAATGAGTGGCCATCTTATTTTCTCTATGCTCCTACTCTTTTTCAGTATGTACTTTAATTAAACTTCTAACAGAAAATTATTGTTTTTAAGGGGAAAAGAAAATAGATTAAAACATTAAATTTCTCAGCTCTTACTACCTTCCATTTTTTTTTTTTTTTAGACAGGGTCTTGCTCTGTCACCCTGGCTAGAGTGCAGTAGCATCATCCTAGCTCACAGCAACCTCAAACTCCTGAGCTCAAGCAATCCTCCTGCCTCAGCCTCCCGAGTAGATAGGACTATAGGCATGTGCCACCAAGCCCGGGTAATTTTTCTGTTTTTTGTGGAGATGGGGTCTTTCTCTTGTTCAGGCTGGTCTTGAATGCCTGTCCTCAAACGATCCTCCCGCCTCAGCCTCCCGGAGTGCTAGGATTACAGGCATGAGCTACTGCGCCTGGCCCTTACTACTTTCTTTTTAGGCATATTGTTAACATTATTTTTTTGTTGTTTGAGATTTAAATTGCCTATTGCAATCATGACTTCAATGATTTTTTATGTAAAACGATATTACCCAGCTCAAAATAATGCCCTTTTCATTTAACTCCTGCAAAATTTATTGTTGGAATACTTGCTTTTGGACTTAATCTCATTCTGACTTTTGCTGCTATTCAAATTTATATGAATTCCAGTTACAGTCCAAGTGAACTATAAGCTCCAAGAGTGTGTAAACCAGGCTCTGTAACTTCTTGTAAACTTCCAGGACCTTCCATAGTATTGGGTAGCCCCTAGGTACTCAGTGCTATTGCAACTGTTTACTCAGCATCTACCAGGCCTCAAGTGCTTTGTTTATTATTTATTAGATTTATTATGTGTTTTAGAGATCTGCATGTAAATGAAATGACCCAGGGTAGATTTTGAAAAATGCTCATATTATTTAATATAAGGTGAACATGGCTCTAAATCTCTATCTCACAATCTGTGGCTGCCCAGTTTTTTTCTTTCCCATCTCCAGATATCCCTATGGACCCCAGAGTTACCTACTTAGCCTAATGAAATTGTCCCAAGTTTTTACCTCCAAAAAATTGAGAGAGTTTGCTAAATGGCATCATTCTGAGCTGCTGTTATTGCAAATGTTGATGCTCCGGGTGTCACTTCTGAGACCGAGGCAAGTCTGGGCAGACGAGAGCAAATGTCCTTTCACTGCAACTGCTGCCGGTCCACACAAGACATCCAGAAATGGATGCCTTCTAAACGGAATTCGAGGGAGAGACCAGAGCTGGAAATACAGACTTTTGAGAATGAAATATGACAGTTGTATCTAAAGATGTGAATGAACTCAGAATGAACAATTAGTTAGTTAAGAAGAGCACCAAGAAAACATGGTGCCATGAGAGAAGAAAATGCTTCAAGTGGAAGGAGAAGTAAGATAATGAGTGCTGCTGAGGGTTTAAGATAAGGGCAAAGAAGTGACATTGGCTTGGACATGATAGAGGCTGTTGGTCATCTTGCTTAGCACAGTTTCTGTGGAATGGTGGGGACAAAGTCCAGTTAGATCAGATTGTTGGGAGAATAGAGAAAAAGAGGAAAAGGAAAGAATGACTTTAGATGTGCCATTAGATGTGCCACTAGATGTTCTGCTGGGAAAGGAAGCAGAGAAATGAGGTTGTAGCTGCAAAGGAGGTGTGAACGAAGAAACATCTCTTTCTCCTTTCTTCCTTCCTTCCTGCCTTCCTTCCATTATGTATAATTATGCAATTGAGAGATAAAAGGTTATTATATATATCAAGTCTTTGAAAAGGTCATAGGGGTTGTGATCCAGAGCACAAGTGGAGAACCATATAGGAGCAGGAAGAGCTGATCTCTTGGAAGAGGAGGAGGAAATGTAGAATTTACATGTAGGAAATGTATATTTGATGGTGGGAAAATGAGGAAGTTTCCATCGCATTCTTTCTACTTGCCCGGTGAAGTATGGAACAGGCTATTAGCATGCAGTGAGTGGGATGGCCAGCGGTGTTATAGATTTGAGAAGGAAGAAAAAATGGTGAAATGGTGATTTGGATAGAGGGGAAGGTACAGTATAATCCCCCAGTGTTGGGTGCCCATTTGAGATCTGAGTTCATGAACGTAAAAATGGAATTGTTAGCTTGGTTGTATGTTTTTCTTTCTTTTTCTTTTTTGATAATTTCCCATGTATTTACCTTCACTGAGATATCTTTCTTTCTTTCTTTCTTTTGAGACAGAGTCTCGCTCTGTTGCTCAGCCTAGCTCACAGCAACCTCAAACTCTTGGGCTCAAGTTATCCTCCTGCTTTAGCTGGAACTACAGGTTTACACCACCATGCCTGGCTAATTTTTTTTCTATTTTTAGTTGCCTGGCTAATTTATTTTTCTAGTTTTAGTAGAGACAGGGTCTTGCTCTTGCTCAGGCTGGTCCTTACTGCTGAGCTCAAGTGATCCTCCTGCTTCTGCCTCCCAGAGTGCTGGGATTGCAAGTGCAAGCCACGGCGTTGGGCTCTGTGTTTTTCTTCATTCAGCTGCTCTTGAGTTAGATGCAAAGTATGCAGAGTGCTGTATTTAAACAGGGTCAGCAATTTGCTGAGTACTACAGAGAGAGGAAGGTGTAAAAGAGCAGTGGCATACAAAAGGGTGGGCAGCGGGAGTGGTCTGCCACAGGAGAGGAGAAGTGTTTTAGGATTGACATTTTAAAAATTGCCAGCATATGGTGATAATAAAAAGTAGATGGACTTTTAGTCAGCTTCCTTATTGTTTTTAAATTCTCTTTAGGGAGTGCACCCCTTGTTGCATGCACCTGGGAAGGACAATCCCCACTGTGACCCCTCCCTGGGCCACTACAAGGGACTTAAAGATATTTACAAAGGAAAGAAAGGAGGATTGTATTGATTAACCATGGAATCCAATCTATAAATCATTCAAACAAGTCAGGAGGAAAAAACCAAAGAACCCCACTAAAAAGTGGGCAAAAGGCATGAACAGATGTTTTTCAAAAGAAGATAGACAAATGGCCAGCAAACATATGAAAAAATGCTCAACATCACTAATCATCAGGGAAATGCAAATGAAAACCACAATGAAATACCAGCATACACCTGTCAAAATTGCCATTATTGAAAAGTCAAAAAAAAAAATAGATACAGGCATGGATGCAGAGAGAAAGGAACACATATACACTGTTGATGGGACTGCAAGTTAGTACAACCTCTATGGAAAACAGTACGGAGATTCCTCAGAAATAAAAGTAGACTTACCATTCAATCCCACAAAGAATTGCAATTGTGGAATCAACCTAAGTGCCCTTCAATTCACGAATGGATAAAGAAAATGTGGTGTATACACACACACACACACCCCCTGGAGGACTACTCAGCCATAAAAAGGAATGAAATACTGTCTTGCAGCAACATGGACGGAACTGGAAACCATTATCCTAAGTGAAGTATCTCAGGAATGGATAACCACACACCACATGTTCTCACTAGTAATTGGGAGCTCACTGATGGGGTCACGTGGGCACAAAGAGATGTAAAGATTATTAGAAACCAAGAAGGGGGAAGGTGGGAGAGGGTGAGGGGCAAAAATTTACCGGTAGGGTACAGTGAACACTATTCTGGTGATAGGCACATTGAAAGCCCCACTTAAGCATTCATTATATAAAGTATCTATATAAGAAAAACATTTGTAACCCTTTAATATTTTGAAAAACAAAAAACAAAAAAACGAAGGGGGAAGAACCCAAAGAGATGAACAAATCTACCCTAAAAGGCCATTTCTGAATTTAAAAAATTTGAATCTTCTCTCATCAGTTACCCTCTGTACTTACAATCCTATGTAAGAAGTATTATCGCCACTTTACAAAGTAGGAATAAAGGAGGTTCACAGATGCATAAGTTGCCCGGGCCCAGTTGGTGAGTAATAGACATGGCTTGAAAGCCAAAGCTAGAAACTCTCTTCATTCGAGGATTTTGTGCTTTTTTTCTCGGCTAAGGTACCTACTATCTCTAAAATCCTTTCGTTTTTCTGGCCCCCCAAAAGTCAAAAGCTATTGCAGAAGAATTTGTGATTACTATCAGGATTGTTGCTTCAACATAATAATGTGAGACTGATAAATATAGTTTGTTTATATAAATACACAATAGGAGATTTTATCTCTTTAATATGTGATCCAGAAAAGAGAATTATGAAAAGCTAATGATGAGCATTACTCAAGGTTACAAGATAATGAATCAGTTCCATGTGGTCTTTTTTTCCTAATGCTTGATAAATTCACTATTCTTTTTAACTGTGTTGGAATTCTATTTATTATGGAATAATAAGGTATGGAAACATGTATGAAGAACAATATGGGCACACATGTAACTACCACCCAGCTCAAGAGATAAAATAGTGCACATGTGATTGCTGCCCTGTTGCCATTCCATTTCCTTTCCCCTAAGGGGTAACCATTCTCTCGATGATGGTGTTTCGCACGTATGTATATCGTGTAGCATCTGTAAAACTCCATTGTACACTTGTGAAAGAATGAATGTGGAAAAGCAAATAGTATCTTAGTATAGTATGAAATAGTTTTGATCTTGTAGACCCCATGAAAGAAGGGTCTCAGGGAGCCTCCGGAGTTCCCCAGATCACATGTGTATCCTAGAACCACTGCTCCAAGATGTATAATTAGAAGTGAAATTTTGTGGTTGTATGGTAAATACATATTTTGCACACTTCCAAACTGTTTTCCAAAGTGTTTGGATCAACTTAAACTCCTGTCAATAGTTTGTTGGAGTTCCCAGTTCCCTACATTTTCACAGGCACTTGGTATTATCAGTCTTTTTAATCTCCTCCAAATCTTATAGATTTTAAATGGTGTCTCATTGTAGTTTTAATTTTCATTTCCATGATTATTGGCAAAATTGGACATCTTTTCATACATTTATCAATTTAGGTTTTTGTTTATGTGAATGATCTGGTCCTTTTCTCATTTTTCCATTTAGTTGTTTGTCTTTTTTTTTTTTAAAGTTTTATTGAGATATAATTGACAAATAAAATGTATATTTATTTAAGATGCACAACTTGATGTTTTGATATACGTATTCCTTGTGAGATGTTCACTGCAATCAAGCAAATTAACATATCCATCAGTTCACCTAGTTACCTTTGAAAAAAATTTTGTGATAAGATCACTTAAGGTATACCTTCTTAGCAAATTTCAAGTATATGATACAGTATACTTAACTATTGTTACCATGCTGCACTTAGATACCCAGAACTTACTCATCTTGCATAATTGAAACTTTGTATCCATTGTATGTTTTTTTTCATACTGGTTTTGTGGATGCTCTTTATATATTCTGGATACTCGGTCAGTTATATGAATTGGAAATTATTTCTTCTACTCAGAGCCTTTTCATTTTACTATTTTAATATTATATTTTAATATTTTAAGTAGTTCAATTTTCAAAATATTTTTCTTTAAAGTTCTAGATTTTTGGGTCTTATTTAAGAAAATACTTTCTACCTTGAAGTTTTAAAGGTATTTTTCAATATTCTAAAATTTGTGAAGTTTGACTTTTATATTTAGTTTTTAATCTACCTGGAATTTACTTTTGTGTATGGTATAAGACAAGGATCTTTTATATGTGTGTGTCTGCATTATTTATTGAATAGTTTTCTTTGCTCCTCTGATCCAAAATGCTAGCTTTGTTTAGTTTTCAAGACGGTGTGTGTGTGTGTGTGTGTGTGTGTGTGTGTGTGTGTGTATGCATGCATTTCTAGGATTTAAAATTAAGTTCCATTGATCCATTTCTCTATTCTTAGAGCAATATCATATTCTCTTAATTACTATATCTTTAAATAAGGCATATATGTTAAGCAAATCCAATACCTTGTTCTTTTATTTTACAGAATTGTCTTGACTGTGATCTTCCATATAAATCTAAAAATAAATTTATAAAGTTCCATGAGAAATCTTTCTGGGCTATTGAGTGGAATAGCATTGGATTTATAGACTAATTTGGAGAAAAATATCATATTTATGAACATGATATATTTACTTCAAGTCTTCTTTTATGTTCCTTGATGAATGGTACATCTCTATAGAAGATCTTGGGAGTTTTCTGTCATCCCTTTTGATTAGAATGTACTTCCATCAGATCTTTGTATAGTTGTCTTCTGTGTTAGTTTTCTAAGTCTACTGCTGTAACAAATTACTATGAATTGTGTGATTTAAAACAACAAGACATTTTATTTTTTCAGAGTGGTGGAGCCCAGAAGTCTGAAATCAATGTGTCGGCAGAAAAAAAACTAAATCAAAAGAAAATTAGAACATGTGGAGAAAAGGAAAAACAAAAGGTGTTGGTGGGGTCCTACTTCTTCTGGAGGCTCCAGGGGAGGACTCCTTCTTTGCCTCTGCCGGGTTCTGGTGGCCTTGACTGTGTCTGCGTCACTCCAACTGAGTCTCTGTCTTTACGTCACCTACTCCTCTGTGTGTTGACTTCTTTCTGTCTCAAATATTCCTGTCTTTCTGTTTTTTCCGTTAAAATTTTTTTCCAATTACATAACAGTTCAGCAAACTTTCCTTTACACAGACAATTGTTGCTAGATTTAGGGCCCACCTGGATAATCCAGGGTGGCCTCCTCATCGCAAGATCTTAACTTAACCACATCTACAAAGACTCTTTTTCCAAATAAGGTCACATTCACGGGTTTTGGGGATTAGAACATGGACACATCCTTTTGTGGGGAGGCACTGCTTAATTTTCTACACCTTATATATTCAGATCCCAACTCAAAGGTCACTTTGTCAAATGACATTCTGTCTTATTTTCTTCAAACCCATACACCTGAAATTGTCTTAATAATTTTTAATATTAATATTAAATAAATATTAATCTTAAATACATATTAATATCAATAATTTTAATTATCTTAATAATTTTTAATGTCTTATTGATTATCTCCCTTCCCATTAAAAATGTAAACTCATCAGAGGTAGGGGCTTTGTTATATTTATTGCTATTATCCAGGTTGATATTCTGATCATGCACACTGGTAAAGCTTTTTCATGCCTGGTGTCTATTGGTCGGGCATCCATTCTAAGTTGTCCATGCGATGCCATTGAAGTTTCTGTTAACAGATATTTTAAATATCATCCCTGACTGTACATCTAGCTCCTACAACAGTGTCTGGCATATGGTGAACTCTCAATAAATAATGTTGTGTTAACTAAGAGATGACACTGATGAATACAAATGGGCGTGGAGATTAATGCAGAGGCCAGATTGTGGAGAGATTTCTATGTCATGATATGGAGTTTGGACTTTATCCTGAAAAACAATTCATTCCAGAGTTGTAAGTGGGGAATTAAAACATCTGATTAAATTAAAACATTTGAAATTTAAACTGAATTATCCTTAGATATTTTAGACCCTCTCCCAGGTTGTTTCTTTTATAGGGACACTTGTTATTAGATCTGCCCTTTCGTTGGTTGAGGTAGATGAATGCTAAAAAACTATACAACCAAACCTTTGTTTATCTTGTTTATTTCTCAAGAAATACTCCCGTCATTTCATGTGATTTTGTGTGTGAATGTGCACATGCATTTGATTGTGTGAAGATTTTGGACTAAATATCCTAAAATAGATTGGTTGAGATTATTTTTGTTGTAAATAGCAGAAAATGACTCTGGTTAATTTAAGGGAAAGAAAAGTATTATCATCTATTGGATTTATATTGAGGTACATCTTATAATCCACGGAACAAGTAATCAGTTAAATTACGGAAGGTCAAGAACTGGGGCAGCTCCAAAGCTCAGTACCAAGAGTGTGTGGACATTTTCTATAGCATGTGGCCATTATTGCGACTTGATGCCAATAACCATAGTCTTCAGGTCTCTCAATTCTAAATTTCAGAAATGTTTTAGGCTGAAGTTTCTCTTAAATCTGTTTCTATCTGATCTTTGTCTTTTAGTAAATATAGAGGCTGACGATATTTCCAAATATATATTGTTCCTCTCCTCTCGTAGTAATAGGACCCTGCTTTTTGGCTGAGTATCTGAACACACAGAATAAAGACTCTACTCTCAAACCTCTCTTGCCTAGATATGGCCACATGACTAAGTTCTGGCTAATGAAATGTAATCAGAGAGGCAGGTGATGGCTTTCAGGAGCTTTCATCAATCAATAGCTCTTTTTTAGACACTTCCTGGAATGTAGATACGAAGGCTGGAGATCCAGGGTCTTCTTGGACCATAAGGATAATGGTAACATCTCAGGGTTGGCAGAGTGGTGACCTGAAGGGTTAATGAAGACTTTTGCGGTAGAGCTACCATACCTGCCTTGAACTTTTCCTGTGGGCTTTTATGTGTGTGTGTGTGTGTGTGTGTGTGTGTGTGTTCCCTCCGTCAGAACCACTAGCAAGTGCCACGCATATTCCTGACCATGGAGACTGAGATAGTAAGTGTTTGTTGTTTTAAGTGGCTGTGCTTTAGTGTAGCTTATTACCTACATAGCAACCAATAACCAAAACACTTTGAACAGAAAGAATAATTTGAGTTGGTTTTTGAAAGACATATAGAGGAATTTATTTTTATCTTTTTTAGTAAAGAAGTTGAGGAAGGCATTCTAAGCATAGTAGATGGAATGTGTAAATTCACAGAAAAGTCCTGATGTATTAAAAAAATAATTTTCAAAAATCTAACAAGTTAATGAGATCTGAGAATACTGTACAACGTGGGGAGTTGCATGAATTGAGATTAAAGCTTATGAAAGGTCTTTTGCAAAGCTGAGAAGTTTAGACTTTGCCTTGAAGGCCATGCAGACACAACAATAGGTTTTTAATCAGGGTATGGTATGTTGAGATCTGGATTGGAGAACAACAAATCTTGCATTATAGCCTGAATGGATAGGTGGTAGGGACATTGAGAACAATGCGTTCATGTGAGAGGTGATGAGTTGGATCTATTATTCTAGTAACAGAGATGGAGGAGAGGTATAATTCAAGATATTTTTGAGGTTGAATCCATATTGAAGCCTGAGAATCAAATTATGCAATTGCATCAAATAACATTGATTATTTCTGACAAATGTTGATATTGTACAGCATATCATAGGCATGTATTAATTTATTTTAATGAATGAGCAAAACTATATGAAGAAAAGAAAATTTATGGGTGGGATACAGAGCATTGTATTTAGACAGTAATATTAAATTCTACATTTGCATTAATACTTGATGAAGCCATGAACAAGAGGCTCTCAGCATAGTCTCTCCAGTACTGTTCAGTATTGTGAGACATTCTGTTACCCAGAATGTGACAGTCAAATGAGAAAGTTGGAACAACTTGTTCTTTCCTGAGATAACAGAGGTGTGAAGAATGCTCGGGAAACATTTGGTTCAATCTCAGTCAGGAACATTGAGACTCTTCTGCTGAATATTTTGTTTGCATTTGTTCCCTCAGGAGGCCACCTTTAAAAAATCTTATGGAAAAGAAATGTGTTTTCCTTCATTTCAGGAGTTCTAAGTGGGGGAAGGTAGGAGCAGAGCAGACTCACAGAGGCCTCTACAACCTGCACCCTACTCTCCACACGCCACTAAGCCCTAGACTCCTGAGGGGCCACATCGAAAGGGGCTGGGGACATGAGGTAGTTTGAAATTCCTTCCTTGGTGATTCTATGGTGCCATCTCTCACCATTTACTGTCTCCCCACTCCATCCTGTAAAATCATTGTTCTATTGCTAATAATTAAGAACACAACTCTTCTGTACTGAAAAGGGTGTGCAGTTAAAATCAATAGGAATTTATGTTGGGGAAAGATGCTGAGCTTGAAAATGTAGTCTTGTATTCCTCTAACTGTATGTGTCATAGATTTTCATTAGACCTAAGAGCTGTTTTAAATAGGGTTTGTATTAATATTTCTTCAGGAATAATGACGACGATGGGCAAGTACATGTGTTTTTGGTTGTCCTGGGAGACCTAAGTGTGTGTTTCCACTAAAACTACTTCAGCGTCACTGAGGCAGCGCAGAGCTGAATGACTTGGATTCCGAACATACTATTAGTGGCTTTTCAGCTAAGTGAGACATATTAGCAATTACCTCACGTGTCTGCATTTATAGACTGAGTGCAGTAGTTTTAGATGCCAGCTGGAGTTATGCTTACATTTTTTCTTGTTCTATTAATTGCAGTTGATAAGATTCTGCCTTGTGCAAAGTCCTTCTTGGCACTGAGTGCTGTTGCTTTTCATGTGCAAATCTAAGACATTTTACTTTATCACATATGTAATTTTTTTAAGGCAAAGAAACTAATTTCTGATACTTCTTGTATATACTTCCCTTAAATGAACAAATCACAGTTAGACCTCTTCAGTATGGCTGATGGAGAAAAAGAAGCAGCATTTAATCAGTTCTCTTGTTTCTATTATGTTCACGAATTTAAATGCTAATCTGTGACATGCAGCTATTTTTTTAAGACCCAAATCTTTTATACTACGCCTTCTTTTTTTTGGAGACAAAGTCTTGCTCTGTTGCCCGGGCTAGAGTGCTGTGGCATCAGCCTAGCTCACAGCAACCTCAAACTCCTGGGCTCAAGCAATCCTCCTGCCTCAGCCTCCCAAGTAGCTGGGACTACAGGCATGTGCCGCCATGCCCGGGTAATTTTTTCTATAGTTGTTCAGCTAATTTTTTAGTTGTTCAGCTAATTTCTTTCTATTTTTTTTAGTAGAGATGGGGTCTCGCTCTTGCTCAGGCTGGTTTTGAACTCCTGAGCTCAAGCAATCCTGCCACCTCGGCCTCCCAGAGTGCTAGGATTAGAGGCATGAGCCGCTGCGCCCGGCCTACACTATGCCTTCTATAAGGCAATGAGGAAGAAAGGGGGAAGTCTGAAGGTCTGTATTAGTCAGGCTAGGCTAGACTATGCATCAGGAACAAACCAACCCAGAAATCTCAGTGTGTTAATAAAATGTAAAAGCCACCAGCAGCATACCTGGCAGGTCTCCAGCCAGCTTACTTCAAGCAATTATTCAAGGATCCATCTTGACTCTGTCATCTCAACACTAGTTTTCCACATTTATTAAGGCAGGGGTGAAAATCTGTGTAGTGTCCCCCGGGGCTCTTCACTGCCTCAGCCTGGAAGTGACACATTACTTCTATTCATGATTTTTCTGGATCAGAACTGGTAGTGTGGTCCACCTATCTCCAGTGAAACTAGAATTGTGATACTGCAGATCTGTGTGTGCCACGGTTGCCATGTCATTATGACTCAGATAAGGGAATAAAATAAGGAAATATTTTTGAGCTCAAAATCTTAGTTTTATTTTTTATTTTTTATTTTTTTTTGTTTTTTTTTTAATATGATGGGGCCAGGCATGGTGGCTCACACCTGTAATCCCAGCACTTTGGGAGGCTGAGGTGGGAGGATCACCTGAGGCCAGGAGTTCAAGACTAGCCTGAGCAACATAGTGAGACTCCATCTCTACAAAAAAATTTTGTAAAAAATTAGCCAGGCTTGGTGGCACATGCCTGTAGTCTCAGTTGCTCAGGAGGCTGAGGCAGGAGGATCCCTTGAGCTCAGGAGTTTGAGGTTGCTGTGAGCTATGGTGATGCCACTGTACTCTAGCCCGGGCAACAGAGCAAGACCTTGTCTCAAA
>NW_012156062.1:3683564-3712927 GCF_000956105.1 Propithecus coquereli
CAGAGTCTCACTCTGTTGCCCGGGCTAGAGTGCCGTGGCATCAGCCTAGCTCACAGCAACCTCAAACTCCTGGGCTCAAGGGATCCTTCTGCCTCAGCCTCCCAAGTAGCTGGGACTACAGGCATGTGCCACCATGCCCCGCTAATTTTTTCTATATATTTTTTAGTCGTCCAGATAATTTCTTTCTATTTTTAGTAGAGATGGGGTCTTGGTCTTGCTCAGGCTGGTCTCGAACTCCTGAGGTCCAACGATCAGCCCTCCTCGGCCTCCCAGAGCGCTGGGATTACAGGCCTGAGCCACCACATCCAGCCGGAAAGGGGTAAATTTTTCAAAGTTGCAAGAAGTAAGAGGTAAATTATTGAGATTGAAAGAATAAAGATTAAATAATTGGTTCTTTTTCCCCATATAGGAACTATTTTTCGAATTGAAAATATAGTATGTTCATGTAAAAAAACAGAAATATGGAGGAAGATATAATTCTATTTTCCATAGATGACCATTTGTATTCCACAGGATATTTTGACTCCTCTAGCAAATAACTCCCAAATCTCAATACCCTAATTTAGTAAATGTTTATTTCTTGCTTACACAAACACTCTATACCCTTTTTTTAGATGATTTTCTAGGCAGCTCTCTCCCAAGCCTCAGGGATCTCGGCTGCCTTCCCGTTTTGTGATGTTATAATCTTCTATTGTGGCCTCCAAAGTCATCATGGAAAATGAAAAGAGTGTGGAAAAAACACAATGATTATTTAAACTCTTTGGCCTGGAAGTGATATATATCATTTCCATTCATATTACGTGGGCCCAGACTAGTCACACAGCTCCTCTTAGAGGAAAGGAGGCTTGGAAATTAGATAGTCATTTCTCAGCAACAACTTTCCACTAGAGAAGGAGAACGTGGATCTTTGGAGCTTAGCCTGCTGTCTGTGCCATGCCACTGTGAGTAGGTATCTTTCCAGAGGACTGTCCCCAGGCTCCAACACACACCCTTTCAACAAAAATGGTGTCATATTATAATACGAAACATACTAAACATTTAATTTGTAAGCCAGATAGTTTTAAAAAGTGAAATGTGCATTATCACATTTGATGCCCTGTTAAAAATTTGCATAAGAAAACTAAAAGGCAATGGAAAGGTTTGTTTCACTAGGTAGGTAAAAAAGAATGGAAAAAAAAAGTAAAAGTAGCCCTTGTTTCATTTATATAAAGTACACTGAAATATTAAGAACTCAGGCAGTCAACTGTGGTTCTAAGAAATTTTTTAGAATTTTCAATTTTTTATTTTATTTAGTCTGAAATTTTAGCTTTATTTTAGCCTAGTTATAAAACTTTAAGTTATGTTGCTGGAATACTGGTGGGATCATTAATACATGCAGCTATCAATAAGGAAGAAGAAAAGAATCTTAAGCCTTCTGTACCAAATTGGCAATATCTTCCTGTGTGAATCTCAGGAGATTAACATACTCCTATTTCTTGGTCTATGTAGCTGGCATTTGGTAACATTTAATAACACTTTAATAGTAATTTTTAAGTAATCTTTTTATTTTGGAATAATTTTAGATTTATGGAAAGTTTTCAAAGACAGAACAGAGAGGTCCTTTTATTCAGCATCACCTAATGTTAACATCTTACATAACCACCGCGTATTTGTCAAGCCTAAGAAATGATTAACATTAGTACGGTGTTATTAACCGAACTAGAGACTGCATTTGGATTTTACTAGGTTTTTTCACTAATGTCCTTTTTCGATCAGTAGGCAACTCAGGATACCTTGTTGCATTTAATCGTCGTGCTGCCTTAGTGTGCTCCAGTCTGCGATGACTACTTAGTCTTTTCTTGCTGTTCATGACACTGAGACTTTCAAAGAGTTCTGGGTAGGCATTTTGTAGAATGTTCCTCATTCTGACTTTGTCCGATGTTTTCTAACGGTCACACTAGGGTTATGGATTTTTGCAAAGAATGCCCCAAGGTGAGGCCTTCTTCTCATTACGTCATGTCAGGGGGCACAGGTCATTAACAGGACTTTCTCTAGTGATTTTAACCTTGATTACCTGGTTAAGGTTGTACTTGCCAGGCTTCATTGGTATGTTTTCCCCACATTTAATAATAAGTGTAATGTTTACCCATGCCGATTGGAGCCTCCTGAGTATGTTCTGTTTGATGATTTTTATTTTTAATTTTTTGATAACTTTTCGCCAGGAATACTGTGTTGAGATGTTTGATGATTTATATTTACATTCAGCTCTCATGGGTACATATCTGTGGCTATAAATCCTCTCCATGAGATTGAACATGCCTGCTTCCTCCTCAAAGATACATATGTGTTACTTCAACATTTCTTTAAGGGGAAATAAAATGTGACTCTTGCATGGTTTGTGAATATTGATGCCAATATTTGATACAGACACCTGCTCAGGAACCTCTACTAGAAAGCGGCATGGGGGCATGGGGAAGGGAGCATGTCACATCACTGGAAATACTTTCAGTTGGTAAATTACATTGATGCTGCTGAATCTAAACATTGAGACCCGGGCCAGCAGTCCAAGTACTGTCCGAATGCAGCCTCTATGGCAAACAGCTGCTGCATACTAAATAACTGAGCATTTAGATCACCTAAAATTAGAAAGCCCCGTGGCTTTTCCTATAGCTAGTATTTGGCATGGTGGCGTTGCATGGTGTTATGAAGGATCTTGTAACCAAAGTGAAAAGTTCCAAATCAAGGGAAGGCCTGCCAGTTTGGGTGAGCCAAGAAACCAACGCATGATGATATATAAAGTAATAAATTTCATGTCTAATGCATAGATTTTTAAAATTAGCAATGCCTTAGAAGTCATCATATCTTTCTACCCTGTGAGGAAAATCACTACTCTTTTCTCTTAGTATTTTTTTCCCACATAAGGAAGCTGATTTGTGATTTGATTCTTACTTATCTACAAATTAACATACAATCATGAGAACAAGCACAAAAAAACATTATTTGTAGATAACAATTATCCTTCTATTTGACTTTCATTTAGGAAATTTTATCCTTTTGCTGCTAGCATAAATAATGGTTTCTTTTATAAGAAGAAATAATTTTTTGAGGTGTTTTGTGTTTATAAGAGGAATTTATTACCTTTTCTTTCTGGAATTTGAGATTCAATTTGCCATTTGGAAACATGGTTTCGCTGGGTTTTCAGTGATTTCTGGTTCAGCACAGAAATGATATTATCGTTGCAATTGGTTTAGAGTTTCTCTTCTTGGAGAACGTGCTGTCACTGTCGTATGGTGCTGCTGTGAAAACAGGAGATTAAACCCTGACCTTACTCACTGCAGCAGTGATCTCTCTTCTGATCAGATGGTAGCTTCTCAGAGTATGTAGGGAAAAGCAAAGTCTCTGTGCCTAGGGTTAATCTCAGCTATGTTTGCCCCAGATCACTGTAGCTCTGGTCTCCCAACGTTACGGCATTTTATTTTATATTTGCAATCTCAGTCATTAATCCCAAGGCATGTGCACAATGCCACAGTGGCTGAGTCAGACACATAGAATGCCTACGGCCAGCTGCTTCCCAAGGGAGTCTGGCCCTTTCGTTGAGTCTATCACAGTTCAAATTCCTAAATTCCTCACGGAGAGTACTTCAGTAATGAGAGATGTGTTAATAATGTTGAATATAAAAATATAAAAAGTAGTTGGGGTCTTAAGCTCTGTGCAAATTTGAACTGGCCTTTCTCCAGTATATTCTGTGTTCCATATTCTAAGGGATGTGGTGTTGGGGTGACTCTTAGCAAGTTCTAAACTTTGTTAAGACCATGACATTGATTTAGACTTTCTATTCTATTTATTCTAGTTTCCAAATTACTTTTCTTTAGGGAATTTTTTTATTTTGCTGTATTTTCTAAAAAATACAATCTCTATATTAGACTATAGCCGAAGCCAAACTTTATCCCATTTTCTTCATTACACTTAGATATTACACTTTCCATATCCAATTTGAAACACTGTAAGCAAAATCTGCTCATCTGAATTCTAGACAATGTGGTACAGAAGGTTTTGTGCCTGGATTTTATCTGAAGACAGGGAGGAAAAGAAGCCCCTACGGGATCTCTGATAAATTGTCCTTATGTCGGTGCGCTCACAAAATTGTGGAACAAATTTCTTTTAAGAGCTATGAAAATGCAATGTACGGTATTAGTTTAGAGTTACAACTCAATCACCTCAGAGAGTCTTTGGAATTGAATACACTATACATATTTCTTAGTACATAATGTACTGAAGTGTAAAGACACACTATAGAGAAGTTCTCAAGGACTGTCTCACAAATTGATCTAAGGAAAAACAGAAAAAAGGATTGTTGGGGGAAGGGAGACTGCCTCCTCTCTAATCAAACTGTGAAGTGTTTAAAGACACAGAACAAGGAAGATCAGAGGCAGTTAAGGGCCCCTCTATGGCCTGTAACTTCCAACAGGGTCACAGAACAATGGCAGTTCTGCCGGAGTGGTTCAGAGAAGGTTCTCTGCCTGGCTCCAGGTTTCATTGTCAGCAGCAGTGAAAGCAAGCCTAGGGAGAGAAAGGAATGACAGATGCTTCCAGTAAAGTCCTTGATGAGGATGGAAGTGAAGACGACGTGGAAGCTATGAGACTTGCGATCCGATGCAACGCTCCAGTTTGGAATGTGGTGCTCTGTGGTGGACTAATGAGAATTGTTTAGTTGCATTGACTGATAGGCACAGATTAAGAGTTCTGCTTGCTTATGTGCTTAATTTTTGATAAACACACCCTGAGACATTTGCCCTAATTTACCATCTTAATCCAAGTTTGTGGTATTGAGGATTTTTTGATATCCTCAATAACTAAAAAAGAGTGATTATGGCAAGAGGTACTATTCAATGCAATTAATGATAGGGGGATTTAAGAAGAGTATGCAGACAGAGGTTCTTTAGGTTGTTTTGTATTAACAGCTTTAAGGAATTGTTGGATTGACTCCTTCCACATACAGGAAAGTAAAGGATAGCAACCAGCCCACTGTGACTTTAACAGAGAAGTATTATTCCCAGGGGTGAGTGAGAAAATTCAAAACATGATAAGGAAGGAATAGAGAAGACAGATTCTTTTAGTGGGGGAATGAAGAAATGGTTAGGATTATTAAAAAATCATAATAAAAATATTGCCAATCTTTGCAGTGCATCACGTAAGAATAATTCTGAGTCATGAAAATGACTATCTTCAAAACTTATTCTCCTAGTATCCTATTGTCATCCCTAAAAGATGTAGGCAATGATCTTTTAAAAGCATAAGGGAGGCCAGGAGTGGGGGCTCATGCCTGTCATCCTAGCACTCTGGGAGGCCAAGGCAGGAGAATCACTTGAGCTCAGGAGTTCGAGACCAGCCTGAGCAAGAGTGAGACCCCATCTCTACTAAATACAGAAAAAATTAGCTGGGTGTCATTGTATGTGTCTGTAGTCCCAGCTATTCAGGAGGCAGAGGCAGGAGGATCGCTTGAGCTCAGGAGTTTGAGGTTGCCTTGAGCTAGGCTGACTCCATGGCCCTCTAGCCTGGGTGACAGAGTGAGACTCTGTCTTAAAAAAAAAAAAAAAAGCATAAGAGATCACAAAACTAAATATTGGGATTTAAAAATGAAATGCTTTGAGGTATCTCCATATTACTTTCTATAGAGGCAATATATGTAACCAAAGTGTTTGTACCACTGTAATATTCTGAAATGAAATAGAAAAAAACAAACAAATAAAATGAAATGCTGCAAAAACTTCAGAGAGGCCAGTAGACATTCTAGAAGTAGTCTCCTATGAAGGTCCTGACCCGTTATATTGTAAACCATGTTTATGCTCAGTGAACTTTGTGGCTTTTCTAAGCCTTTTTTTCTAAAAATGATAGGTTCTGACATCATGTAGAGTATGTGTAACAAAAACACTGGGGGCAAAGAATCAAAACAATTTAGACAAATAACATCTTTGAGACAATCAGATAATGCTTGTGTCGAGAATTAAGGATGGAAAAAAGAAGGGAATCGGGTCATTTGTGTCTTCCCATAACTTCATAAATCTGCTGACAATTGCCGTAGTTGGAAAGCCACGTGAAAAGAGATAGGTCAGAGTAAGGAAGGACAGAGGGTGTCTCTGAGAGTTATGGTAAGAGCTTTGGAAAATCTGCTCCTCAGAATTCTAGATGATGTGGTACAGAAGGTTTTGTGCCTGGTGATTCTACCTACAGACAAGGAAGAAAAGAAGCCCCTACTAGATCTTTGGTAAATTGTCCTTATGTCAATGTGCTTACAAAACTGTGGAACAGATTTCTTTTACCAGCTGTGAAAATGTACTGTATGGTACTAGTTTAGAGTTACAACTCAGTCACCTCAGAGAAATCTGGAATACTTGAATACAGTGCACACACTTCCTTCCTATCTCTGTGGTTGGCTGGATGACTCGTTTTCAGGCTAGCATCCAAGCGAGACTGCCGGTGAGGTGCTCACTACCTGACACAGGCTCTTCAGAACTGGAGAGAACCGGATTTGAATCTTGGCAGTCACTTGCTGGCTGAGGAATCTCGGGGAAGTCACTTTCCTTCTCCGGACCTCAGCCGTCGGATGACGGTAACAATGGGGCGAGCATGGAGCGCAGGAGAAAAACCGGCGTAAAGAACGGTGCCGGTTACCGCGGCGCGAGGAATCTCGCGCCGCAAAGTCTCTCGCGACACCTGTGCGAGGCGGGCCCGGAAGTCCTGCCAGGAACCAGCGCAAGCGCCGGAAGTGTTTGGAAATGGAGAAGCGGATCGGCCTGAAGAACTGCGATCCTCAGAAGAGCAAACGCTGCTCCGGCACCGTCAGGCTTCAGTCCACCCCGCCCCAAGTTCTCCGTGTGTGTCCTGGGGGACCAGCAGCACTGCGACGAGGCCAAGGCTGTGGGTGGACATCCCCCACATGGACGTCGAGGCGCTGAAGAAACTCAGCAAAAGTAAGAAGCTGATCAGAAAGCTGGCCAAGAATATGACGCCTTTTTGGCCTCAGAGTCTCTCATGAAGCAGATCCCACGAATCCCCGGCCCAGGCCGGCATAAGGCTGGCAAGTTTCCTTCCCCGCTGACGCCACGACATGGTGGCCGAAGTTGAGGAGGTGAGTCCACAGTCGAGTTCCAGATGAAGAAGGTTCTGTGTCTGGCTGTGGCTGTTGGGCATGTGAAGATGACAGACGATGAGCGGAGGTACAACATCCACCCGGCTGTTAACTTTTTGGTGTTATTGCTCAGGAAGAATTGGCAGAAAATCTTTAGGGCTTTCTACATAAAGAGCACCATGGGCAAGCCCCAGGACCTGTATTAAGGCACATTCTAATAAATCCTAATGCTGCCAAAAAAAAAAAAAAAAAAGAATGATTCCAGGTTTTTGGCTTGAGCTATTGGGAAGATGGAGTTGCCATCTACAGAGATAACGGTTTGGGGCTGGGGGAATAAGGGTTTGGGGCTGGTGGCTCAGTGTTGGTTGTATTAGATGTAAGATGCCTTTTGGACATCCAAATGAAAATGTTGAGTAGGCAGTTGGATATAAAAATCTGGAAAGAGGTTGGGAGGAAGATAAATATTTGGGAGTTAACAGCATGTCGATAGTAATCAAAGTCATCATTAAGAGATCAGGTGTAGATAGAAAAGAGGTATTCTGAGGCTAAGAGGTTGGAGAGCAGAGCAGGAGTCTATAAAGAAGTGGCAGGGACAAAATTTGGAGTGGGTTTAATACAGAACGAGAGATAAAAGAAAAATCGGAGATGGTGAACATAAGTTTTAGGAATTTGCTACAAAGGGAGCAAAGATATAGGGCCGTAGCTGGCAGAAAAATGGGCAAACTATTTTTTTTTTAGGCAATGAAAAATAACAATGTTGGTGTGCAGTTGTGAAAAACCCAGCAGTTTTTGCATGCAGGCAGTATGGCTCCACAGAGTGTACTTTTAACTCTACGATATATAGTTCCAGTAGATCTGATGTACATATCCAGTATGAAAGGAAGGATTGGTGACAGAGGAGAGAGAGTGGAGAAATGCTGGGAAAAGTCCTTGGGCAGCCACAGAGGAAGATCTAGTTTACCTCTGCTCAGAATATAGACATTTCCAAGTCATAACTGCAGAGAAAGAAGGAAATATGGGCACAGAGTTGGGTGGACCAGTGTGGTAGGAGACATTCCCTTCTAAGTGAAGCAGGAAGTAAGGTCAGCAGCTAAGAATGAGGGTAGGAAGGAGCTGTTAGAAGTTTGAGGAGAGAGAATGGTATTAGCAGAGTAGGAAAGTGAATAATTAAGAAAATACAGTATCACTGGGCATTTCTAATGGCCCACTCCAGGCAGTGATTAGAACATACAAGGGTTAGTTATTTTATTTTATGTAAACATTTCAGCCTTCCAGATTATCTAAAGAGGTTTCAAATAATTAACACATAAGTGTTGAAACCATTATTTTCTACTGAGACTAAATTTCTATCAACTTTATCACTTGAGTTAAAGTGTAGGTTTTAACTATAGCATTGTTGGAAATATAGTTTGAGCTTGTGCATTACAGCTGGCACCAGGCCCTGTCTCCAGAGTCAAAGACTAATAATTTAACATGGGTGTAAACAGCCTCCATTTGGATTTGAATTAAACATTTCAAACTCAACACACTGAAAACAGAATTCTTAAACATGTTCCTTTTTCTTCCCAGCCTCCTCGCCACCGCTCCTGTCCTGTTCCTTTTCTGGATATTCTCAGTCTCAGCAAGTGTCACACCATTCATCTAGCTGCTGTAGTAAAAAGACCAGTCAATACACATCCAAACTATTTCTCAAAGGTTGTTTATTCCTTTCCTTCTCACTTACATTACTGTAACTCAAGCCACTTTCACTTCTCACATAGATTATCATCATAACCTTCTAACTGATCTCCCTGCTTCTAGTTGCGTCTCCCCTATCACCAAACCTAAGTGGGTCTGTTTGCCCATGTGCTATGGAAAGCCAAACACTAAAGCACTGGGTCTTTGGAGCAAGCAAGGTTTATTGCCAGGCAGCTGTGCAAGGAGACAGGAGTCAGGTTCAAATCTGTCTCCCCGGAAGGGCCTTGCAGCTGTCGATTTAAGGAAGAGAACTTAAGGGTGGAGTACTGGGGCTGGACAATGACTGGCTGTAGGGAAAGCAGGTGGAAAGCATGTGCTATTGCTCCTACATGCTTCTTCCTGGGTGGCATTCAAAAAATGGCAGCGTTAGCATGATCTGAAGAGAGTTTTCAGTCCTTTGACGTCAAAAGGTCACACATTGGGCAGGCAAGTCTATTCTGCACAGACTCCCTGTTGGTTCTGATCAGTCTAGGCCTGTCAGCCAATTTTGTTGCAAATAGGGAGAATTATAACAAACTGTTCTCTTCTCCACTGTCCTGTAAAACAAGCTCAGGAAATATTGTTAGTTAACAAATTCTCTAACCCAACCTTGTGGAGAATGGTCTCACTACTGTAAACCACAAATGAGCCAGAGTGGTCTATATCATCCTGTTTGATATTCTCTAGTGGTTTTCCGTTGTGCTTAGAATAAAATGTATACTTTGCCTACCTGGCTATGTCTGAGCTTGCTTTTCTGCTTCTCTAACTTCAGCATGTCCCACCTTGCTCGCTAGATTTCAACCATATGGGTCACATTTCTTTCCTTTCAGTACTTTGTACAAGTTACATGCTTTCCTGTCCCAAGGCCTTTGTACACACTATTTTCTCTTTTGCCTGAATCCTAATCTCTTTGCTCTTTGTATAGCTAGTTTCTTCTAATTGTCTTCTAAAGACAAATTCTTTTTAAAGCTCAAATGCCATTTCCTCAAAGAGGAGTTTCCTGACCATTTTATTTAAAGCACCCTCATCTTGTCTTTAAGGTATTCTCTATCATATTATTTAATTTTCCTTCACAGCACTTAGCAGATTCTAAGTTTATCTCATTTATGGTTTTATTCTCTGTCTTTTCCTGTTCCTCCTAGAAATAAGCTGCTAAGGACAGGGATCTTGTCTGTCTCTTAGTCTCTGTGTGGATGCTAAAACAGTGCACAAGGGGGTCACCCAGAAAAGGATATGAAATGCTGATTAAAAAATGGAAGCAAAAATATGGCTGTTTTTGTATCTTTCAGATTTGTTATTTGATTTATCGCAGGAAACTATCTTGCTGAGTTGTATATAAGTGTTGAATGATTTTGTTGAACTGTGTATCATAGAGTTAAAAGCATGCTCTCCGGAGTCATACTGCCTGGATGCAAATGACTGGCACTGTAACTTTGGGAAAGTTACTTAACTTCTCTGAGCAATTTCCAAACCTGTAGAACAGGACTAATAATAATATTGCATACATATAGTGTTTTTCTGATGACTAAATGAGTTAATTTAGTGTAGTGCATGGCATAGTAAGGACTCAGTAAATATTACCTAATATTAATTTTTTACTTATACATAATTCATACTACTTCCTATATATAGAACCAGAAGGAAAGATTAAAAAGTGATTTAAATACCTTTTAAATATATTTTGAATATATCTCATGTTAGGAAATAGGCTCATTTAAATTATTTTAAAAGTTCCCCTTTGATGGAACTAATATATTTATGCAAAAAGATTACTGGCTCAACTTTGGCAAGTAAAATCCAATGATGTACAAAAAAATTATGTATCATGATCTAGTAAGATTTATCTCAGGTATGCAAAGCTGTTTCACCATTCAAAAATCAGTTTATGTAATTCATCACATCAATGGCTTAAGAAGAAAAGTTGCAGAATCATAACAACAGCTGCAGAAAAAGCACTTGACAAAATCCAACACCCATTCATGGCAAAAACTCTTAGTTAAACTGAGGAATAGAATATTAAGGAATATCTATCTTTACTTTGATAGATAAAGAATATCTAGAGAAAAAGCCTACAGCTATTAATAACATCATACTTAATATTGAGAAACTGGTTTACCCACTAAGATCAGGAACAAGGCAAGGATGTGCCCTCTAATCACTCTTTTCAACAATATCCTAGAAGTTCTAGCTAATGAAATAAGACAAGAAAAGAAATTAAAACTCATACTGATGGGAAGGAAGAAATCAAACTGTCATTGTTCCAAGATGACACTATTGTTTATGAAGAAAATTCAAAAGAATCAACAAAATCCCTGCTAGAACTAATAAATGATTATAGCATGATTTCAGGATACAATGTTAATACATAAAATTCAATTGCCTTTCTAAATACTAGCAATGAACAAGTGGAATTTGAAAGTAAAATACAATATCATTTATATTAGCAACCAAAAAAGAAATATTAAGGTATAAATTTTTAAAAAATGTACAAAATCTATACGAGGAAAGCTATACAAATATGGTGAAAGAAATCAAAGAATAACTAAATAAATGGGACAATATTCCATATCCTTGGATAGAAAGACTCAATATCATCAAGTTGTCAGTTGTTCACAATTTTGATCCATAGATTCAATGCTATGTCAATCAAGATTCCAGAAAGTTATTTTATGGATCTTGACAAATTGATTCTAAAGTTTATTTGGAGAAGGAAAAGATCCAGAATAGCTAACACAATAAAGAACAAACTTAGAGGATTGACTGACACTACCTCATTTCAAGACTTTCTATAGAGCTACAGTAGTCAAGATGGTATGATGTTGGCAAAATAATAGACAAACAGGTCAACACAACAGAACAGAGAGCCCAGAAATAGACTCACATAAGTAAAGTTAACTGATCTGTGACACAGGAGCAAAGGTAATACAATGGAGCAAAGATATCCTTTTCAACCAATGGTGCTGGTACAACTGGATATCCACATGCAAAAAAGTGAATCTAGACACAGACCCTTACCTTCTCAAAAATTAACTCAAAATGGATTACAGACTTGAATGTAAAATGTAAAATTATAAAACTCCTAGAAGATAGTATAGAAGAAAATATAAATGACCTTGGATATGTCAATGACTTTTTAGATATAACACCAAAGAAGGGCATGATTCATGAAAGAAAAAATTGATAGGTGGGACTTCATTAAAATTAAAAATCTCTGCTCTGTGGAAGACAATGCCAAGAGAAAGAAAAGACAAGCCACAGATTGGGAGAAAATATTTGCAAAAGACATATCTGAAAAAGGACTGTTACCCAAAATACTGTATATAAGAAACTCTAAAAACTCAAAAATAAGAAAATGACCTAATTAAAAAATGGGCCAAGGACCTTAACAGATACCTTACCAAAGAGAAAATACAAATGGCAAATAAGCATGTGAAAAGATGCTTCATATCATATATCATCAGGGAAATGCAAATAAGAACAATGGGATTTCACTACATACCTATTAGAATGCCCGAAATCCAGAACATCAACATTTGACAACACCAAATACTGGAGAGGATGTGCAATAGCAGAAACTCTTATTCATTGCTGATGGGAGTGCAAAATGGTACAGCCACTTTGCAGGACAGTTTGGTAGTTTCTTACAAAAGTAAACATAACTTATGATTTGAGCAATTACTACCCTTTGTATGTACCCATAGGAGTTGAAAACTTTGATGTCTACACAAAAACCTGCACACAAATGTTTATAGCAGCTTTAGTCATAATTGCCAGAACTTTGGTAACCAAGATGTCTTTCAGAAAGTGTATGGATAAATTATATATATCCAGACAATGAAATATTATTCAGTGCTAGAAAGAAATGAGCTATCAAGCCATGAAAAGACATTGAAGAAACTTTGATGCATATTGTTAAGTGAAAGAAGCCAATCTGAAAAAGTTACATACTGTATGATTGCAACTATAATCTTACATTACGGAAAAGGCAAAACTATGGAGACTAAAAATATCAGTGGTTGCCAGGGGTTAGGGGCCAGGAGAGATGACTAGAGAGAGCACAAAGGATTTATAGGGCAGTGAAATTGTTCTGTATGATGCTATAATGATGAATGTATGTCATTACATATTTGTCCAAACCCATTGAATGTACAACACCAAGAATGAACCCTAATGTCAACTATGGACCCTGGGTGATAATGATATGTCAGTGTAGGTTCATCAGTTGTAACATATGTACCACTCTGGTGGGGATGTTGATAATGGGGGGGCTGTTCTTTGTGGGGGCAGGGGGTGTGTGGGAAATCTCTATGCCTTCTGCTCAATTTTGGTATGAGTCTATAACAGCTCTAAAAAGAAATAAAGTCTATTAAAAGAAAAAAGATAATTGGCTCTCTGCCTTCAGCTTCAAGAGTAGCTCAGTGGGATTTGCTGAAAATTCTCACGGTGTCTGGTAGTGTGCCATAAATGGCCAGTTCATAAAATTAAGCCGATGATTAGGAAAACCATTTTGAAAATACTTTTAAAGCATCCAGTGAGAAATTGTTCTGTGGAGACTTTCGTTGCATTGTGGAGATACATTAATCTTGCTCAAAGGAAAGTACTTACAAATAGCTTATCTTACAAACTGATTTGCTTTAAGATGTTAGCACTCTGTGAAGAAATCACTGTATAACTGTCCTTAAAATTTGTTTTGTTATATGTGAATTTTTGTTTAAATTGTGCAAAGGGAAATAGGACTTGTTTTCTAAGAAAAAAGTAATTATTACTACTCAGCAGAATGTGACTACAAATCTCAGTATTACAGAGTAAGACATAATCATTAACATTCAGCACAAACTTACTTTCACCACAGTTTCCAATTTCAAAACAAAAGGGAGAAGAGAAGCCTGAAGCTTTGTCACCAGGGTAGCCTTCCAACTTAGGTTTCATTCTTTTCCTCTTTTGGATAAATAAATGAGAACAAAAGAAAAACAACCCAAAGGACCATTTAGGACACAAACCTTGCAGTGAAAGGGGTTTTCTGTTACAGGCCTATATTGAAATTAAAAGTAGGCTCAGGAAGTCAATGCCTGTTTTCTGAAAAGGCACACAAAATGTTCCTGGTGGTTTGCCCAACATTCAGAGTCTGGCCTCAGCACTACAGCAGAGCAGCCTCAAGTCTCAAGGGCACTACAGGTGCCAGGCCAAGCTCTTCTTAGCTGAAGAGGTATTGGAGTGGCTCGGAGCAATTACCAAAGCCAGGAGAAAGGAAGCAGAGAGGAAATGATAACTATGCAGAGATTTCTGAGCAATTGAATACAATCGAAATGTATGTAAGCTTTGTTTCTTAAGTTCAATGGTACGAGGTGTTAGCATAATTTTTATTGTATAGAAAATAGCTTCTCATACGGCTACATAAATTATATAGTCATGAGATGAAGGTAACATTATTATCACTATTTTGTATTTGTGAAAAATGAGACTCAGGTTAACTTTGCAAATATCTGGCTGCTCCAGGATTTGAATATACTCTTTTTCTTACTGAGATACAATTAACATATAATAAAAATTCAAATCTTAAGTATATAGCTGTGTAACTTTAGAATTTTTTTTATTATTAATGGGTACAAAAACCTATATTTTGTACACATTAACCATCCCCACTTTATCCCTCCTTTCTGCTACTCTTCCCAGCCTCTGGTAACCATTATTCTACTCTCTGTCTCCATGAGATCAATTGTTTTTGATATTTAGCTCCCATATTTGAGTGAGAACATGAGAGATTTGTCTTTCTGTGCTTGACTTATTCCACTTAACATAATGTTCTACAGTTCCATCCATGTTGTTGCAAATGGTAGGATTCCATTCTTTTTTGTGGCTATATAATATTCCATCATGTGTATATAACACAGTTTCTGTATCTGTTCATCCATGGATGGACACTTAGGTTTATTCCAAATCTTGGCTATTGTGAATAGTGCTGCAATAAATATGGGAGTGCAGATATCTTTTCAATATACCGAATTCCCCTCCTTTGGATATATACCCAGTAGTGGGATTGCTGGGTCATATGGTAGTTCTATTTTCATTTTTTTGAGGAACCTCCATACTATTATCCATAGTGGCTGTACTAATTTACATTCCCCCCGATAGTATATGGTCCACATCTGTGCCAGCATTCATTATTGCCTGTTTTTTTGTTTTTTTTTGCAAAAAGCCATTTAAACTGGAGTGAGATGATATCTAATCATAGTTTTCATTTGCATTCCTCTGTTGACGAATTATGTTGAGCATTTTTTTCATATGCCTTTTGGCCTTTGTATGTCTTCTTTTGAGAAATATCTATTCAGATGCTTTGCCCATTTTTTAATTGGATTATTTGATTTTCTCCTGTTGAGTTATTGGAGCTCCTTGTATATTCTAGTTATTAGTCCCTTTGTCAGATGGGTAGTTTGCAGATATATTCTCCCATTCTGTGGATTGTCTCTTCATTGATTGTTTCCTTTGCTGTGCAGAAGCTTTTTAGCTTGATATGATCCCATTTATCCGATTTTGCTTTGGTTGCTTGTGCTTTGGGGGTAATACTCAAGGAGTCCTTGCCCAGACTTCCTGAAGCATTCCCCAATGTTTTCTTTTAGTAGTTTCATAGTTTCAGGTCTTAGATTTAAGTCTTTAATCCATTTTAATTTGATTTTTGTATATGGTGAGAGATAAGGGTCTAGTTTCATTCTTCTGCATTTGCATATCCAGTTTTCGCAGCATCATTTATTGAAGAGACTGTCCTTTCCCCGCCGTATGTTCCTGGCAACTTTGTCGAAGATAAGTTAACTATAAATGCGTGGATTTATTTCTGAGTTCTCTATTCTGTTCCATTGGTCTATGTGTCTGTTTTTATGCCAGTACTGTGCTGTTTTGGTTACTACAGCTCTGTACTCTAATTTGAAATCAAGTAATGTAATTCCTCCAGTTTTGTTCTTTGTGCTCAGGATGGCTTTGGCTATTCTGGATCTTCTGTGATTACATATAAATTTTAGGATTACTTTTTCTATTTCTGTGAAGAATGCCATTGGTGTTTTGATGGGGATTGCATTGAATCTGTAGATTGCTTTGGGTAGTATGGATATTTCAGTAATATTGATTCTTCCAATCCACTAGCATGGAATATCTTTTCTTTTTTTCATGTCCTCTTCACTTTTGTTCATCAATGTTTTATAGTTTTCATTGTGGAGAGCTTTCACTTCCTATTGTAAATAGGATTACTTTCTTAGTTTCTTTTTCAGATTGTTCACTGTTGGCATGTAGAAATGCTTTTTGTATCCTGCAACTTTACTGAATTTGTTTGTCAGTTCTAACAGTTTGTGTGTGTATGTGTGTGTAGTCTTTGGGTTTTTCTAGATATGAGATCATATCATCTGTAAATGGGGATAATTTGACTTTTTCCTTTCCAATTTGGGTGCCCTTTATTTCTTTCTCTTGTCTGATTGCTCTAGCTAGAACTTCCAGTACTATGCTGAATGACAGTGGTGAAAGTGGGCATCCTTGTCTTGTTCAAGATCTTAGAGGAAAGGCTTTTAGTTTTTCCCCATTCAGTATGATAGTCATTGTGGGTCTGTTATATATGGCTTTTATCATTCTGAGGTAAGTTCCTTCTATGCCCAGTTTTTTTTGAGAGTATTTATGGTGAAGGGATGTTGAATTTTATTGAGTGCTTTTTCAGCATCAATTGAAATGAACATATGGTTTTTGTCTTTCTTTCTGTTGATATGATGTATCACATTGATTGATTTGCATATGTTGAAACATCGTTGCATCCCTAGGATGAATCCCGCTTGATCATGATGAATAATCATTTTAATGTCTTGTTGAACTCAGTTTGCTAGTATTTTGTTGAGGATTTTTGCATCTGTGTTGATCAGAAATATTGGCCTACGATTTTCTTTTTTTGTGTGTCTTTGGTTTTGGTATCTGGGTGTTACAGGCTTTGTAGAATGAGTTTGGGAGTATTCCCTCCCCCTTTATTTTTTGGAATAATTTAAGTAGGATTTTTAAGCCTAATTCTACGGTGAATGCTTGATAGAATTCAGCAGTGAAGCCATTAGACCTTGAGCTTTTCTTTGATGGGAGACATTTGATTACTGCTTCTATCTCGTTACTTGTAATAGGTTTATTTAGGTTTTGAGTAATTTCTTCCTGGTTCAATCTTGGTAGGTTGTATGTGTCTAGGAATTTATCGATTTCTTCTAGACTTTCCATTTTATTGGCATATAGTTGCTTAGAGTAGTCTCTAATGATTGTTTGGATTTCTACAGTATCAGTTTTTTTTTAATTTTTAAATTTTTTTATTGCAGTATCAGTTTTATGTCTCCTTTTTAATCTCTGATTTTATTTATTTGGGTCTTTTCCCTTTTCCTCTTAGTTGCTCTGGCTAAAGGTGTGTGAATTTTGTTTATCTTTTCAAAAAATGGACTTTTGATTTCATTGATTGTATTTTTTTGTTTCAATTTCATTTATTTCTGCTCTAATCTTTATAATTTCTTTTCTACTAATTTTGGGTTTGGCTTGCTCTTATTTTTCTAGTTCTTTGAGATGCATAGTTAGGTTGTATATTTGACACTTTTCTTCTTTTTTTGATGTATGCACTTATTGCTATAAACTTTCTTTTGTTTTCATTTTCATTTCTTTTGAGAAATTTTTAAATTTCTTTTTTAATCTCTTCATTGACCCACTGGTCATTCAGGAGCATATTGTTTAGTTTCCATGTGTTTGTATAGTTTCCAATATTTTTATTGATTTCTAGTTTTATTCCATTGTGGTCAGAGAAAATCTTTGGTATGAATTCAATTTTTTTTTTGAAATTTTAAAGACTTGTTTTGTGGCCTAACATATGGCCTATCCTTTAGAATTTTCTATGAGCTGAGGAGAGGAATATGTATTCTATAGCTATTGGATGAAATGTTCTATAAGTATCTATTAGGTCCATTTGGTTTATAGTTCAGATTGAGTCCAATGCATCTTTGTTGATTTTCTGTCTGCATGATCTGTCCATGCTGAAAGTAGAATGTTGAGGTCTCCAATGATTATTGTATTGGAGTGTATCTCTCTCTTTCGCTCTTTAATATTTGCTTTATATATCTGGCTGCTCCAGTGTTGGGTGCATATATATTTAGAATTATTATTAATATATCCTCTTGTTGAATTGACCTGTTTATCATTATATAATGACCTTCTTTGTCTCTTTTTATAGTTTTTGTCTTGAAATCTATTTTATCTGATGGAAGTATAGCTACTCTTGCTCGTTTTTGGTTTCCATTGGCATGGAATATCTTTTTCCATCTCTTTATTTTCTGTCTGTGTATGTCTTTATAGGTGAAGTGTGTTTCTTGCTGACAACATGGGTTGGATCTTGTTTTTTTTTTTTTTTTTTTAGCATGGAATATCTTTTTCCATCTCTTTATTTTCTGTCTGTGTATGTCTTTATAGGTGAAGTGTGTTTCTTGCTGACAACATGGGTTGGATCTTGTTTTTTTTTTTTTTTTTTTTAAGTCCCTTCAGGTACTCTGGGTCTTTTGATTGGAGAGTTTGTCCATTCACATTCAATATTCTTATTGATAGGTAAGGACTTACTACTGCCATGTTATTATTTGATTTCTGATTGTTTTGTGGTCCTCTCTTTCATCCTTCCTTCCAGTCTTCCTTTGTTAATAGTGATTTTCTCTGGTAGTGTCTTTTAATTTCTTACTTTTTATTTTTTGTGTATCTGTTGTAGGTTTTTTGATTTAAGCTTACCATGAGGCTTGCAAAAAACATTGTATAACCAATTATTTTAAACATGTGACAACTCTGCTTACAAACAAACAAGCAAAGAGAAATCTAACACAAATTCTAGTCTTTAACTCCATCCCCCTACCTTTTAACTTTTTGTTGTTTCATCTATATCTTTTTATACTATCTTTCAAAAAATTGGTGTAGTTATTTTTGATAGGTTTGCCTTTTAATCTTCCTACTGAAAGCATAAGTGGTTTATGCACCATAGTTACAGCAATAGAGTATTCTGTATTTGTGTACTTGTTGTTACCAGTTAGCTGTATAACTTCAGATGATTTATTATTGTTCATTAATGTCCTTTTCTTTCAGACTGAAGAAATCCCTTTAGCATTCTTCGTATGGACAGGTTTGGTGTTGATGAAATCCCTCAGCGTTTGTTTGTTTGGGAAAGTTTCTATTTCTCCTTCATGTTTGAAGGATATTTTGCAAGATATAATATTATGGGGTTAAGGTTTTTTTCCTTCAGCACTTTGAAAATGTCATGCTACTTTCTCCTGGCCTGTAAAGTTTCCATTGAGAAGTATGCTGCCAGTTGTATTAATATTAGAACTCCTTCATGTGTTATTTTTTTCTTTTTTCTTGCTTCCCTTAGGACCTTTTCTTTATCTGTGACACTTGGGAGCTTGATTCTTAAATGCCTTGAAGTAGTCTTGTTTGGGTTAAATCTGCTTGGTGTTCTGTGACCTTGTTGTACCTGAATATTGATCTCTAGGTTTGGAAAGTTCTCTTTTATTATTTCTTTGAATAAACCTTCTACATTAATCTCTTTCTCTACCTCCTCTTTAAGGCCACTAATACTTAGATTTTCCCTTTTGAAGCTATTTTCTAGATCTTGTAGATGTGTTTCATTCTTTTTTATTCTTTTTTCTCTTCTGACTGTCTATTTTCAAGTAGCCTATTTTCAAACTTCTGTTTAGTCAATTCTGCCATTGAGAGACTCTGATGCATTTCTCAATTTGTCAATTGAATTATTAAGCTCCAGAATTTCTGCATTTTTAAAATTATTTCAATCTCTTTGTTAAATTTTTCTGATAGGCTCCTGAATTCCTTCCTTGCGTTGTCTTTAAGTTCATTGAGCTTCATCAGGGCAGCTATTTTGTTTCTTTTTAAAAAATTTTTTTACTTTTTTAAATTTTAGAGACAAAAACAGCTATTTTTAATTCTTCATCTGAAAGGCCACATATCTCCATTACTCCAGGATTGGTCACTGGTACCTCATTTAGTTTGTTTAGTGAGGTCCTGTTTTCCTGGGGGTTCTTGATGCTTGTGGATGTTTGCTGTTGTCTGGGCATTGAAGAGTTAGGTGTTTATTTTAATATTTGGAGTCTGGTCTTGTTTGTTCCTGTCCTTGAGAAGGCTTTCCAGGTATTCAAAGGGAATTGAGTGTTGTGATCTAAGTCTTTGATCACTGCAGCTGTATCAGCACTGGGGGTGTCCCAAGCCCAGGAGTGACTTTCACAGACTCCTGGTGGTGCGGCCTTGATGGACTTGGATAGGAAACAGGATAATTCCCTGGATTACCAGGCAAAGTCTCTCTCTTTCCTCACTCTCTGTGCTGGGCTGCTGGAGTTGGGGAAGGAGTGACATGGGCCACCAGTTCCAGGTCACACCTGAAGCCAGCCCAGTCTCACCCAAAGCCCACGGTGACTGTTGCCTGGCTACTTCCGATATTTATTCAAAGCACGAGGGCTCTTTAGTCAGCAGGTGGTCAATCCTGCCAGGACTGGGTCCTTTTCTTCAGGGCAGCGTGTTTCCTTCTGGCCCAGGGTGGGTCCAAAAATGCCTTCGAGGAACTAACTGGATTCAGGTGCTTCATGAGTCTGCTTGGTACTTTATTTTGCTGTGGCCGAGCTGGAATCCAAGTTGCAAAATAAAGTCCTCTGAACTTTTTCTTTTCCTTTTGCCTAGTGAAAGAGGACTCTCTGAGCCACAATGCCTGTAGTTGGAGGGAGGGTTATACAGGTACTGGCTTGCACACCACTGCTGGTGTCTCGCTGAGTCACACGCACCCCAAGTCCACTGGCTCTGAGCCAGCATAGCCACAGGAATGGCCCAAATGTAGTAACTCTACATTCATGCATTCTATAAATAGTTACTGAGTACTTACTATGTGCCAGGACCTGTGACATGTGCTAGGATGGCATGATAAACCAGGTAAATTTTATTCTTGTAGTTATAGAATTTAGTTTGGTGTGGTTGTGCTTAACCTGTGCTCTACTGAAGGCTTCAGGGAATGCCTCAGGGGCAACTTGTAGCAGTAAGTGAGGTGGGAGGAGATGGGCCAGAAGTTACTGTCCCATTGTTTTTTTTTTTTTTTTTTGAGACAGGGTCTTGCTGTGTTGCCCAGGCTACAGTGCAGTGGCATCATCATTGCTCACAGCAACCTCAAACTCCTGGGCTCAAGGGATCCTCTTGCCTCAGCCTCCTGAGTAGCTGAGACTACAGGTGCTCCGCCAACCTAATTTGTTTTTTATTTTTTGTACAGATGTTGCTCAGGCTGGTCTTGAACTCCTGGCCTCAAGAGATCCTCTTGCCTTGGCCTCCCAAAGTGCCAGGATTACAGGTGTGAGTCACTGTGCCTGCCCTCCTGTCCCATCTTTTCTTCAAACTTCGATCAGTTGCCCTTTCTCGGTTTTACCCATTGAGCTGCCTTAGAATATTTCAGCTTCATAAAAGATCCTGATGCTAAATGAGTTTAAAATTCACAATCTGGTTAGTTTAACTACTCCCAAGAGGTCCTCCTTTCCCAAGTCTCTCCCATTTTTCACTTATTTGCTCAATAAACATTAGACATCAGGGATTATGCTGAATGTTACAATGGATTATAAAGCATAGTCATTGCATTCATGAAGTTTTATAATCTAGCAGTATTTTATAGCGGTTTCAACCACCATACGATTAGAACTATTGGGATGTCCCCTGCCAGGTTACAACTATTCTGTGAAGCCCCTTCCAAAATTCCTGTGCCGCTGAATTGAAGAGCATGCTCCTTGGCCAGTGGGGAGACTTCTGGGACCAGTAGTTGCTGTGCACACAAGAGAGTTATGGACTACCTACCTCGCCGATCAGTGGTATTTAACCTTTGCCATGTTGCAGCACTTACTCACACACGAAGCATGCCAGGGATTTATTGAGATTTTGGCCATCAAGGTGAAGAAGTAAAATCACTTTCCAAACATGAGCGATTCCTTTTGTATTAATCATAACTCACACCTTTCCGGCGGCGGATTGCAGCGGGCCATGGAGTCATGGCAGCCGGGCTGAGGATCACGGCCCCACCTCACCTTGCAGTGTGCTTCTGAACTGGATAGGAACAGAGGTCCCCCGTACGTATCCCTGACCTGTTTGTAGAGGTGGCAGAGTCCAGGTAATTGGTGATTAACCTTCACATAATGCTTGATTGGGGGTAGAGACAGGGTTTCTTCATCTTTAGGCAGGGCTGACGTCATTGATAGAATGAATGGGTTATCTGAAGAATTTGATTTGAAGGGACTTTTCTGGAAAGCATCTCTCCTCAAATACTCTTCTGGCTTTTAGAATCAGCAATTAATTTTTTTCCCTACTGGTGAAAGTGGTTTATCTGTAAACATACCTATTAAAATATGGATCCCTCAGTCCCCATGCCTTCCAAGGTGTAACTTATGATATCATCATATATTTGAATCTTAGGAGTATTATTTAATTCCTTGGATTGATTTCAGTAAGTTACAGGGACTTGAGTACTAGGACTGACTGAGAGAAATGCTGAAAACTCGGTTTTGAGCCCAAAGCTCTCTGCTAAGACTCTAGGATACCATAAAAAGCAGCCTCATTTTGTCAGGAAGCTGACAAGTGAATAGGCTTAGAGGTTATCAAAAAATAAAAATAAAAAATAAAAGAACAATTTCCACCACAATTTTATCCCTGCTAGTCCTAACATTAACTGCAGGAGACTGGCCACTGAGATTGAAAGCTATTTTCAGTGGTAAAAGATGACAAATGCTTTTATATATCTATATTTATATAAGATATAATCTTTTTATATCAATTTTTAGGTATAACATTGAATCACATATAAATTGAAGGAAAAATATAATGAATGCAGGGCAGAGAGGATCCATGAGAATTTTCCATATTTACTACTAAATTTTTATTATAGGATAACAGAGGAATTTCTACCAAAACCAAAAATTTCTTCTTTATCCATGTATGATGTCTGTAGGACATACATGCCATACTTTAGTATCTTTTAGTTAATCACAGACAAAAAGAAATATTTTAAAATTTGAAATGAAGTACATGGAAGTCTGTGTTGAATTTGAAATTTTTAAGAATTTTAGAATTTTAAAACTAAACTTCCATTATTTTTATTTTTAATATTTCAGAAGCCTTAAAATATATAGGAATCTTTGGTATGCCCTAAAATCACTTAGTTAATATTATGAAACTTAATTTGGCATGTTTATCTAATTCATGAGATCTGAAGAGTGGTTGGTTTGTAATTGGAGTGTTGTAACACTGAAGACATTTTTTTTCAAGACTAGACACATAGTTGACTTATTAAGTAATTTGTTTACAATTGTGTTATCTTCCTTTACTTAGAGACCTCAGTAGGCCACATCTGTTTAGTATACTAGGTAAGAATAGATTGGCTATTACGTTTTTCACTGAAAGTTAAAGAGCCTGTACATTTATCTGGAAATGGAATGTGATGGGATAGAGACATAGCTATGATGCATGGCTTATAAAACATAAACATGCTTCTAAAGGGGTCAGCTGCTTTCATTACCATCTTAGATTTGATTCTTGGAAGTTTGGTGTCAAAAGCTAAATTCCATATATTTGTGTGAATATTCATTTATTTATATCTCTTTCACAGTCTCCGAACATGAATATTTTTGATAAATATGCAAAACCAGCAACCTCCAATTACTCTTTGTTATCTATGAGGTGCTGATTATTTAGCCTTCTATTCAAAACCCCTTAATTTGGCCTCTGCTCTCTTTTACAATATTACATCTTAGTAAACTGCAGCCCACACCTTCTACTCTAGTTAGATCAGTCCAACAAAAATGGTATGTGTTTATTTCCTTTATTACTTCATTCCAACAGACTACAGTACTATCCCATTCATCTTTGCCTGTTTATAGCCTAAGCATCTTTCAAGTAGTCCATCATGCTTGAAGTTTCCTTTGACTTCTCTGATCTGTAGTATCTCTACTCCATTTCCAGGTTCTTATCATCTTGTATGGATTACTCACTTGGCATCTAATTGCAATAGATATTTCCTGAGTGCTTACTAAATCCAAGCATTGTGTTAGTATCATTTTCTTTGCTATTTCTTTATTTATTTTTAATTTTTTTTAATTTCGGCATATTACAGGGCTACAAATGTTTAAGTTACATATGTTGCCTTTGCCCCACCCAAGTCAGAGCTTCAAGCATGTCCCTCCCCCAGACGGTGCGCACCACACCCATTAAATGTGAATATACCCATCCCCTCCTCCCCTCTCCCACCTGCCCGACACCCTATGAATGTTACTACTATATGTGCACTTAAGTGTTGATCAGTTAATACCAATTTGATGGTGAGTACATGTGGTGCTTGTTTTTCCATTCTTGTATACTGTGGAGTTCTACTCTGCCACAAAAAACAGTGGTGATCTAGCATGTCTTGTATTATCCTGGATAGAGCGGGAGCCCATTCTCCTAAGTGTAGTATCATCTTCTTATTTAATCCTCAAATCTCATAGGAAAGGTACCATTCCTATTTTCACTTTGCAGATTAGGAAGCATCTCAAAGAATGCAAGTGAAGGGCACCAGTTTAACTGGTGAAACTTAGATTCAAATGCATATTCTTATTGACTAAATAATATTACCTTAAATTCAGAACTAACCTTTCACCCATTTTAATCTTTTCTTCCTCTAGGTTGTAAATTCTTTTGGAATGTTGAAATGGCGCAATTTATATCCTCCAACCTCCTCGATATTGCCTCTCTCCTGCACATGGTTTCTAACATAATGCTCTGCATTTGTTTGGATCTCAACAAATATTTGTTCACTAAAGAGAGGAAAACATATCAATGTGGTTTTACCATGGATTTATAACTTGTTTTCTTACCTTTTTTGGAAACTTATATTTTTCTCTGTAATAAACAATTACTGATTAAGATACCTCGGTGATATGAGATATTCAATCTGTTAGTACCTTAAAAATGTTACCAGATTTCTTACCCTAAAAGCATTGAGACCTTCTCAACTCTGTGGGACACATTAATGTAATCATAAGATAGACTTTGAAGTATAGGATAAAACTTAGGCAAAATCCTATGCAGTGCGAAGTATGTTTACATTATCATAGGTAAATGAATGTTTGTTGGAAAAAATGAATAAATGAAGAAGACCTAAAACCACAGAAGTATATCTGTTTCAAAGATATTGAAAGTGAAGAGAACATCTGTGTATATGACAATTTTTAGTATCGTTTACTAAATAAAACCTTGATACCAGGCTTACATCATCCCTTTAAACCTCTTACTGTGTATCATTATTTTAGGAGCAAAATGTTGTATTCATCTAAAAGTTGAGATGGATGTATCTGTGGTAGCACCGATATAATCTGTAATACCATGTCAGCATTTCATCACACATAAGATTAATAAGATTAATCTTATCTTATTTCTGCAGGGGCCACGGTGGCTTCTTGTGTTCCGTGGTAACTTAATAAAAAGATGTAAACAAATGTGCATTGCACTGCCTTAGGAGATAAAATATTCTTTCTTCATAGGTCTGGTTTCTAAAGTGATTCACCTTGGAGTGAATTGATTGTGAATTGGGTGGGTGGGGAGAACTTTTCGCCAGAATACATTTCCAAATTGAATGACTGTCTTAGGCTACTGAGGTGTCTCTGTGTGTGAAGAACCAATGTCTAATGCTATCATGGGAGGATTATTCATGCATAGGCAAATATGCTTGAATTTGGCTCTAGAATTAAACATTAAACACTCCTAAAGATTGATATAGCAATTTGCATTGAAAATGCTTTCTGGTTCTTAAACTAGATAATGGTACATTATTTGTGCATGTAGCATTAAGTCACATGGACTATTAACTGTACTCAAATGTTGGATTAGTTCTACGCTATATGCATCATTGCTAATAATTATAGAAGTAAAAATTAACCTGTCGTCTAGTTGGATATGAGTTAAATATCATCTGGCTAGACATGAGTTAAATTGATAAACTCATGGTTGTGAAGGAAATCATATACTCTAAGAACCCAGATGGAAGCTTCATTTATATTCACTGTGGGTGGTTAAACTCAGAACTTCATCACTGGTTCACATTCCTAATTCTCACCATTTTCACCACCAGGTAGGAAATCTTCATTGTTAGTTCTCCTGCTGGGATTACTAGAAACATCCTATTGAGAACACTAGGAGAAATCCTTACTTGATTATGACAGTGCCACCTGACTCCCTTTGGGAAGACATTATAATAAAGCAAATATTCAATAATTCATAAGCAAAATGAAGTCTGATACATGTTCATGTTCAAATGTTCTCTTCTAAATGTACAGATTTCTTGTCTCCAGTGTATACTTATTGAATCCCAGTCCCTTGAGGTATGGTTTTGGTATTGGACTTGCTTAAAAGCACCCCAGATGATTCAATGTTCACCAAAATGCCAACACCGTGATTCTAGAATGGCAGAGCAGTGAGAGATGATTACCAGCTGAGACTTTTGTCAAGGCTGTGCTTCACCTGGACCTTAAGGGGAGGGTGGGATTTTCAGAGGTTGAGGTAAAAGCAGAGGATGTTACAGGAGGATGCAAGGATATGAGCAGCCTGCAATGTTCTCTTTCTGTGGAAGAGTGGGAACTCTGATTTGTCTTAGTTGTGGGGTATTAGAAGGATAAAAGTTAAAAAAAAAAAGAAAAACTACTGAAAAATTAGGGTGGTGTCACTTTGAGAGTGTCCTTGGTTTTCTTTCCATGGATAAAAAAGGGAAAAGAGTATTTATTTTTAATATCTTCTAACAATAAACCTCCAAGATCATGAAATAGTTTTAGAATGACTTACACACATTTGTTTGCAGGAGCTTCTTTCCCATGTATAAATAATATACCCTAACCTTTTGCTGTGTTTGCTTTTTCTTTTTTTTTGTTAAGATATTTAAAAATAAATACAAAACATCCTATTATTTATCCCCCATACTGTACTGTACATATCTAAGAAGAAAGGTTATTTTCTTTTTTCTTTTTTTTCTTTTGTAGAAAGATTATTTTCTTACATAATGTTAGTACCATTGTCACACTTAACACAATTAATGCAATTGTTTCATATTAGCTAGTACCCAGCCCATATTCAAATTTCCCAGTTTTCCCATATTGTTTCTATAGCTGCTTTTTTCCCCGAAAAAGATCTAATTAAGTACTGCTCTGTATTTGCTTAATACCCAGCCCATATTCAGATTTCCCCGGTGTCTCATATTGTTTTTTACAGCTGCTTTTTTTTTCAAACAAAATCTAATTAAGCATCACTCTGCATTTGCTTGTGAAATTGCTTTTAATCTAGGACATTACTATCCCTCCCTTTTCCCCCCTCTTTATTCCCTGCATAGTAACTTTTGAATTATAACTAATAGAATCGTAAAGTTTTATCTTTTTTTCTCATTCATCCATTCATTTATTCATTTGCTCATTTAGTTTTTAGAGGATTATTTGTTGAGCCATTTCTGTGTGCCCGGCACTGCACTTAAAGCTGGACACACAAGAAGATAACGCAATGTTCCTCTATGATACACCAGAAATTATTTTCCTTTTTTAAGTCTTTTCCCAGAAGAAACCAGGAATTATTTGAAGGAAACGTTGTTTTTCTGATGAAAACACAGCTCTGAGAATGTCATTAAAAAAATACAAGCACAGATACATACACATGCCCACATGCTTAACAGATTGCAGCAAGCTTTTAAACAGAATACGAAGTGGTTTTTGTTTATTAAAACTCCATTTCAGAGTTTATGCTACACGGCCATAACATTTCAACGAGCTCTGTTCCAAGTGACAGAAAGTATCAGGAAGTTGGGAGCTGTTTTTACTGCTCCTGGAGTCTTACCAGACTTGAGGAGAAAAGCTAACTGAGGAAATCTGGCAGAGGAAGAACTTTATTTTTTCCCTTGAGTTATCTTGTTTTTATGTTAGAACATTTTTAAAGACGTTGAAGAGTGCTCTGGAATTCCCTGCAGCCCTCATTTGTTGGGAGATGTTCCTCCCTTCATCCACCTAAACCTTGGGGAACGGCCTCAGGAATGGGTAACAGAAGGCCTTCTTTGGGAAGGTGCCACCATGCTGACATCGCAGTTCATCAATGGATCACATACAAGACAGTGGTCCCGTAAGATTATAATACTGTATTTTTTTCTGTACCTCCTCTATGTTAAGATGTGTGTAGAGACACAAATGCTTACTGTTGTATTACAATTGCCCACCATACTCAGTGCCGCACCGTGCTGCACAGGTCTGTAGCCCGGGAGCAACAGGCTGCCCCACGTAGCCCAGGTGCACAGTGGGCTACGCCATCTGGGTTTGTGTACGTGCACTCTATGATGTTCGCACAATGACAAAATCGTCTAATGACGCATTTCTCAGCAGGTGTCCCCGTTAAACAACGCATGACTGTATTTGAACTAGAAGTGAGAAAAGTAAACTGGTCTCTGGGTTCCTAGAACATAGGATGTAAGATTATTGTGTCTTAGCCTCATTTTTCCAGTCCGGGTTTCAGAAAGGGGGAAGTCACTTTTCAAAGAGAAAGGGAAGTGAAGCTGACGTGGAAAAGAGTGCTGGAGACAGGATAGTGGTACTGAGTTGTCCTTGGTTCCACTGTTTACTGAGGCTCCTCCGCGAGACACACAACTTCCGCAAGCTTGCGTAGCATAATTTCCTTTTTTTTTTTTTTTTAAAGCCAACCTGAGTTGGGTTTCTGTCCCTTACGACCTAGGGCACATATTACCTTATTTATTCCTACTTATCTCCAATTGTTTGGATGTGAAATCTAAATTAATATGAAAGATATATTGGAACAATAATACCAAAAAATTATATAATGCTTACATTGTGTCAGGCACTATTCTTTGCACTTACGTTAATTTATTTAATCCTCAAAATGATTTTGTGACGGAGATACTGGTATTATCTCACTTTTACACAGGAAGCACGGTGGGATTGTGTAATTTGTCCAAGTTTATCTGTAAGGATTGGAGCCAACATTCAAACCCGGATGGTCTGGCTCTGCCACGCCGTAACCACTATGCTGTTCCGCCTCCAACCGGCGTGCTGCCTTCCTTCCTCACCACCCTGCCATCCCACCGTGACTGCAACCCCTCTCACAGGTACTAAATAAGCAAACGAAATAAGAGTGCCTGTTTTACTAGGAACGCAACAGCCCAGTTTCATAAGTTTATGTCTTTGTGTTCAGCATTGGGCTTGTTCTCCTCATCTACATTTACTAATTCTGTCACTCCCCACCCAGCAAAGCTGTGATCAAGGCTATCCACTGTGAGAGATACAAAGATAAATTAGGAATAAGAACCACTCTGAAATCGGTGCCAAATAGCTGTGTGAGTATGCTCAGAATTTTAAGGTAAGACCATCAACTAGAAGTTAAAGTTCAGTAGACGATCGTGTTTTCAGAATGTCTGCGACTGGTGTGTTCCAGATTAAGAAATTTCCTGAATTGGTTAAAGATATTTTAGCCT
>NW_012156062.1:3726457-3727385 GCF_000956105.1 Propithecus coquereli
TTGCCTACCTGGATCCTATACTTGTCTCAGTTTGTGGTCCTCATCCACTCCAGCCCTGAGAAAGTCATACCCATCCTGTTTTTGTCTCAACATCTTGGGTAGATGAGCTCCTGGAATGTTTAAGTTGTCATCTTGATCCATTTCCATAGAAACTTTCTGGTTTATGTTTTGAAGATAATTCACAGGGCTCCAAGAATATGTTTCTTTTTTATTCAGCAATTCTTTTTTCTTTGCCCACCAATTCTTGTTTCAAATCTATTGCCAGAAAAAATTCTTCTTTGAAGCGTTAATATGTTTTTTCTATGCAATAATGGCATAATGGCCGTTACAGAATTTACTATATTTTCTCTGTCTCTGTCTATGTATCTATCTGTCTATCTGCTATTCTATCTATCAGGCAATCAGCCATCTCTGTGGTCCCCAAACCCCGGGCCTGGGATACTACCAGTCTGTGGCCTGTTAGGAACCAGGCCACACAGCAGGAGGTGAGTGGTGGGTGAGCAAGAGAAGCTCCATCTATATTTGCAGCTACTCCCCATTGCTCGCAGCACCACATAAGCTCCACCTTCTGTCAGATCAGCAGCGGCATTAGATTCTTATAGGAGCACAAACCCTACTGTAAACTGTGCACGCGAGGGATCTAGGTTGTGCACTCCTTATGAGAATCTACTGGCTGATGATCTGAGGTGGAGTGGAGGCGGTGATGCTAGCACTGGGGAGCGGCTGCAAATACAGATTATCATCAGCAGAGAGGTTTGACCGCACAGTAAATGTAATGTGCTTGAATCATCCCGAAACCATGCCCACCAACCCTGCCCCTGGTCTGTGAAAAAATTATCTTCTATGAAACCGGTCCCTGGTGCCAAAAAGGTTGGGGAACCACTGATTGATCTAATCAATCTATCATCTATGTAGCTATCTGATTGAC
>NW_012156062.1:3727643-3729388 GCF_000956105.1 Propithecus coquereli
TAGGACAGGTTTATCCTTGTTCTTTTTGGGATTTTCTTTAAGAACTTGGTCTTCTCTGCTCTGAAAGAACAGGAGATTCAGTTTTCCCTTGGACATTTTGAGCTTAGCTCTTTTACTTTGCTTTCTCCAGCCAAAAGTCAGATTATCAGATCACCTGGGAAGGACTCTCCCCTCTCTGTGATTTCAGTGTATCTAGTCCTCATTGCTTCCACAGCTCTTCAGTATCTTTAAAAGTGTGATTTTTGGTAATTTATCTGGCTTTTATAATTGTTACAAGAGTTGCCTTGACATGACCTACTGCATCCTTCATGGTGTGGAAGTCTTGCATACTGTACTTAAAACCTCATTTTGATGTGGTGTATAATTACTGGTAATGTATCTGACATGAGGTGTTTTGAAAATGGTTTTTGTTTGCTTGCAGCTTGGAACACAATTGCATGGCCTATGAGTTGAACTGCCTCACAGAGAATGTGTTGTTGGCATCATAGTTCTTCTAGGGCTAGAAACACTCTCTGCTGGGACCTGCCTTCTCTCTTTTTGTCCACAGGCCTTACTGCATACCTCTTGTATTGTATCTGGCAAATCTGCAGCCTCTCTTGCCTACCTGGATCCTATACTTGTCTCAGTTTGTGGTCCTCATCCACTCCAGCCCTGAGAAAGTCATACCCATCCTGTTTTTGTCTCAACATCTCGGGTAGATGAGCTCCTGGAATGTTTAAGTTGTCATTTTGATCCGTTTCCATAGAAACTTTCTGGTTTATGTTTTGAAGATAATTCACAGGGCTCCAAGAATATGTTTCTTTTTTATTCAGAAATTCTTTTTTCTTTGCCCACCAGTTCTTGGTTCAAATTTATTGCCAGAAAAAATTCTTCATTGAAGCGTTAATATGTTTTTTCTATGCAATAATGGCATAATGGCCGTTACAGAATTTACTATATTTTCTCTGTCTCTGTCTGTGTATCTATCTGTCTATCTGCTATTCTATCTATCAGGCAATCAGCCATCTCTGTGGTCCCCAAACCCTGGGCCTGGGATAGTACCAGTCTGTGGCCTGTTAGGAACCAGGACGCACAGCAGGAGGTGAGTGGCGGGTGAGCAAGAGAAGCTCCATCTATATTTGCAGCCACTCCCCATTGCTCACAGCACCACATAAGCTTCACCTCCTGTCAGATCAGCAGCGGCATTAGATTCTTATAGGAGCACAAACCCTACTGTAAACTGTGCACGCGAGGGGTCTAGGTTGTGCACTCCTTATGAGAATCTAGTGGCTGATGATCTGAGGTGGAGTGGAGGCGGTGATGCTAGCACTGGGGAGTGGCTGCAAATACAGATTATCATTAGCAGAGAGGTTTGACCGCACAGTAAATATAATGCGCTTGAATCATCCCGAAACCATGCCCACCAACCCTGCCCCTGGTCTGTGAAAAAATTATCTTCTATGAAACCAGTCCCTGGTGCCAAAAAGGTTGGGGACCACTGATTGATCTAATCAATCTATCATCTATGTAGCTATCTGATTGACCTTATTATTGCAGAGCCAAATTTGAATTTCAGTGGCAGCAATGATGTTATCTGTAGTCAAAAGAGAGCCTCTTCTTTTTGCCCTCTGCCTAGACATTTTCTTCTTTTCTTAGTTATATCTTATGCTTTAATCTATTGTAAATTCTTTTGGAAAGTGGAGGGATATGTCATTTGACACATAAAAGTAATTTGTGTAAAAATTTAAAATGACATCTATTAATAT
>NW_012156062.1:3732878-3734885 GCF_000956105.1 Propithecus coquereli
ATTTTTGTGATACTTCTCTGGTACGTTTTGGACTCTGGAGTTCAGTTGCTGCGTGGGGCACTGGGAGAAACCCTCCGTTATGGAATCTGTCTGGATCCATCCACTCACACGATGCGGAGGAGCTTTCTCTGGGGACAGGGGCCCGCGCTGATGCCTTCCTTTTGAAATTCAAAGTTATTAAACATTTTTAAGGGACTCATGCAACCTTTATGATAGCTCGACGGGAGGAAAGGGCAGTGAGGGTCCCGAGGGTGCACTTGCCTCTGCCAGAGGAGATGCGGCTCGCGGGCGAGGGTCTGCCTCGGGGTCTGCAGGTGTGAGGGAAGCGCTGCTTCCGGGGCTGCGGAGCAGCTGACGCTGGAAGCGCAGATTGAACCCGAACTCTCACCCCTGAGATCATGTCTGCGTCATTGAATCAAAGACCGCACCACACTTGGTACCAGGCCGATTTTATCATGGAGTCTTCCTCTCTGAACCTGTCTTTTAAAGAAGGAGCATTTGTCAAGCCTTGAGGAATTACAACAGCCTAAGAGAGTTGCTAGGAGCTGCCCCCCAGCTGTGACGGAGGCAACCAGGACCACAGATTCGGTGACCAAGACACCAAAGACAACAGGAGCTGTTGGTCTGATGGAGCCCACACTTCTGAGACTTGCCCATTTTTAGCAAGTTGTGATACCAGCTTATGATTTAGAGACAGTGAAGAGGGGGGTACCAGGAGTTCATCTCTTCTAACCTTATTCTGACCTTATTCCTAAATCATCAACCTCTCCTCTTGTCCCTCTTGGCCTTATTTTAACGTATTGTAACCGAGAGCTCTCTTCTTCTTGCTCTGTGGAGCAACTGTTGGAACTAAGGAATGGGCTTCCATGGCAAACTGGAGATGTGCTAATTCCCGGGTGGTAGGAGAGAACTTGGTCGTCTGTGGGAAGCCCATTTCTGGAGGAGTATTTGGGCCAGAAGTTGGGGAGTGCTCCTCGCAGAATTGTACGTACTGGTTTCTGCTTTTCTTGCAACCGGCAAGAACAACTAACACCAACCCGGGAACATGAACAAGCAGCTCTGGAGATGCTTAGGCTTAAAGGACGGAGGAGGTGGAACGTGGAGAAAAGTGGATTCCTCCTAACTGGAGCGTGTAGGTACTGAGTGTCTCATTTTGAAATATCAGTACACATGTGGCATTGTTTCCCAAGATGGTGAAAACTAGACATGCAAGCTGCATTTCTAACTTTATAACTGTTATGTGAGATGTATGATATTGTCCCTGGTTTGCCTGTAAGAACACTTAGATTAAGCAAGGTGAAGTTTACCCTTTGCTAGTAAGTAGCAAAGCCAGGCTTGGAACCAGCAGCACCAAACCCAAGCTTTTGCTACCATGGGTACTTAAGGTCCAAATCCCTGGCCAAGAAACACTTTCACATTAAGCTAATTCGGCATTCTCTTATGTAATATTCTTGCTAACTGGAACTGTAGTTAGCATAATTTATGAATCAATACTCTTTCAAAGTAATGCTGGAAGATAATATTTACAGAAAGGAGGAAACAATAACAAATATATGTGTGTGTATCTATCTATCTATCTATCTATCTCCAAAATAACAATTGTGTTCCTTTACAAATATGTTTTTATAATGCTGCACTACAGCTTTTTTGGTCATTGGTATGAATAAAGAGAACAATGTTCTTTTAGGAGAATGTTATGTGAGGCTGTAGTTGGTAAGAGACATATTACAGAAGGGATGCAAATGTTTTAAGATCAATAGTAATATATTTGTCCAACACTTACAATGTTCCAATCATGTTTATGTAATTTATCATACTTAATTTGCTCAACAAGCAGGTTAGTAGTAGGACAAGTACCATAACCTTCACCTTTTCAGACAGGGAAGCTGAGGGTTAGAGAGGCCAAGTGCATTACTTAAAATCATTAAGTTAATGGCAAACTGGGATTAAAATTTCTAACTTTTGGTCTTTTAGTCTAAGCTCTTTTTTCATAATCTGGAATTTGTG
>NW_012156062.1:3746120-3749791 GCF_000956105.1 Propithecus coquereli
CCGGTCCCTGGTGCCAAAAAGGTTGGGGAACCACTGATTGATCTAATCAATCTATCATCTATGTAGCTATCTGATTGACCTTATTATTGCAGAGCCAAATTTGAATTTCAGTGGCAGTAATGATGTTATCTGTAGTCAAAAGAGAGCCTCTTCTTTTTGCCCTCTGCCTAGACATTTTCTACTTTTCTTAGTTATATCTTATGCTGTAATCTATTGTAAATTCTTTTGGAAAGTGGAGGGATATGTCATTTGACACATAAAAGTAATTTGTGTAAAAATTTAAAATGACATCTATTAATATTAATATGAGTTTGAGTTTTTCTTAATTAGCTTGCAGAACAAAAAAACTTATGCATATCTTTAAATGCTAATCAGCTGAACATTTTCTTAAGGCATATTTCATTATAGTACTGACTTCTTATAATACATATACATGATTTATAATTTCTGAGGTAAAATTTTATTCCTACAACAAAAAAGAGCCAGAATTTAACATCTGTTTATCTCTGAATGTATTATTTCCCTTATTCTTTGGAATAATCTTAAGAAATAGAAAATATCTATGAGAAAATTGAGTGGGGTGTGCTGGGTTTGGGACTCCACAGTTTGTTGTGTTACACTTTAGATGGAGCCAAGATTATTTGCTATTTATACCTTTGTGGATAGACAGAAATTGCTTCCTGTCATCGTTTGTTCAGAAACAGAAGACATCTGGTAGTAGATTGTGTTGAAATCGTTTGGCTGGGGTGGGGCGGGAAAGGAAAAAAAAATCATCCATTTAACTGCTTGCCAGATGGTTGACAAAAAAAAAAAAAAAAAAATGGCCTAACTGTCTTTGTGGGACAATTTTTCTTAAGTGCTGGGCTGTTCTTGAGAACATAATGCTCAAATGAATAGAGAGTCTCAGACAGAAAATACAGCCATACTGCAATAACTCGATAGGCCTCATTGAACCTTTAACTCCCAATGATTTCACTTTAGAGCACAGGTTTTCTGAGTGCAGGGAGAACAGAGTACTTTGGATTTCAAATCCAAAATTTGTGAAACTTGTCATTAAATTTAAAGCATGAAAGCATTCCCAATTTTCACACTTACCTGAAAGGGAATGTGATGTAGGACTGAATAACACGATCTTATGATTATCCTTGACAATCCAAACTCTCCTTCAGAATTATCTTGAGATTGGTAGCAATACCGAATTCAACTTTGGCTGATGCTATATTTTTATTCACATTGGATTAATTTAAAATGGAGAATCATTTCACAAATAAGAAGCTGCTATTTTTCTTTGTTTTGGCAGGAGCTAAAAAGAAGTACAGGCATACCTGTGCATAAAAAGTTATGTTTACATTATACAATAGTTTATTAAGTGTGCAATAGCATTATGTCTAAAAACAATGTACATATCTTAATTAAAAAATACTTTATTGCTGAAAAATGCCAACACAGAGACATGAAGTGAGCACATGCTGTTGGAAAAATGGTGCTAATAGACTTCTTAATGCAGAGTTGTCACAAACCTTCGATTTGTGAAAAAAAAAAGTGACATCTGTGACACTCAGTAAAGTGAAGTGCAGTAAAGTGTGGTATGCCTGTACCTTGTTGTTCTTTTTGGAAGCTTCGACTCCAGGCCTGTTTGCGGGGTTTCTACCATGTCGTATTTCAGCAGCTCTGACAGCTGTGCTGGAAAATCCTGGTCTTGCCTTTCCACCCTCTGTGTGATACCAGGGTGGCCTCAGGGGCTTCGGAGTCAGAGCTGGCGCTGTGTCTGTCCAGCCAGTAACTGCTCTGTGCTCTGGGGAAATTATATAGTCTCTCTAGATTTCAGCTTCTCATAAGATTGTTTTGAGGACTAAATGAGAAAATGTTATGTTAAATATTCAGTAATTGTTAGCAGTAGTAATAATGATGATAATCGTTATCTGCCTCAATGACAAACATGCAATCTTCTCTATTAAAGGGTTTCTATCATTAAAGGGTGAACCTCCATGAATAGCTTCTCCCTCATGTCCGAGTCTCTTCCATGAACACAGATATAAGAATCTGTCCTGACTTTGTCGTTAATACACTGTCTGTGTCTATCTTAGTCAGCTCAGGCTACCACAACAAACACCACAGAGTGGATGGATTAAACAACAGATACTAGTTTTCTGACGGTGTTGGAGACTGAACGTCTAAGATGAAAGCATGGACATGGTCAGTTTCTGGTGAGGCTTCTCTCCTTAGGTTGTGGACATTTGTCTTCTTGCTTTGTCCTCAGGTGGCAGAGGGAGAGAGTGAGGAAGCTCTTGGTCCCTTCTCATAAGGGCACTAACCTCATTATGGGGGGCCCACCCTCATGACTTCATTTTACCTTAACTACCTCCTAAAAGCCCCATCCCCAAATGCCATCACATTGGGGGTTAGGGCTTCAACATATGGATTTTGGGGGGACATAATTCAATCTACAGCGGTGTCTGAGCACAAGGGCCATTCTCTTGTTACCTTTGTAAGTTCTCAGTGTTCTCCGAGAAAAGGATCTCAAAACTGTACCGATGGCTAATTAGTGACCAGCTCAATCTTTGAACTTGAAGTAACACAGGACTCTGCCAGTGTGAGCTGCAGACACTGTAAGTCTGAAAAATCCTAAGGCCCCAGGATCACCTGAAAGAAGAGGAGACAACACCACCACCACTGTCCTCAGAAAGAGTAAAACTTTCTCTGTGGCACTTCAGGGGAAATGATTTGAGTTGGGCACTCCAATGTATCATTCTTGGGTAAATGTCCAAGTGTAGTGGTTAAAAACACAGACTCCAGAGTTCAGATGGCCTGAGTTCAAATGTCAGCTGTGCCATTTTTGAGCTGTGTGACCTTGGGCCTTAATTTTCCCATCTGTAAAGAAGGATAATAGTAGCTTCCTCATAGGGCTGTTGTCAAGATTAGATGATGCACATCCGTTCATGCGTACACACTGCTTATAGCAGTAAGTGCTATATAAGTGTGAGCAGTTATTATTGTTATTAATTTTGGGAAACAGAGCTGTGGATGTGTGTTCTCGTCACCCATTTTTCTATGTATCCCCAGAGCACGTCAGAGCCTGGAATGCTGACGCCAGCCTGATTCCAGCTGATCGAGCACGTGCTATTCTTGGGTACGCACTGCCTTCCAGTCTCCTTGGACAAATAAAGGGAGTTAGGGTTCAGCTCTAGACTCCTCTAGGCTTAAAAGAAACGTGTGGTTTTCTATTTTAGTCATGAGGGAACCATTGAGGATATATACACGGTTACAGAATTTGCCCAGGGGATAGGCCTTTGATTTCTATTTATCCTACCTTTATGAGCTTTGCCTTTTTTTTTCCTTTTCCAAGAATCTGTAGAGGCAGGACAATTCTAGTTACTGACAAAAATACACACTGTTATCATTTTATGTTATTAGTCAACGCATTATGGTTATGTATTTGTGAATGGAACATTTACAGATGGGTAAAAATAGAAAGAGCTTGATCTGGACTATTATGAAAGTCTTTGTTGTGCTGACCTCAGCTTTGATTTTTCAATTAATACGTAGATGACCAAGGAAATAGAATTAAATGCTGATTTCCATTCTGTGTGGTTATTTAATTAAGGAGCTTCTCAGCAGAAACTGTACACTGTGATTATGTTTCTAATAATAGCTGCCTTTCATTGAACACC
>NW_012156062.1:3753096-3754946 GCF_000956105.1 Propithecus coquereli
TAAAAATTTTGGAAAAAACATTTGTCTTTGCGCAAATAAATGAAAACAACCTAATGTTAAAGAGTGGAGAGAAATCTTCATTTTACTTTCAGGTGTCTTAGCATGGATGAAAGTGAGAGGATCTTTGCATGGAGACTGCAAGCTCGGTGAAGAGGGAGCTGTCAGTCCTGCTCACTGGCGCCCTCTTGCCCGGCACACTAAGGCACAGTGAGTATCCTGTCTCTCCCTGTACACTGATTACGAGTCATTCAACAGTAGCATTCATTTGCTTAACACACGTTTTGGGGTATCTATAACATGTTAGCCACTGTTACAGGCGTCAGGGTACAGCAGTGAACAAAAGTCCCCCCCTTCCTGTGGGGTGAGACAGGCGATAAGGAAATAAATATGTAATGAAATGTCAGATGATGCTAAGTGTTATGATGACAAGTAAGCTGCTTAAAGGGGTAGAGAGGGACACAAGGTGCTATTTTGGATAAGGTGGTAAGGAATATTCTCTCTGAGATGGTACCACAGTTGGCCCTTTGCAAATGCAAAGCCTATGCATTTGATCATTCAGAGCTGGCTTTACACCCCGGCCTGTCTGAGCCTGAGACCTGCAACTGCGCACTATCTAGACACTTTATTGCAGCATGGAAAGAGGAGATGCATGAACTACAGTCTGAATATGAATTCTGGAGAAAATTTCAAGGCCTGATAATTTTGGGTGGATTTACTGTATATTTTTTTGTGGGGGGAATTAAATAATCAACTATAGGAAAAAAAACTTTGTGAAGTTTTTCAGCAAGAATTCTGTCCACAATTTGATGATGTATTTATGAGAAAAGGCCATGATATCAGTTAACACCAGCTTGAGTTCATTTTGGATTGTTGTCTGGTTTCGAGGAATAAACCTCATTTGTTGGTGTGTGCCCTGCATACTGGCTTGGCGTCCGTGAGATACCCTTTCACAGGTGGAGAGAATAAAAGGAGTAAAATATGAAATGTAGATATTTTATTCTGATAAGTTCTCTCTGTTCTGGGTCATTATAATGTCTGAGCAGAGATTCCAACTGTGGTTGTTGGAATGGGCCTGGCAGGGTACTGGGAAGCATTTTCAAACAGTACTCTGTTATTTTTTATTTTCTAAAGAAAGATGCCTTATTTGAAACATCCACTTAAATGTCATTGTTATTTTATTCTCCTTCAAAGGAAACAATTAAGTCTATTTTTTGGATCTGGAGTGTCCCTGTGACTCACATTGTCCGATTTTGGAAAGCATTTTCCTACGTTTATGGTTTTCCATTTACTTACTTGGTACTTTCTGATGTGAGAAACGGAAAGATTTGCTATTAAGTAAATGTGTTCCTGAGAGACATGCACAACAACAAAAAGTCAGTGGAACCTGTAGACAAATAAAGGCTTCATAATTAGGTTTGACCTATTTAGAACAGATACAGAATAAGAAAATTTAAGGGCAAACAATTACCAAAGATGGAGCCACTTTTAGTCCATAACAAAGAGCTTTATTCACATTGATGATTTGGGGAAGGCTGTGTTTGGCTTCTTGCTTATTACCTTACAGGGATAATAAAAATTGAGATACTAATCACAGGTAACACTGTTCATAGGCCATTTGAAATTATCTTTCATTATTTATTTGGAATTAGTGTTAGTATTTAATTCAACACTTTTATTGTTATGTTATTTTCTCCATTAAACATTTGTAACATTTTAGCTCAATGTATTCAAAGATTAATTATAATGAACTCCAGGAAGCTGAAATGATGACTAGTTTCAATCTCAATTATAGTCTTTAGTGTTGAGTAATAGAAACATGGAAACGTAGTTTTATAAAAATAGAATAACTA
>NW_012156062.1:3756644-3759605 GCF_000956105.1 Propithecus coquereli
TATATTTCTCATTTCATTCATTGTAATTTTCAGCTCCAGAGTTTCTGGGTGTTTTTAATTTTTAATAATTTTAGTCTCTTTGTTAAATTTCACATTTTAGTCATTTATTGCTTTTCTGATTTTATTGAATTTTTTCTCTGTATTTTCTTAAAGTTTGTTGAGCTTCCTTAAAACAATTAGTTTGAATTTTTGTCAGGCAGTTTGTATATCTCCATTTCTTTGGAGGTCACCAATGTTCTTTTGGTGGTGTTGTGTCTCCTTGTTTTCTTATGTTTCTTGTCACCTTACATTAATGTCTTCACATTTGAAGAAGTAAGGAGTTATTTCAGTCTTGCAGACTGGCTTCATCTGGGAAAGTCCTTCACCATCCAGCTCTTTCAGAAATTCTGGTCAGACTGTCTGGTGTGGTCCAAAGGTGGTCTTGCTGCTAGAGTCTTCAGGCAGACTGGCCTGATGTCTGAGTCAGCAGATGAGTGAGCTTGGTACCTGGGTCCTTGGAGTTGAGCCTGAAGCCTGAATCCACTGGGGTGGATCTGTTGATTGAGTCTGCAAGGATGGGCCTAGAGCCTGTGTCCATGATGGCAGGTCTGGAGCTTGTATCTGTGGGGGCCAGCTGGAAGCCATTCTATGGGACCAACCTGGAACTGGGGTGGGCCTGGAACCTGAGTTCACAGGGGCTGGCCTGGCACTGAAGAGTTCCTTGACTATTAAGTGAAGCCAGTAAAAGATAAATTATGTTCCACAGAGAAACAAAGGTTATATAGAATATCTATAGATAAAAATTTGTAAAGTATAGATTTTATTCTTTAAAGAAAAACAAGTTGATTGTTGTGTTCACTAGTCAAAGCACTACAATAAATTTTCTATAAATTTTCTGTGTTAAAAATAGGTAAATATTAATTTCTTATAAAAGTGCCACTGGTGTTACCTCTCACATATCTGGCAAACTCAGTCATCAATATAAACATGTACATAAAAATATATAAAGGTATATAACTTTATAACTGGGTAGCTAACTATAGTAACACAATGTCTACCTGCCAAACTAATGTACTCTTATTCATAGGTGAGCACTGAGGCTGTCACAAGCATTCTCCTTTCATTTTACACTTAGAACTATGCTTCTCTCTTTTTAAAATCCATCCCTCAAAGATATGGTGATGCTATATAACAAATATTAGAAACAGAAAATCAAAGCAGAGGAGAAAGACAGGTGGCAAAGACAGGTATAATGCCTGCAGTAGAAAGCAATACTTGAGAACTAAGCAGAAAGGAAAAGGCAAAATAATATTAATATACATTTATACCTATCTAGCTATCTAATTATAATGGTTATTTTTATGTGTCAATTTGGTGAGGCCATGACATCCAGATATTTGGACAAAAATTAATCTAGATGTCCCTGTGAAGGTATTTTTTTTTAGATGAGGTTAATATTCAAACCAAAAGATTTGAGTGAAACATATTATCCTCTATTCTAGTCTCATCCAATTAGTTCAAGACCTTAAGGGAAAAAAAATTATGTCTGGAAGAAAAGGGAATTCTGCCAGCAGACAGCCTTTAAAGCCCATCTGCACCATTAACTCTTTCCTGGTCTCCAGCTTGCTGGTCTGCTCTGTAGATTTTGCACTTGCTGGTCTCCATAATCATGTGAGCCGATTCGTTAAAAATCTTTCTCCCTCTCTCCCTCTCTCTCTTTCTCTCTTTCTTCTTCTCTCTCCCCTATTGGTTCTGTTTCTCTGAGAAATTCTGAAAAATTACCTATCACATCTATCTATCTATCATCTATCTATTTTTCTGCCTATCATCTATCTGTAGCAGTTATGAAAACCTGAAAAGAGTTTGAAAAAGGTATCATTTAATGTAGGGGTTAAACAATCATAAGACTAAAAGCAATGAAGACTAAATCTGAAAGCAAAGAGTTAAGCTATAAAACACCAGTAAAGTTATTAGCAAATAGTTCACCTATCTCAAAAGGCCCTCAGGTTATCAGTGCATTAAAGCACAGTGTAATAGGCCAATTACGCCAATAAACATTCCAAAATTTCAAAGGCTTACTATTATCGGCATTTACTTCTTATTCCTATCACAGTACAATATATATTAGGGCAAGAGGGGATGGTGTTTTACTCCATGGGGTCTTTCTAGGATCCAGAGGCCTTTTGTTATGTAGCATCGTCATATCGTAGGACAGGAAAATGGCTATTGTATGTAGGATCATAATGGTTACGGTAATGACTCAAGTCACTGAAAAAAGCTTAAGTGATCTTTAAGAGGCAGAAAAGGGGGCCCTTTCTTAGGAATATTTATCTTTAAAGCAATTAATAAAATTTAAGAATTAAATATGTTACCTTGAAAATTCCTTTATAAGGAAAATCCACTTAAGAGTCTGAAAAATATGCAATTTTATTGGAATTTGATATTATCAAATGAGAATTTTTTTTTAATTTTTAAGACAAGGAACTTTTATTCAAGTTAAAGAATTACACTCAATAAATATTTACTGGGTGACAGACACAATGCTGTGTGTATATGTGTGTGCGTGTGTGTGTGTGTGAGAGAGATAGAGAGAGAGGGAGAGTTTCTGCCCTTTTGTGTGAAAGATTGACATAATAAAGATTTACTTCATTTAAGCCTTCATATCACCTTGTTTGTATCTTTTCCCCCCACTTCCTACTTCATAGAATGTATCTTTTTTATGATACAAAATCTGCTATAGTTCAGTGTTAAGAGTGTAAATTTTTGAGGAGAGATACTGTCTGATTCATTTTGTTTCTCCTGGTATTGACCTAATACAGAGGAGGCTTCCAATAAGTGTTTGCTGCATTGAATTGAACTAATATAATTTAAGGTGATATATAACAGTTACCATGGCAGAGATGCAAATGAAGTATAAATGAAGAAAAGAGGAGAAAGACAACCATTCTGACTTAGAGAATTGGGGAGAGTTTCTTAGAAAAC
>NW_012156062.1:3760745-3762637 GCF_000956105.1 Propithecus coquereli
GTGTAAATTCCAGTCTGAGTCTGAAGCCCTGAGTACCAGGAGCACCGAAGGGATGGTGTAAGGCCCAGTCCAAGAGCAGGGGAGGACCAAGATCTCAAATCGAACTGTCAGGCAGAGAGAGAGCGCAAGAGAGTGAGAGAGCACAAGTACATTCAACCTTCCCCTGCCTTTTTGTTCTATTGGGGAGGGGCCCTTAATGGGTTAGATGATGCCCACCCACATTGAGGAAGACCATCTGCTTTACCAGTCCACCAATTCAAATGCAAATCTCTTATGAAAACACTCTCAAAGACACCCAGAAATAATGGTTAACCAGACTCCCTGGACATCCCATGGCACAATCAGGTTGACACATAAAATTAATCATCACACAAGGCGAGAGATGTGGACTTAAAAGCTGAGTGCAAAGATGTGATAATTGAAGATGAAATTGCTCAGAAAGGAGAAGAAAAAAGTACTGAGCTTTAAAAATAATTAAAATAGTTGTTAGGCAATTAAGCAAACTTGTGTGTGAGTGTATACACACACATGAGTTTGTAGAAATATATATGAGGTAATTAATACAGAAGAAGTTGAAAAGGAACAAACTGCATAATTTTAAAGTACTAATTTGTGGTTTAGGCAAACTGATTGTTTAAGGTGTAAAAGAGAATAAATCCATCTGATCTATTTTCAAGAAAATAAATCAAGTATATGTTTATCACAGCACTATTCACAATAGCTGAGATATGGAGTCAACCTAAAGGTCTACAATAGGTGAAAGGATAAAGAAAATGTGGTATAGACATACACGATGGAATACTGTTTGTCCATAAAAAGCATGAAATTCTGTCAGTTGCAGTAACACGGATGGAACTGCAGGTCACTATGATAAGTAAAATAAGCCAGGCACAAAAAGACAAAAGACACGTGTTTTCACTCATATGTAGGAGCTAAAAAAGTGGAAAGTGGATCTCATGGAGGTAGAGAGTAGAATGTTGGTTACAGAAAGTGGGAATGCAGGGGTGAAGAGAAGTTGGCTAATGGGTATAAAAGTATGGTTAGACAGAATGAATAAGTTCTAATATTTGATAGTACGGTAGGCAGATTATAGTTAACCGTAATTTGTTGTATATTTCAAAATAGCTAGAAGAGAATTGGAATGTTCTCAACACGAAGAAAAGATAAATGTTAGAGGTGACAGATATCCCAGTTACCCTGGGTTGGTCATTATACGTTGCATACATGTATCAAAATATCATATGTACCCCCCAATATGTATAACTATTACATATCAATAAAAAAATTCTAAAAAATTAAAAATTAACAAAAATGAAGTAGTCTACTTGCTACATTCTACTGCAACAGCATCTAGTTAGTATTAATTAGAAATTAAATTGTTTAGGTCCATAGGGTTCCAAACATATCTGTATGAAGCCTAAATTCTATTATGTCAGATTCATAAAATAAAAGAGCATGTGGAATCATATCTTAATTTTATTGATGGATTTAGACTTTATTTAGACTTTATGTTATAATTATTGCTAAAATATACCTGGAGATGGGGAACGTAGAATTGCATATATTGCAACTGCAAAACCATTGCCTACATAAAAAACATTTTTGCTAAAAATCTTAAGTCAGGCTTTGGTTTTTTGTTTTTGTTTTTTTTTTTTTTTACTTCTTCCTTGGGCAATAACTACTACAGTCCCTCTTATTCAGGGCTTTGCTTTCTGCAGTTTTAGTTACCTGCATTCAACTGCCGTCTGAAAATATTAAATGGAAAATTCCAGAAATAACTCATGAGTTTTAAATTGCACATTGTTCTGAGTGGGGTGATGAAATCTCTTACCACCCTGCTCTGTCTTGCCCGGGACGTGAGTCCTCCCTTTGTCCGGAGCATCGTGCTGCGC
>NW_012156062.1:3764117-3765721 GCF_000956105.1 Propithecus coquereli
AGGATTATAGAAATATCTTGTTTTATAGAAGCACAGAGCAGTCACTAAATACAATACAGCAGCTGTGTTAGCTAAAGTGCAATTTGATTTGTATCCTCTTTGATTTAGCCTTATTCTTGGGTAATGATTTATCCTCTTTTTTGATGGGACTTGTCTGCCTTAGAACGTACAAAGGATTTAGTCTGAAACCTGAGTTTAATTCTAAGGAAACACTTCAACTCATTAAATTGTTTACTTTTTTATAAAATGGAGATTACAACGGTAATATTCTCTACAAGGAATGGCTATAAAGATAAAATATATTCATGCATGAGAAAGATAATGCAATGTTATAGGAGAACATTAAGTATTAGAATTTATGCTACATGACAATTGAATTTAGTTAATGCTTTGAAACTAAATGAGAACACTTCTTATTTTCTTTCTCATTAGAATACCCTGAGTTTCTGTTTCTGTTTTGTCTGTTACTTTATGATTATCCTTTTAAGCCAGTGAGTCAGTTTTCCTGATCTTTATCAAGGTATGTAAATAGCAGTAGTCTGGGACTATAAAGTAATACACAGGAAGTATAGAATTTTGAAAATGTAATAGTTTACTGGTTTGTGGTGGAAGGTTGCTATGACTCCAGGTATTTATACAAGTATGATTTAATCTCCTAAATAAGATGGGGTTTTCCAATTTATATTCAGCATTTCTCTTCTTCCTGGTAGGGATTTTAGAAGATTTTACTTCATTCACACTATTTTGAAAATATATTAGTACTTTGTGTTCCAGAATGCCTTCCAGAACAGGAATCTCCTCAGGTAGAGGAAGTATTAATATTTAACTGTAAATAGAAGATGTATTCATTCCCAGCCAAGTATGTGGATTTTGGCTAAAATGCACCCTTGTGTCTATTAAAAGTTGCGTTGTGGTAGATCCCTGATATGTGACTTCTAGCTTATTGCTTTATAAATGTTCAGGAAAAAAACTACTTGACTCAATATCTATGGGGTAAGTTTCTACTGCAAAATAAATTTCTCAGTCTAAACTTTAAAATAACACTTAACTAGGGTAAAACAAAACCAAAAATTATTACATGATGATTCCTCTAGGCATATTCTGGTAGAGTAAACCTTTCTTGATCAGATAGTATAGCTGATTTTAGAAGGGGCTAAGAAAATTGAATTTGTAAGTTTGAGCTCAGGTAGGCAAGTTAGCTTTGTAATATTCCAGAATTACATTTTCACAAGTGCCTGTCACTGCTTTTGGCAGGAACCATGGTAAGACATAGGGACATATTAGCAAAATCCTTCCTCCTCCTCTTTCTCAGAAAACACGATATAGCATATTGAAAAGAAGTCACAGATATCATCTTTGTACATGAAGAATATTTTTCAGTATGTGAATGATAGCATTTCCCATTAGAAGTTCAAATCACCATTGAAGCATTTTTAAGCCTCTTTAATATCCTTCAGTCTAGGACAAGCTGGACTTAAGGTGAAATTAAGCTCCAGGTAACTTGATTAATTTATTTTATGAAACTAACATTATTTTATATTATGCACTTAGATGATGTTAACTATGTAAGTTGTAGAACTTATTAAATATATAAATTGTATAAA
>NW_012156062.1:3765771-3766341 GCF_000956105.1 Propithecus coquereli
AAAAAAACCTCTTAAGACAGCATAAATCTGACTCACAAAAACATTGTATGCACTTTTTTGCAAAGGGTACTATTATTAAACTTTAAAAAGATACTAAATTATTGAATTTTTTTCTTCTGGCTGTTGTAATACATTAAAATAGATTTAACTTTCTAGATATTTAATTTTCTCTATTGATCTTAGAGTCCCTTGATTCTTCTTTATTTTTTTTCTTTTGCATATCTACTATAGGTTGTTCCTTTGTTGTTACCATGAGGCTTACAAAAAACATCTTATTGTTACAACAGGCTATTTTAAGCTGATAACAACTTCACTTTGACTATATATAAAAAAAACTACACTTTTACTCCATCCCCACCCCCACATTTTAAATTTTTGATGTCACAGTTTGAAATTTTTTACATTGTGTTTACTTTAACAAATTATTGTAGCTATTATTATTATTAATAGGTTTTGTCTTTTAGTCTTCATGCTAAAGATGTAAGTGACTTACACACCACCAATACAGTATTAGAATATTCTGAATTTGATGAGTTTTATAGTTTCATATATTTTTATGTTACTAATTAG
>NW_012156062.1:3766391-3782716 GCF_000956105.1 Propithecus coquereli
TGTGTGTGTGTGTGGATATCTTGTATAGTGCTTGAGTCAGGGCTTTTGGTGTGCCCATCACCAGAATAGTGTTCATCGTACCATACAGGTAAGTTTTTATCACACCCACCCTTCTGCCTTCTCCTTTCTTGCTTTCTTATGTCCTTTACATCACTTTGTGACATGTGTACCCATCTATTAGCTCCCACTTATTAATGAGAATATATGGTGTTTGGTTTTCCATTCCTGAGATACTTCACTTAGGATAATAGTCTCCAGTTCCATCCAAGTTGCTGCAAATGACATTATTTCATTCCTTTTTATGACTGAGTAGTACTCCACGGTGTGTGTGTGTGTGTGTGTGTGTGTGTGTGTGTGTGTGTGTTTGTGTGTGTGTCTGTGTATATCACATTTTCTTTATCCAGTTATGAATTGCAGGGCACTTAAGTTGATTCCACATCTTTGTAATTGTGAATTCTGCTGCAATAAACATTCAAGTACAGGTGTCTTTTTGATAAAATGACTTCTTTTCCTTTGGGTAGACACCCACTGGTGGTATGGCTGGGTCAAATGGTAAGTCTATATTTATTTCTTTAAGAAATCTCCATACTGTTTTTCATAGAGGTTGTACTAATTTGCAGTCCTACCAACAGTGTATAAGTGTTACTTTTTCTCTCTATCCACACCAGCATCTATTGTTTTTTGACTTTTTAATAATGGCCATTCTGATAAGGGTAGGGTGGTATCTCATAGTTTTAATTTGCATTTTCCTGATGATTAGCGATGTTGAGCATTCTTTCATATGTTTTTTGGCCATTGTCTACCTTTTTTTGAAAAACTTCTATTCATGTCTTTTGCCGACTTTTTGATGGGGTTGTTTGTTTTTTTCCTGCTGATTTATTTGAGTTCTTTGTAGATTCTGGATATCAGTCTTTTGTTGGATGTATAGTTTGTGAATATTTTCTCCCATTCTTTAGCTTGTCTATTCACTCTGTTGATTATTTACTTTGCCATGCAGAAGCCTTTTAATTTAATTAAGTCCCATTAATTTATTTTTGTTGTTGCTATATTTGCCTTTGGGGTCTTAGCCATAAATTCTTTACCTAGGCCAATATCTAAAAGCTTTTTCTATGTTTTCTTCTAGAATTTTTATGGTTTCATGCCTTGTATTTAGGTCTTTAGTCCATCTTGAGTTAATTTTTGTATGCGGTGAGAGACAGGGGTCCTGTTTCATTATTCTGCATGTGGCTATCCAATTTTCCCAGCACCATTTATTGAATAGGGCTACATTTCCCCAGTGTGTGTTGTTATCTGCTTTGTTGAAGATCAGTTGGTTGTAGGTAGACGGTTTTACTTCTGGATTCTCTATTCTGTTCCATTGGTCTATGTTTCTACTTTTATACCAGTACCATGCTGTTTTGGTTACTATATTCACGTAGTATAATTTTGAAGTCAGGTAATGTGATGCCTCCAGATTTGTTCTTTCTGTTTAAGATTGCTTTGGCTACTTAAGCTCTTATTTGGTTCCAAATAAAGCTTAGGATTATTTTTTTCTACATCTGTGAAATATGATGCTGGTATTTTGATGGGGATTGCATTGAATCTTTAAGACACTGTGGGCAGAATGGACATTTTAATTATGTTGATTCTACCAATCTATGAGCAGGGGATGTTTTTCCATTTGTTTGTGTCATCTGTGATTTCTTTCATCAGTGCTTTGTAGTTCTCCTCGTAGAGATCTTTAACATCCTTTGTTAAGTATATTCCTAGGTATTTTATTTTCTTTGTAGCTATCATGAATGGTATTAAGCCCTTGATTTGACTCTCTTCTTGAGAGTTATTAGTGTATAGAAATGCTACTGATTTGTGTACATTGATTTTGTAACCTTAGACTTTGCTGAATTTATTTATCAATTCCAGGAGTTTTTTGGTGGACTATTGAGGGTTTTCTAGATACAAGATCATGTTACCAGCACACAGGAATAATGTGACCTCCTCTTTCCTGATTTGGATGCACTTATTTCCTTCTCTTGCCTGATTGTTCTGGCTAGGACTTCCCATACTATGTTGAATAGAAGTGGTGACAGTGGGCACATTTGTCTCGTTCCAGTTCTTAGGGGGAATGTTTTCAACTTTTCCCCATTCAGCAAGATGTTGGTTGTGGGTTTGTCATATATGGCATTTATATATATATATATTTTTTCAGCAGACAAAGCTTGTTTTATTCAAATGATTCACCTATTATGACCCTGGCCACTATGTACAGACAAGAGAGGGGAATTTTACTTCTTGGTCTCTTCCTCTTTGGACAGAGTCTTGATGATCTCCTCCTTCTTGGCCTGGAGGCGCTCTTCACAGGGCTTGCGTGCTTCCTCGGTCTTAGATCTGCGGGCCTCAGCCTGGTCAGCCAGGAGCTTCTTGCGGGCCTTGTCTGCCTTCAGCTTGTGGATGTGTTCCATGAGAATCCGCTTGTTTTTGAACACATTCCCCTTCACCTTCAGGTACAGGCTGTGATACATGTGGTGGTCAATCTTCTTAGACTCATGGTATCTCTTCAGTAGCTGGCGCAGAATCCTCATTCTCCGCATCCAGGTTACCTTCTCAGGCATTCGAGCATTGGCTGTACCCTTTCGCTTACCTATGCCCATATGCCTGCCCTTCTGGCGGGCCAAGGTGTTTTTCCGTCATCGAGCTCAAGAATGGACAGTCACGGGCTTGTGGATGATCAGCCCATCTTTGATCAGCTTCCGGATCTGCTGACGGGAGTTGGCGTTGGTGATTTCATTAGTCTCGTTGGGGTCCAACCAGACTTTTTTTTTGCCACAGCGGAGGACACTAGAGGCAAGCCTCTTCTGAAGCCTGAGCATACTCATGGCTCTGGGCGCACTAGCGAAAGGAAAGAGATATATTTTTAAGATATATTCTTTCTTTGTCTTTGTTGAGGGTTTTTATCATGAAAGGGTGCTGGATTTTATTGAATGCTTATTTCTGTATCTATTGAAATAATCATGTGGTCTTTGTTTTTGTTTCTCTGTATGTGGTGAATCACGCTTATTGATTTGTGTATGTTAAACCATCCTTGCATCCCTGGAATAAAACTCACTTGATCATGGTGGATTTTTTTTTTTTTTATGTGCTGTTGAATTCTTTTTTATGTGCTGTTGAATTCAGTTTGCTAGTATTTTCTTGAGGAATTTTGCATCTGTGTTCATAAGGGATATTGGTCTGTAGTTTTCCTTTTTTGTTGTGTACTTTCCTGGCTTTGGTATCAGGGTGATACTGGCTTCATGGAATGAATTAGGGAGGTTTCTCTCCTTCTCAATGTTATGCAATAATTTTTGTTAGATTGGTATCTGTTCTTCTTTGTAGGTCTGGTAGAATTCAGCTGTGAATTTATAGGGTTTAGGGCTTTTGTTGTTGTTTTTGGGAGATTTTTTTTATTACTGCTTCTCTCTCACTGCTTATTGTTGGTCTGTTCAAGGTTTCTATTCCTTCCTGATTACAGTTTGGGAGGTTATGTGTTTCCAAGAACTTATCCATTTCCTCTAGGCTTTCTAGTATTTTTTTTGTGTAGAGGTTTTCATGGTATTCATGGATGATATTTTGTATTTCCAAGGTATCAGTTGTAATGTCTATTTTTTCATTTCTGATAGAAATTATTTGAGTCCTTTCTCTTTTATTTCTGGTTAATCTGGATAGTGGTCTATCAATTTTGTTTATCTTTTCAAAGAACCAACTTTTTATTTCATTGTTCCTTTTTATTTATTTATTTTTTTGGTTTCCATTTCATTTAGTTCTGCTCTGAGCTTTGTTATTTCTTTTCTTCCTCTGGCTTTAGGTTAGGTTTGTTCTTCCTTTTCTAGTACTTCAAAGTGTAACATTAGGTTATTAATTCGGGATCTTTCTGTCTTTTTGATGTAGTCATTGAAGGCTATGAACTTTTCCCCTGAGGGCTGCTTTTTCTCTATCCCCATAGATTTTGAAAGCTTCTGTCCCCATTGTCATTCAGTTTGAAGAATTTTTTTGTTTCCATCTTAATTTCATCATTGACCCAAGGATTGTTTGACAGCAGGTTGTTTAATTTTCATGACTGTAGATTTGAGTGTTTCTCTTAGAATTGATTACTAGTTCTATTGTGCTTGAGAAGGTACATGGTATGATTTCAGTGTTTTTGAATTTGCTGAGACTTGTTTTGTGGACTAAGATATGATCAGTCTTGGGAAATCTCCCATGTGCTTGTGACAAAAATGTAAATTCAGTAGTTTTGGGATAGAATGTTCTGTAAATCTCTGTTAATTCCATTTGTTCTTGAGTCCTGTTTAAGTTCAGTGTTTCTTTATTCTGAATTCTTTATTTTTATTTTCTGCTTTGATAGTCTGTCTAATTCTGTTAATGGAATGTTGAAGTCCCAACTAATAAGATGCTACTGTTTATTTCTTTGTTTAGATCCAGAAGAATTTGCTTCATGAAACTGGGAGCTCCTGGGTTAGGTGCCTATATATTTAAGATTGTTATGTTTTCTTACTGAATTGCTCCCTTTTTCATTATATAATGACCAACTATGTCTTATTTTACCATTATTGATTTAAAGTCTATTTTATCTGATATGAGAATGGCTACATCTGCTTGCTTTTGTTTTCCATTTGTATAGTATTTTTTCTCTCACATTAGCTTGAGTCTGTGTGAGTTCTTGTGATTTAGATGTATTTCTTGGAGACATGAAATACTTGAGTTGTGTTTTTTCATCCGTTCATCTAGTCTGTCTTTTAAGTAGGGTATTCAGACCATTCACATTGAGTGTTAGTATTGATATGTGGAAGGCTGTTCTGTTCAACATGTTGGATAATCCCTTATTGTTTTGTTTTCCCTCTTGTGCTATTGTTTTATAAGAGCTCTGAGCTATAACTTTTGGGTGTTTTTATGCTAGTTGTTATTTAATGTGCTTTTGCATGTATAATGCACTTTTGAGCATTTCCTGTGACAAATTCCCTTAGCGTTTGCTTGGTTGGGAAAGACTTTATTTCTCCTTAATTTGTGAAACTTAGTTTAGCAGGACACAAAATTCTTGGCTTGTGGTTATTCTGTTGAAGGAGACTAACTATAGGACCCTATTTCTTTCTGGTTTGGAAGGTTTCTTTTGAGAATTCTGCTGTTAGTTTGATGGATTTTCCTTTGTAAGTTACCTGATGTTTTTGCCTCCTGGCTTGCAGAAGTTCCTCCTTCCTGTTGACTTTGGTCAGTCTGATGACTACATACCTTGTTGATTCCCTTTTTACAATGAATCTCCCAGGTGTTTGTTGAGCTTCTTGTATTTTGATGCCTAAATCTCTAGCGAGACCAGAGAAGTTTTCCTCAATTATTCCTTCAAATAGGTTTTCCGGGCCTTTTGCTTTCTCTTCTTCACCCTCAGAAATGTCTATGATTCTTAAATTTGTCTGTTTTACATAATCCCATATTTCTTGTAGACCTTGTTCCTCTTAATTCTTTGCTTTTTATTTTTGACTGACAGGGTTAATTTAAGAGAGTTGTCTTTAAGCTCTGTAATTATTGCTTCTGCTTGGTCTAGTCTATTTTTGAAATTTCCCTATGTATTTTGTGTTTCCCTAAATGAATTTTTCATTTCTAGAGGTTCTATTTTTTTAAAAAAAATATATCTATCTCTTTAGTAAGTTTTTCATTCATTTCCTGAATTGTTTTTCTGGTTTCTCTGAGTTTTCCATTTTCTCTTGGATCTCATTGAGCTTCCTTACAATCTATACTTAGGGTTCTTTATCTGTCATTTCAGCATTTTCATTTTGGTTGGGATCCCTCACTAGAGAGTTGGTGTGCTCCTTTGGAGGTATCCTTTCATTTCAATTTTTTATACTTCTGGAGTTCTTGTGCTGATTCCTTCTCATCTGGAGCAGATGTCACTTCTTGTTTTGGATTTTCTTTTGTTTAGATGGGGCTTCCCCCCTTCACTCTCAAGGGTATGTCTGTAGCGTATGTTAGGTAAGGACCTTTGGCTTTGCTTGTGTGTACTTTGCTAGGGGTCTAGGTTTTGGATGGATACCTTGGATATATTATAGATATCCTTAGTGTGGTGGTTTTTCAATTGCTAGTTATTTGTAGGATGTAGTGGTGGTATACTATGTGTGTGGGCAAATTTCCTGTTTCTTTTGACAAGGGAAGATGGGGGTCTTCAAAATATTTTCTCTTTCCCCAGCCCTGTGGTCTTCTTAACAGTGTGAATTATATTGGGCCACCCAGTTTAATCTCTGAGACAGTAGTTGGTGCTTGTGGGTAAGAGCCAGCCATGCCCTGTATGACTGAATCAGTAAATGCTATAATGGGATGTGCAAGTTGTCCTCCCTGCCAGTAGGTGGAAAGAGCCTCCTGCAGTATTGTTTTTTGGGACCTACAACTGGCTGTAGTCAATCAGGAGAAACACTCGATGCCCCAGGTGGTGGGTGAGACCCTGGAGCTCCTAGGGGACTCCTTATTCTCCCACACAGCAGAGGTGGGTGGAGGAGCAAGGCTGGGTGGGGCTGGGTCAGGTGAGCCTGCATTCAGGTTCCACAAAGGCAAACACAAGAGCTGTCTTGGCAAGGTTAGAGGGTCAGCTCACAGGCAGCTGGGGAAAGCCACCATGGAGGGGCTGAAGTGGCCCTACCAAGCCAGAAAGTCTGCTCATGGGGGAAGTGCTGTCTGGCTCTCAAGAGTGCACTTGGCTCTTCTCCCTCCTCCCGTGCTCCATGGATCTCCTTCCGGCATCTGGATGCAAGTAGCAGGCCCAAACTAGCTGAGCTCACCAGCAATAGCACTGTAGGCAGGGAGCTTCTCTGCCTAGGATCCCACTCTGGACCAAGAGTGTGGCTTTCCTGTGAGGGGAGGAGTGCTTTGCAAGTGTGCTGCCGCTTGGACCCACACTGTACTCTCCCCTTAGTTCTGCCAAAGTAGGTTCCCTCGCCTCCTAAGATTAGTTTATGCCCCTGAGCAACATGATTAAGTCTTAGGATTATGGGATCCAGCCTGTGGGCCTGTCCCCTGGTCCTCCAAGTTCAATCCCTGACTGTGCCAGGGAGAATCATACTGGTTCTGAGTTGTCTATGGGTTGCCCAAGCAGGCTTAATGTCCCTCTGCTTCAAGGTATGCCCTGCTCTGTTGGAGCCACCAGGCAAGCAGCACCAGGGAGGGCCAGTGGGCAGGGAGCTCACAGTCCAAGCACCCTTGGTCTGCTGTAGGTCTTTAAGAGGAAAGGTGTGAGCCCCACTGTCTGTGGAAAACTTGGTGTGGAAGATGTACCAGGAGAGGGGAAGCAGCCACTCCTGAGAGCCCTGGCTCAATCATCTCTTGGGGCACCTGTGCCACCTGGCAGCAGCGGGCAGGGGAGGGAAGGGGGAGGAAGAGAGTCTGAATGGAGGAGAGCTGGCACTCTGGTCCCCTCTTTCTCTCTCCCTGGAAGGTAGCCTGCCCAGAATATCTAAGCTCTTGGATCACGCAGTTCCCCCAGCCCCCACCAGCCCCCTGTGGCCACTGCAGTCTGGGCAGGAGTTAGGAAATGTTTGTGTTGGGATCAGCGACATGGAAACTGAAGGGGTGAAGCTCTCTGAGGAGGACAAAGTCACACAATGGGTGGAGAAGCAGTATGGTGTCCGTTGTCTTGGCTCTGGTCTGTGATGACAAGGAGTGACCCTGAGGGGGCTGGCAGCCCAGTGCTTTGTTTTCAAGAAGCTCCCGGTTCACTGGTGGCAGCAGCTTTTGGGCTCGTGAGGGTAGAGAAACTCGCCAGCAGTTCTGGAGCCTGCTGACTAGCAGAGGTGCGTGAGGAGAAGAAACAGATCCTCCTCCTACCTTTTCCATGGGACTCCAACTTTCTTGGGGATTGATATCTGCCGAAATCTTGCTCCTTCTTGTTCTGCTCCATACTTCTTCCCATGGAAACTCCAGTAGGTTCTGCCGCTTTTCCCTCAGAATTACACCTGAGGTATGATTTTTACTCATCTAACACTTTTCCTTCTTTCTGAGATGATCTGGCGACTGATGTCAGCTGTCTTGCCCCAACCTCCAGCGGATTTAAAAAAATCCCAAGGTGTCATACATAGAACTGAACATAGTACGCACCTGATAAATGTTTTCTTTTTTGTCCTTTTGTTTTCTTTTGCAAGTGCCTTATTATCTAAAAGGACATTTTCTTTTTGATGGGAGCGGGGAGGTCTGGGTGTGCTGCAAGATTGTAAAGTGTTTGATATAATAATAATAATAAAAGAAGGGAGAAGTAGAATGATTTCAGTTAGAAAACTAAAGGAGGGAGATATCAGTGGACATAATTTATAATTACAAAAGTAGATAATTCATAAAGATATTTACACATATATGTGCTTTCCTAATATATTTATTTCAGTTTGGGAAGTATTTTTTGTTCTGTTAAAGGCAAATGTGAAGGTAATAAGATATTTCACTAAAATATTATCAGATTTCTATCCCAATTGATTTTAGGGACAACTGAAATCTTCCATACATATTACAAACTGGATTCAGATAGAATCTCTTTTAAATAATTTAACTACATTTATAAATATGCACATTTTCACAGTGCTTTCCAATCATTAATTTGTTGTAACTCCTACTATGTTTAAGCCTTCCTGAGAACAGACACTGTTCACCTAATTTTGTATTTTGCCAACATTTACTTTTATGATGTTCTTGATTTAATATGATAGGGTTTATTTTTAGAAACTTAAGAGTTTTAAAAAAAATTTCTAGTTAGTAATTCACACACAAAAAATTACCTGGACGTTTTGCCCTCTACAAACAGCTGTATAGATGACGATGTAAGTGGACACTCACACGCAGGACTCTCTGTTTGGAACTCTGTGTTCTGGGGATCTGGGTCCTTCAAGAATTGCAGGACAGCTCATACTCTGCAGTGACCCAGATGAGCAATTGTTTCCCCCAGTCTAACAATTCATGATATCTGTGACTATTTTAAAGAATAGATGACTTTAGTACATGGTGTTTTAATGATTTAGTTCTGTTAATAAGAGTCAATTAAGTTGCAGAAAATTTTGGTACCAGAATTGTGTTGACTTTTTTCATTTGCTTCAGAGTGTAAATCTTCTCCTGAGAAAGAAAAGGTCAGTACAGATATAATAAGAGTGAAAATTTCATGGAAGGAGGATTTAGGCTTGTTATGAAGATATAAGTTTTTTTTTTTTTTTGAGACAGAGTCTCACTCTGTTGCCTGGGCTAGAGTGCCGTGGTGTCAGCCTAGCTCACAGCAACCTCAAACTCCTGGCTCAAGCGATCCTTCTGCCTCAGCCTCCCGAGTAGCTGGGACTACAGGCATGCGCCACCATGCCCGGCTAATTTTTTCTATATATTTTTAGTTGTCCGAATAATTTCTTTGTATTTTTAGTAGAGACGGGGTCTTGCTCTTGCTCAGGCTGGTTTTGAACTCCTGAGCTCAAACAATCCGCCCGCCTCGGCCTCCCAGAGTACTAGGATTACAGGTGTGAGCCACCGCGCCTGGCCGAAGATATAAGTTTTGACGTAAATTCTTACAAGGTCAGGAAGGTGACATAGATGAGATAGGTAGGAAGCCTGGGAAAGTGTAAGACCCAGAGATGCCAGGTATGTGGCAATCTGGAACCCACATTCACATGGACCAAACAAGTCACTTCTGAGAGATTTGCGTGGTTTTTGAAATTCTTGGATCTACCTTGTCTTAAAAGATGGGTCACATTCTAGTAGGAAAGTGGAGAAGGAAACTTCTAAGACTGGGGACCACTATAAGCCTAAATAAAGAAAGAAAAATAGCCTGGTGGGTGAGAGTGGCCTTAGCGAGTCAGCCTGGCTCTCGGGCAGTAGTGCTCAACAGGGGGAGGGGTGATTTTACCAGCATGGGACATTTGTCAATGTCTATAGACATTTTTGCTTACCACAGCTGGAGGGGGATGCCACTGGCATCTCATGGATGGAAACCAGGGTTGTGCTAAACACCCTATAATGCACACATCATCCCTCTACGACAAACAATTATTCAGTCCAAAATATCAGTAGTGCCAAGGTTGAGAATCTCTACTCTAGAGGAATATGTGTGTTGGGGAATGGGGGGAGGTAAAGTTAGATGTTATATTCTTCAGTTTACTATTAAAACACTTCAGCATAGAAGGTTCTAGTTAACTTAATCTGTACTTTAAGGTCAGTTAATATTTTAAGTATCTTAGTCAGGAATATGCACTCTAGAGATGGTTGGTTAGTACATGAAAGATTCTAAGCAGAGGCCCAAAGTCCAGAGGTTCATTCAGAAGACTTCATTATCTTTATTTTAATTAATACCAGTTGCCTTGTTAATTAGTATAATGGATGTTAGACATTATTTTTTAATCTGTGAAATGAAGGCTGATCAGGCTAAAAATTTGTGTAGGTATGGGGGTTGGTGAGTAAACAAGGCATAGGAATCTAGTGAGTCCAACAGACCACATGCTTTGAAAGGCATGCTAGGTTTAGAATTTTTAAACTTCCTTATGTTCCGCTGTTGAGCAGAGGATATTGTTGCCACACCCTGAGTAGAAGGTTGGTTGAATCCTGCCATTAGAATATTGTAGAATCTGACTCAGGTGAGTTTTCCATGCAGGCCTCTGTCTTAGTCCATTTGGGCTTCTGTAAAAAAATGCCATCAATTGGGTAGTTCATAAACAAGAGAAACTTACTTTTAACAGTGCTGGAGGCTAAAGGGTCCAAGATCAAGGTGCCAACAGATTCTGTGTCTGGTGAGGGCCCACTTTCTCATAGATGGTGCCTTCTCACTGTGTCCTCACATGGTGGGAGGAGCAAGACAGCTTTATGGGGTCTCTTTTATAAAGACATTATTCATCCATGAGAGCTCTGCCTCATGACCTCATCACTCCCAAAAGGCCCCACTTCCTAACGCTATCGCCTTAGGGGTTAGCATTTCAACATATGAATTTTGGGGGACACAAATATTCAGACCAGAGATCCGCTGTTGGGACATGAAAAGCTAGAGAGATGAGCCTTTATTAAGCCTAAAGAACAGATAATATGGCAATTTTGGGGTCGGATTGACTATTTTCATAGGTGGCAGAGTCAGATTTGAGTCTTGCTTTCACGTTTGTATATTCCCAGTGGCAAGGCTGTGGGAGAGAAGACTGCATCTTCCTCTAACAACTGGTTGCTACTTAAAACTACCAAACAGAATCATCCAATAATTGCGAATTAACAATGAGCTTAGGTTGGTTTAGTGGATTCAGGTTATGGAAAACCTTGAAAACGAGGTAGAAGAATGTATACAAGCCAGGAAGTTGATGTGATGGGAAGTTGAGGTCCGGGAATAGCTACTTAATTACTAATGTCTAAGATGAAGAAGAGGGAAAAACTAAGTGGTAAGAAAACTCAGTGGTAGGAAAGCTGTTAAAATAATAAGGTGTGAAGTGATTAAATCAAGATTCTGTTGGAGTCAGTAGCAATTGAGAAGAGATAAATTGGAGAGGTGTGTTGAAAGAATGATAATAATAATAGCTAAAATTTACAGTTCTCTGGTTTTGTTACTAGGCTTAAACAGTTTTTATGCACTCACGTAAACCTCAGAACAACTATACGATTTAGACACCATTATTAGCTCTATTTTATAGGTGGGAAAATCAAGCACCAAGAATTTAACCGCCTGCCTTAGGGTCATAATGTTATTAGTAATAAGTGATGGGCCTGAGCCTTTGAAACAGGTTAGTGTAGTTCTGCCTAGGGAGGCTGCTGTGATTGATGGTTGTTTCCAAAATAGGTACATTGAGGGTGGAACCAATTTTTGGGGGGAAGGAGCAGAGTGTGTGTGTGGACCTGCAGATCTGAGGTAGTAGAGGGCAGAATTTAGTGGGAGTTGTTGATTCGTGGATGATCCATTCAGAGGATCTGCCAAAGCTGAGCCAGAGTAGCAGAGCCAATGCCATAATTCTATTAAGTTAAACTGCCTTATTTTCCTGGATCTGTTTGAGTTTTTTTTGAGTAGATTTATTTAACTTTTAGTATTTCAATAATTGTAGATTGCACCTGCTGCTGAGTTTTGCTTTCCTGCATGGACAATGCCGGAGTCAGGCCCTCTGGGACTCCAAAGACTTATATCAAGAAAACCACTTAGCCATGATTCTTAACACATTGACTGCCACACTAGAAAAAATTTATTTTTTTCCTTGGCACCACGGTGTTTTATTATGAAAATAGAATAAAAACTTCGAAAACAAAATGACCCTTTCTAATTTAATGAAAATTTTGCTATTTTTTATTGTTTTCTATGCGTGAATTATATGCAACTTGAAAAATAGTTCATGCAGCTCCCAAGGTAAAGAGATGTGTGAGTTACATATGCTTCGCGAGGCCCCGAGCTCAAAACTATCGTGAGTTAAATACAACTCACATGACAGTGAATGTGAGTAACATACATCTCTGATATTCAGACCTACTAAAATGCAATATTTACAAAAACCAGGGCATAGATTTCTGCTAATCTCAGACAATTTGGGTTAACTAGAACTAATAATTTTTGGATTATAATCTTGATAGCTTCCATTGATTTCACATTTGCCCTCATAAACTCAGAGGGTGAGGAAGGGTCTTCCTGAGTGAACAACTGCTGCAGTTCCTTGCTGGGACTTAAAAGTTGTCTGAGGTACAATCTATAATCCCTCCAGAGTCACAGTGACAAAAATGGGGTAAACTACCCCACCCTTCCTTTTACCCTGAAGCCCCAAACACTGGAAACCAGTGGATATTCTCAGGAATCCTTCCTGTTGTGTCTTAGAGACTCTGCTAGACATTTTACAAAAAGACATTTTCTTATATTGGTCTAATGAATGACCCCCTGCTGCAATGCATTTCTGTAGCAACTTACACTTCTCCAGAAGATTTGATCCACGTAATATTTTATTTATTTATTTTTTTATTTCAGCATATTATGGGGGTACAAATGTTTAGGTTACATATATTGCCTTTTCCTGGCCCCAGTCAGAGCTTCAAGCATGTCCACCCCCCAGACGGTGCACACTGCACCCATTAGGTGTGAATATACCCATCCTTTTCTCCCCCCTCCCACCTGACCAACACTCGATGAATGTTACTACTATGTGTGTACATAAGTGTTGATCAGTTAATATCAATTTGATGGTCGGTACATGTGGTGCTTGTTTTTCCATTCTTGGAATACTTAGTAGAATGGGTTCCAGCTCTATCCAGGATAATGCAAGAGGTGCTAGATCACCATTGTTTTTTGTGGCTGAGTAGAACTCCATGGTATACATATACCACATTTTGTTAATCCACTCATGTATTGACGGGCACTTGGGTTGTTTCCACATCTTTGCAATTATGAATTGTGCTGCTATAAACATTCTATATAGAACTCAGGAAAATCAGCAAGAAAAAATCAAACAACCCTATCAAAAAGCGGGCAAAGCACACGAACAGAAACTTTTCAAAAGAAGATAAACCAATGACCAGCAAACATATGAAAAAATGCTCAACATCTCTAATCATCAGGGAAATGCAAATCAAAACCACAATGAGATATCACTTATCCCCAGTGAGAATGTCCTTTATCAAAAAGTCCCCCCAAAATAATTTTTGGCATAGATGATCCACGTAATATGTTATTCAAAGCTTATTTTCCTGCTCAAGTAGAAGGTTTTTGAAGACAAGAAACTTGTCTTTGTCTTTAGTGCCTAAATTAATGTCTGACATATTGCAAGAACTGAGAATTGAAATAAATTCAGTCTGTCTGTTAAATGACACTGAGAGGTTAAGATCAAAAACCACCTAAAACAGCTTCCTTTAAAAAACAAACTATTAGCTTGCTCATCAGGACTGTTTTGGAAAAACAGCTTGCTTATCAACACTCACTTTAAGACCTCGCTTCACTGTGCTCATCAATCCAAAATTATTATGTCATTAACTCTACTCAATCCCAACTGGTTATCTGCTTTTCAAGAACTACCTTAAAATCATCCGGAATGGGTCTTATAACCCTGTAAATACCCTTCCCTAATTTTCTCCCATTGGAGATTCGAAGACATTGTAAAGGTGGTGTTTTTGCTTGTTGCGGTAAGTATGAAACACTCCTCTTTTCTTGATCAATAGATGTTTCTGGTAGTCTTCACAGGGGCTTTCAACTGAGCTAATAATACATATTTGTTGAATGAAGAGGTAAGAGATAGCTATTGATATTTCCATTTAACAGATGTGGACACTAAAGCTCAGGGAAGAAAAGAACTTCATTAAAGTACGTAGATTGTAGGTTCAAATTCATTCAATCTTTCTGCAAAACACAATTTACACATGGCTCTTTTGAGATTTCTTTCTTCCTTCAAGATTGCCTTGATGTTATTTGAGCCTGATTTGTCTTGCATTATTTTGAAGGATTGGAGGGGTGGGGAAAAGGGATAGTGTGTACTTATACCACGATATTATCTTGACTACCTCCTTTAGGGGTGGACTTAGACTTGGGGGTGTGCCTGTTTCACTAGCATATATGGAAAACACGAGATACAGAGGGGTTTATGTAGCTGAATGAGAATATGCAATTTCGACAATGATGAAGAGGAAGTAGAATGAAGACTCTAATGAATGCATTCTCAGAAGGAATGGTATTGCCCCCAAGGGGTAAAAATTGCTTCTTGGGGGTGCAAAAAAATCATAGGTATTACAATAACTTGTAGCCCTATAAAGGGCCACAGCACATAACCAGCATATATGTAGTATTAACATTTCATGAGGAAGGGAACACTAAGGGGAAAATGTCTAAAAAGGCTCCTTAGGGAGATAATAATGAAAAAAGTTTGAGAAACGCTACTCTGTGATGATTTCTTGTAGATGGCCATAATTTAAAACTCCTCACATTCAGTTCAAAGATTTCGAATCTAACAATGGATCTGGTACAAAAAGCCACGTTATGAAAATATGTTCTTAAGTAGAAAGAAAACAATGCACCTATGGCAGCTGGAATTTCTTAGTACTTCCCTAGGTTTGGGTCTATATGAAACTGACGTGTGAGTGAGAGAGAGAGAGACAGACAGTCAGACAGACACAGAGTGCTCTGACCTGAATTGATGATGCGTCTCCTAAAGTGGTATTCACATGGAAATTCACTTGGTAGAGATTAATATGCATCCACCAACACTTTGGCAGATTGTAGAGAAAGATACAAATGAGGGAAGTCATTAGAGACCATGGCTTCCTTGCCCTGGAAAAATAACAAGCCCCAACATTTACTGTACTCCATAACATTAGCAAGCTGTACCAGTCAAAATTAATCCATCACAGCTGCGAGACAGCAAATAGTGAGCACGTCTCATTAATTATATTATTCATCTTCTCAGCTGGCAGAAAGACTTGATAATATTTGCTATGCGACTGTGTGCATTTAATTTGAATGCTCAAAGATTCTTAAAACATTAGATGGCAGAAGGCACTAGCCTGGGCTTATTGGTACAATATCTACTCATTTCTTTCTAAATAACTAGCATTTCCAGGAAATATTAAGTACTAAAGTAGATACTATCTACATAAACATGTTTACTGAAGTAAACTAACCTGAAAATTGGTCCTTCAAATGCCTCGACATGGTGTGGGTGTGATTATGCGAGAGAAGTCTTAGTCCATAATATAATGAAAAACATAGTAATCTGAGTTTTTAGGAGATTATTTTGCTTTTTCTACACAACTCCTGGTGTAGATGAACATCTGAAGCTATGAATTTAAAAGTTGCAAACGAATAGGCTTACACTTGTTTAAATTTTCAGACCAGCGATTATTGTGTTTCATGCCTCCCAGATTTTGGTAGTGAATGGTCACACTCTCTAGGCAGCTGTGGTTTTGCATTTACAGAAAGCACAATGGAAGCAATCGAAACAAAATGTGTGTCTGTGAACATTTGTTGAATACCATAATAGTCTGGTCAGTTTGTTAGACACTTTACATGTGTCATTAAGAATAATATAACCTTCACGGCAGCTTGCGAAGTAGCTTTTATCCACAATAATACTTTTCCCTGGCTTTTCCTCCTCACCGCCCTGCTCCATTGCATCCTGCACACTCCTTTTTTTTTCAAGTGATGAGGAAACGGGGAGGCTCGCAGACATTGATTTTCCTAAACTTGGTAAATTGAAAAAGTGGCAGATTCTACCTGTAAGTGATATCATGCAATGTTTTTTTTCTGTGTCTGGCTTATTCACTTAGCATATGTGGAATCTACAAAAGATAAGGTCAGATATATACAGAGGCAGAGAATAAATGTGGTTCGCAGAGGCGGGGGAAGCAGAGGGGAAACGGGGAGAGGTAATTGGAATGATACGAAGTAGCAG
>NW_012156062.1:3784241-3786253 GCF_000956105.1 Propithecus coquereli
AACATTTCATACTTTCTTTATTTGTAAGGATTCTTTGTCTTTCAGGAGCAGTAAGCCAAGAACGGATAGTACTGTACTTAAAGCACATCATAATCTCCTTGTCCTTATTTTCTTCATTTACAATTCACATGTGGATGATTTTGCCAATTCAAGATTGTTCTAGGAGGTTTTTCAGAAACACTTTACTCTTTCACAGTGATTTAGTGGACAGTAATTCTTTTAAATCATGTTGTACTTTTTAACTGCCTGGTTGTTTTTCAGGGTCATCGCTAGCTATGATATTTAGAATTTTTATCTAATATTTATGAAATCATCACTATTTATTGTAGCGTTCTGATGCATTATGTTTTCTGCTAGTGTAATTTAGGTTTTTCTCTAAAAATTTGTATTACTTCATTAAAACCATGAACCAAGTTTAACATCATCCACTCTTTACATTACGGAGTCCCCATCAGAATGCCTTCCCTTTGCTCTCGGATGGCATCCTTACTTGAATGGCAATTTTTTATTGATAAAGAATCTTTTATTAAAACAATGACATGAAGAACTGGATAATAAAATTTGTCTACCTACGGAAGTACTAAATTTCTACAATCAAAAATTTAGCATAAGGCATAAAATTAAAGTTCTAGTTTTTCCACTTCTAGCTGTGTGGCCTGGAATAAAGTACTTCATGCCTCTAAAGTCTTAGTTTTATCAGCTATACAACATAGGTAATCATAGAATGAAATTCGTGAGTTTTTTATGAGAATTAAATGAGATAATCCACATGAGGTGATTGACACAGTGCTCGGTACATAATAAGTGCTTAGTAAATGATATTATTATTACTGTTGTTATCACTAAAAGATAAAATAGCATATCACTTTTAGTACTTACTCCTTGCACCGTTGATGTAGTCTTTGGTGGATATAAAGATGAAAAACAGTTCTCTCCCCAAATTTACAATCTATTTGCAGAAATAAGAGTACTATTCTTGAAAAGAATATGATCTAGAAATATTACAAAGCAGTTCAAGAAGGAGAAGAATTATGACAAAATAGCACAAGATTTGTGACCCGTGACTTAATGGTTGCTGTGAGTATTCAGAGGTGAGAGAGATATGGTTTCTAGTCCAGAGTGATCATGGAGGTCTTCGGGAAAACACAATGGGATTTGAACTAGATATTGAGGGAGAACAGAATTGATTTAAGCAAAGAGGAAGGGGGCAGAAATTTCAGGCAGATGAAATCTAATAAGGAAAATGCAGAACTGGGAAGAGGCAAATGTGTTTATAGAAGCGATGTTTATAAGGAGTGCTAGGATATCTATCAAAGCAAAACAGGTTTTTCTGATGAGTTGTTTTTTAAAGTTCTATTGGCAAAATAAAGTATAAAATCTAGAAATATAAATGAATGAATATAACTCACAGGAAATAAACTTGAATTAAAATTTGCCATGCCAAAGATAAAACGTTTAGAAAATTTCCAGTAGAGAGTGCTTGTAGTAATGTACCTCCTTATTATTAGAGATCTTTTTATTTGTCTATTTTTCTCATGGCACAAACTTTATGCTTATGTTTTCAAGACAGCCATTTTAAAGTAGAGAAAACTCTGCTCTTGCAAATGAAAAGCTTTGACGACCTTTATAACTGCTGTAAATTTCAAGACTTTATTTCAAAACTCAAAAGCCAAGACTTTGTTCATTTGTTTTCTGTGCTATTTTTAAGTGCTTCCTTGAGCTACTATTTGTGGCTGACAAAATGGAAATGCAAGAAAAAACTCCTGGTTAATATCTCATACTTTTGTTTTTTTGCTACAAATGCTACCCAGTTATGAGGGTCACATTATCTGATTACAAAAATAACAGGTAAGATAAAATACTAGGTGATATTTAATGTAAGCCGTAAGTTTCTGTATTTTAAACATATGAAATAAGGTATACATGTATAAGTGATTAGAAATTCTATATAGGTGAACAAAAATTTGAAGATTATCAATTTAAAGAGATGACAAATGAGTAACCTTTGATTG
>NW_012156062.1:3786303-3787433 GCF_000956105.1 Propithecus coquereli
TATAAACCTCAAATACATAGTAAAATTCATTTTTTTAAAAAGTGACAGCATACAGGTAAAAATCCAAATCTGGCTAACCCAAATCTGTGCTCTTTCACTGGGTTGTCCTAAGACTGGAGAGCTAAGAATATTTTTTAATGTACATTTCGTTGGTCGTTTTGCATACTTCTCAACAAAGTGCTTGTTCTTGGGGAGCTTGTATCTAATAGGGGTTTACAGCAAATAAACAAATAAGGATAATGCACTGGGGGTGACAAGTGTTATGAAGAATAATAAGGTGTAGGGGAAAGAAAGAGGTGGCAGCGGCAACGTTGCTTTATGTAGGGTGACTAGAGAATGTCTCCCTGGGACATTTGAGCGAAGACCTGAGCTGAGAGCATTTCAGGGATTCACAAGTGCAGATACCCGTGGTAGGGAGCAAAGAGAATGTTGCCTTCGCAGACGAGCGAGGAGGTCCTAGTGTCTGCAGCAGAGGGAAGGAGGATGCGTTGTTGGTGTCGGGACGTAGAGAGTGAGGAGATGAGGTTAGACAGGCGGTGGTGGCAGGGTACATGGTAGACCATGGTAAGGATTTTGGATTTTCTCTTTGAGTGAGATGGAAATCACTGGAGAATTTTGAAGAGTGATATAATCTGACACATTTTCCAATGAACACTCTGACGTGTGTGTATGTGCGCACACAGTGTGAAGGACAGTGGTGGAAGTGGGGAGGCAGGAAGTGGAGGCCAGCTAGGAGCCTGCTGCAGTGGTGCAGGCTTGGGGTTGGGTCAAAGCTGTGAGGCTGATGAATAGTGGTAGGGTTCAGGATCTACTTCAAAGGAAGAGATGATGCGATTGACTCATGGATTGCATGTGGGATGGAACAGAAAAAGCAGAATTCAGAAAGATTCCAAGTTTCGGGACCTAAATCATGGGTAGAATAATGTTTTCCAAGATGAGGAAAACTGGGAAAGAATAGGTTTTGGAGAAGACAAAAAGTTCATTTTTTGTAGGCGAGGTGGCTCACACCTGTAATCCTAGCACTGTGGGAGGCTGAGGCCGGCAGATGGCTTGAGGTCAGGAGTTCAAGACCAGCCTGAGCAAGAGCAATACTCTGTCTCTACCAAAAATAGAAAAATTAGCCAGATGCA
>NW_012156062.1:3799149-3805121 GCF_000956105.1 Propithecus coquereli
GCCTCCCAGAGAGCTAGGATTACAGGCATGAGCCACCGCGCCCGGCCTCTTTTTTTTTTTTATTTCAGCATATTATGGGGGCACAAATGTTTAGGTTATATATTGCCTTTGCCACACCTGAGTCAGAGCTTCAAGCGTGTCCATCCCCCAGATTAGGTGTGAATATACCCATCCCCTCCTCCCCACTCCCACCTCCCCGACACCTGATGAATGCTATTACCATATGTGCACATAAGAGCCGATCAGTTAGCACCAATTTGATGACGAGTACATGTGGTGATTGTTTTTCCATTCTTTTGATACTTCGAACGATATTTCTTGCTGTTTGCCCATACCTGTTCCTCCTCATACTGAAGCTGGTACTGACTGGCCATGGCCCTGACCCTGGCCTTGGATCTCCTCTGCTCACTTTTCATCCAAGACGTCCAAGACAACAGTGACGTGCTGGATGTGGCATGGTGAGGACCATGGCTCCACCCTCCTGACAGCCTAGTAGTTTGGCTTCTCTACCTTCCCCTCCCCTCTTTCTAATAAACAGCAATATACTGAGTACCCAGTATGTGTTGTTCAGTTCCTAGCTTCAGCAACGTATTTGCTAAGCAAAGAGAAAGCGTTTCATCTTAGTACTGGACCTTGGGCATCGTTGCATCAGTTGCTGGTCCTTATTCTTTCTAGTGGAAACCTAAGCAACAATGATGTTTTTATTGTCATTATTTAAAATTAAAAAAAATTCCCATTTATTTTTTATTTGTATGTATTCATGGGGTACTAGTACAATTTTGCTACACTGATATATTGCACTGTGGTGAAGTCAAGGTCAATGACGTTTTAAACCAATTTGAGTTTATTAGCAGCCAGTAACTAGAGACAGTTATAATAGCAAACATCCATATTAAATCAGTCTGTATAGATAATGGCATTTTAAATCTTAATACATATTTATATATTAATACATTAGATCATTGTACACTTATTTTCCATTCAGCTTGTTTGTGAGAGCCAGTACTTAATGATGATTAGGGTGCGTATTAGAATTAGAAAAATATTGGTTTTAGCTGGGAGACAGTGAAATGTTATTTATTCAAGTCTTTAGTCCATTTTTCAATTGGGTTGTGATTTTTTTGCTGTTGAATTGTAGAAGTTACTTATATATTTGGAAATTAACCCCTTATGAGATATCTGGTTTGTAAATATTTTCTCCCATTCCATAGGTTACTTTCCACTCTGTGGATTATTTTCTTGGCTTTGCAGAGTTTTAGTTCGATGTAGTCCCACTTGTCTGCCTCGGCTTTTGTTACCTGTGCATTTGGTGTCACATCCATGAAATCATTGTTGGGGCCAATGTCATGAAGCTTTTCTCTTATGTTTTTTCCTTGGGGCTTTACAGTTTTAAGTTTTATATTTAAATCTTCAATCCATTTCAAGTTTATTTTTCTGTATGGTACAAGATTAGGATCTAATTTCATTCTTTTGTATGTAGATATTCAATTTTCCCAACATCATTTGTTGAAGGGACCATCCTTTCCCCTGTTGTGTATTCTTGGCACCTTTGTTAAAGCTCAGTGGACTACATATATGTAGATTTATTTCTGGACTCTCTATTATGTTTCATTGGTCTATGTATCTGTCATTATACCAGTACCATACTCCAAAGAAGACATAAAAATGAGCAACAGGTAGATTAAAAGAACATATGTTTAGTGTTACTCATCATCAGGGAAATGCAAATGAAAACCACAATGAGAATTCACTTCACACTTGTTAGGATAGCCAGTGTATATGTAGATAAGGCAAATGTTGGCGAGGATATGAAGAAATTAGAAACCTTGTACATTTGTATCGTTGGTAGAAATGCAAAATGGTGCAGCTGCTATGGAAAACAGTATGGAGGTTCCTTAAAAATTAAAAAAACCAGAACTATCATATGATCCATCAATCCCACTTCCGGGTATTTATTGAAAAGAATTGAAATCAGAATCTCAAAGTGATATTAGCACTCCTGTATCATTTCAGTACTATTCATAATAACCAAGGTGTGAAAACAACCTAAATGTCTATCAGTCAATGAATAGATAAAGAAAGTGTAGTATGTGTGTACAATAAAATATTATTCAGCCTCAAAAAAAAGAAGAAAGCCCTGCAATATGTGACAACAATTATGAATCTTGAGGACATTATGCTAAGTGAAATAAGCCAGTCACAGAAGGACAAATATTGCATGATTCTACTTATCCGAGATATCTAAAATAGTCAAACTCGTAGGAGCAGAGAACAGCATGGCAGTTTGCAAGGACTGGGGAGAAGGGCAATGGGGCGTCGCTAGTCAACAGGTATAAAGTTTTAGTTATGCAAGATGAACAAGTTCTAGAGATCTGCTGTATAACATTGTTCATACAGTTAACAATACCATGTTATACCCTTAAAAATCCAAGAGGGTAGCACTCACGTTAAATACTCTTGACACACACACACAAGTTACTTAACTTCTCAAAGCCTCAAATTCCTCCTTATAGCACTTATCATAATCTGATGTGATTTTCTTTATTTGATTACTTTTTAATTACATGAAGGCAACATAAGCTTCATGAGGGCAGACATATTTTCTGCTTGGTTTGTTGGCGAATCCCCATCTCTGATGACCGTGTTGACATACAGTAGATGCTCAATTACTATTTGTCGAATGAATGATAACATACCAAACATGTAGCACAATACCCTCCATATAGTAAGACACAATAAATGATCAATGTCATAACATGAATATCATGATGATCTTACAATGAGAATTTAAGAACCATTAATATGTTATTTTTTAATTTTTTATTTTTTTTGAGACAGAGTCTCACTGTGTTGCCCGGGCTAGAGTGCCGTGGCGTCTGTCAGCCTAGCTCACAGCAACCTCAAACTCCTGGGCTCAAGCAATCCTACTGCCTCAGCCTTCCGAGCAGCTGGGACTACAGGCATGCGCCACCATGCCCGGCTAATTTTTTCTATATATTTTTAGCTGTCCAATTAATTTCTTTCTATTTTTGGTAGAGACGGGGTCTCACTCTTGCTCAGGCTGGTCTCGAACTCCTGAGTTCAAACAATCTGCCCACCTCGGCCTCCCAGAGTGCTAGGATTACAGGCGTGAGCCACCGCGCCCGGCCAATATGTTATTTTGTTTCCCAAGATTTGGTTGGGTCCTTTGGGTTTCTACTCTCTGTTCAGCACAGTTTCCCTGTAAGATCTCATCTGGGCAGTGACTCACAGTCCCTAGATGTGAATTTCTGGCTTCTACCTTCCTCTGGGGTCCCACTGTGGCGTGTAGGCACCTCATACTCCGCATACCCTCCGACTCCTGCTCATCCCGCTCAGTTCCTTTTCTCGGTTTATGGCACATACACTTACCCTGCTGCTTAAATTAGAAACTTTGGATCAGCCTTGATCTCTCCCTCACTGCACATGTCTGATAAGTTCACAGCTTCTCCTGAAAATGTTTCTCTGTTTCCCATCTGCCTAGCTCACACTACCATTGTCTCGCATTTGGGCTTTTATGGTAACTAGTAATGTGGTTAAATTTTATTGGACACAGTATCAGGACTTTCTATGTACTTTACACATATGGAAGCCTATGAGGTAGATGTTATTAATGCTATTGTTATTATTTTACAGATGAAGAAAAAACAAGGTTTGGTGAGATTGAGCAGTTTTCTTAAGTTCTCACAGCTGCTGAGTGTTGGAGTCAGGATTTGAACTTAGATCTGTCTGATTACAGAGACTCCACCCTGTTTGAAATCTTCCTAATTATTACAGGATTCTTCCTTCTCCAGCCCTTGCTGCAATCCACGCTGCCTCCCCCTGTGGTCTGAGTGATCTCTTAATTATTCTTCAAGACTTGCCTCACATTTCACCTCTTCCCCTCTCTGCAAATTCCACCGCGTAGAGGTGGATACTTCTGCTGGGATTCCACAGCAGTCTTTACACATGCAAACCTTGGCCATTATTATTTTGTATGTTAATTATCAGCTCACATGCCCTTGAGAGCAGAAACCTCATCTAATTAATGTTTGTATGTAAAATATCTGTACTCAGTAGGAGTGGAGTAGATTTTTATTAAAGGAATGAGTCTATAAATACTATTTATTGAGGGATTTAATACTTGCTTTCATTTTGATAAGAATGTTATTTATTTTTTTCTACTAAAATAAATAATAGTCAACTTAGAATTCCTGATTTTTAAACTAAGTCCCCCCTTTGGTTTTCTATAAACAACATAGGGAGATTTTTATAAGCAATCCCTTCCCGTTAGTTCCCCAAGTTCCTACCTGGTGCCTGGTGACCTTGAGTTTCCAGAATATCTTTGTTCCCTCAGCCTGTATATTTTCCTATGCTACCCTATATTCTTACATTCTTTCTGCTAGGCAACAGCTAAAATGTTAGCACTGGTGTTTCACTTCTCATTTGGAAGGTGAATTTAGATGCCATTTTTCACCTGTGACCAGTTGTGGGAATTTCATGTCCTAGATAAAGGCAAGATATTTTTGGACAGTGGGGTCTTATCATTTTCTTCAAATTGCAACCATTTATGTCTTTGAAGAAAGCTTTATGTGTCACTTTTCTGTAGTCATTCTTCCAAAATTGGTAAAAGTCCTTTGCAGTTGATGAAACTATGGTGTGACTGATGCATTATAAATAGGGAAGTGCTCATGGCTGCCAAGATGCTTGAATTGTGATTTGAACAAATCTCTATCACTATCTTCCTTGGCAAAGATAAGACTTTATTCTTACACAGACAATGAGGGCTTATCTCACACATCTCCAGAGTTTGAAAATGTATATCTAAAAATAGAAAAAAAGTATAAATATATTCATTCTGATCTCAGATGTCTAAGAATATGTTTTTAACTTATAAACCTCAAAGTACAAAGGATAAAATAAATATGTCAAAATGTGTTAATATGAATATGTCCTTGTGGTCATTAATAAATATCAACTTTTGATAGTTGTTTTATCAATTTTAATAAGAAAAATGAACAGTATTTAGATTATTAAGTTAAAATGATCTGAAACTATCTTAACTTTCAGTAAAATGAAACACGTATTTTCCACATAGAATTCTTGGACAGATAATACTTAAGAATAAGCACAGATAGAATATGTTTAAATTCTCTGTTCCTAAGTGAAATACTTCAAAAGAACTCCCTCGACTAGTGTTAAATGCAAAATAAATAGTTCCTTGTCTACCTCCTCTTGAAAACTTCAATTTTTGTAGAAATTACTCTTCAAACTGAGTGCAAGCCAGATACAGAAAAGAAAGTGATGAACACATTAGTAATGGGATGTAATAAACCACGCACATCATGCGGCTTAATTATGTAATCCCATGTATTTTATGGATGAGGAAGCTCAAGCCTGCTGGTGCTAAAGGTACAAGAACATCAGGTGAATGAACAGGCTTTAATCCCATTTCTTTGTGCCTCAGTCCGAAGCTTTTTGTTTCTTGACACCATGTGGCACACCGTTTACACAACATGATGTGAACGTACTGAGAGAGCTGGGCAGAGAGATTATATTTAGGAGGTAAAATCAGAGTATAAGCAAAACTGAAAACTCTAGACCCACTCTGTTTTGGAGTACAAATACCATCCATTCAAGGGGAGAAATAAGTAGTGAAGACTGCTAATTATTCTGATTTCCTCACAGTGAGGATATGATGTAGAATGAGATACAACTCTATCCTCAAGAAATTTATATTCTTCTGCTACCTTCTGATCTCCACAAAAATGAACAATATTACCCATTGATCCAAAGATCTTAATGATACTCCACTTGCCCCCATCCAGTGTAAATCATGCAATTTCTATTACTTTATACATATTATCACCCAAATTTAAATACACTATACTCCGTGAAGAATATTAATATTTTATTCTCTTGAAATTTCTATGTCTTATAATGATAGGAAGGATAATCTGTGAGGGCTTTTTTTT
>NW_012156062.1:3805171-3807593 GCF_000956105.1 Propithecus coquereli
TGTGTTTTAAACTGTTTTTCAGACTCTCTGATAGGTTCTGAGCATACACAGGTAACTGAGAGTTTAATGAAGAGACAGGGAAGTGACCATACAGTTATGTACAGTTGAGAGGTGATGCCATTCGTTCCGATAAAGAATACAGGAAGGAAACAAAGCAGAGATGGGAAGCGAGGGGAAAGGATGTATTCAGCTGTAGACATAAAAACGTTAAGAGAGCTCTAGGACCGCAAGTGGGAATGGGGGTTACTGAAAAGCAGTGAGGGCTGGAGGAACAAAAATTAACTTTGAAATCAGCAAGACCTGGACTTGAACTGCTACCTGGTTCCATCGTTTGTTAGGGTTGCGACTTCAGGGAAGTAACGGTGACATCCAGGGAAGTAACATTTCTGAAAAATGAGATTCAGACTACCCATCGTACAGAGTTATTGAGGATGAGTGATGGTAATATATTCCATATGTTAGCACAGTAACTGGCAACGCGTGCGCCGTACATGGTGGCTCTGACACGTGGTAGTACCACACAAACAAGGTGTGGAGCTCAGGTGGGAGATCGAGGCTGGGGGAACACAGATGACTGATGATGCTTCAGTGAGTGAGAGAATACTCTAGACAAGTCTAGCAAACAAGGCAGGCCCTGATGATTTCTGAATGTTTTCCAGTTATCTGATGGTTACTCATTTCAGTGTTATCTGAATGGCTTCCCTACCTTTGGGTGATGACAGTCATCTCTTTTAAAATTCAGCCTTTATGAGTTTTTTTCTTAGAATGCACATGTCAGTACTGTTTGCATATTGCTTAGAAAGAATTTGCTAACTTGTATATCTTTAGAATGATGACTGCAACCATCATCATGATATCATTTGAATGACCACGATAGCTGTTTTGAGATTTATCCAAAAAATTAATCATTAATCATACAAGTGTCCCCTCAATGTCAGAGGTTGACCTCTGTGCCTGTGACTTAAAAAAAAATAAAAATAAAAAAGAGCACTTAAAGCAAAATATCCCCTTTATTTATGGCAAAGGATAAAGGATTTTGGAGCCAGAAAGTCCTTAGTTTCAGCCTTGGTTTGGTTTCTTAGTTCCTTGAGCGAGTTTGGACAAGTTTTTAATCTCTCTGAACCTCAGGTTTTTCAAGGTTAAAATTTGTTACTGATAACTTCTCTACACCTTTATTCTGAGGCTTAAAGAAGATAACAAAAACAAAATGATCATCCACATGCCTGGCACCTAGTAGCTTCCAAGTTTTTTCTTGGAAATGGAACCTCAGAATCTTTTTCTCTCTCTCTTCTATAAAAATAAGCATTTATGACACTTTTCAACAAATCTTTGAGCTAATAATAAAATTCATTTGTAGCAACTCTAGATAGAAACTGCCAAACTGAGACATAAAACTGTGCTAGCACGTACACTCCAATTTTAGATTTCATTGCTTGGGATGTAAGTTATGTATGAATCACCAAGGGGCTGGGGTGCCGTCAGACAGCATTACAGCATGCAACAGACTATATTTACCTTAGCTGTCTTTTATTATTCTTTTCACTAGCAGAGAGAAGGAACTGTGAGAAAGAACTCAGTTACAAGTGCTGTCAGAGAAACACTTCCAAATGTCTAATAACATAGCAAAACGTATTATTAATTAGAAGTAGCAAGATGAGCTGTAATCCTGTCAAGAAGCTAAATTATACAGTAGATTTTTCCACCTCTTTCTGTGCACCATTCCTTTTAAAGTATAAATTTCAAACTAAGTATGTGTATAGATCTTGCATATTCCTTTCTTGTGTTGAAAAGTTTCCTGCTTGTTGGAAAAGGTCCTGCCTGTTGGGTCTTGTTACTTGCCTCCTCTATACATCAGGGATAAAAATGCATTTCTAGTAAGATTGTTCTGAAACGTTCTAAAACAACGTATCAATATATCAATATTCCTCATGAACTATGAAGACTTCAGTGAAGGCATTCTGCCTATAAACTGGTCAAATTTGAAGATGCCGCTGGTCAAGTCCTTTTTTATAAACATACTTGTTTGTACTTAGATAAATTATCTAAGCCCCAAGTGGCTAGTTCTTCATTTTAAGCAAGATTGCAGGGCAAGGCGATAGTGGTAGGTGCCAGATGCTGGGTGTTATCTTCAGAAATTGGCAAATGTTGCTGCATGTGTGGCTGGCAGATAAAAACCATTTCAGATGAGGAAGACGCTGCTTGTTAAAATTAAAGTGCTCCCATGATTTCCTGCTTTATTTTCTCTAAATTCTTTGGCCATACCAGAGCCTTTCAGTATTTTCTTGCTTTTAGTGTTTCTTTTTTATTTTTTTTAAGACAGAGTCTCACTCTGTCGCCCGGGGTAGAGTGCTGTGTCTTCAGCCTAGCTCACAGCAACCTCAGACTCCTGGGCTCAAGCGATCCTCCTGCCTCAGCCTCCCAG
>NW_012156062.1:3809811-3860812 GCF_000956105.1 Propithecus coquereli
TCTTGCTTGTAGGGTTTCAGTTGAGAAATCTGGAGTTATTCTGATGGGGTTTCCTTTGTATGTTACTTGTTTCTTTCGCCTTACAGCTCATAGAAGGGCCTCTTTAGTGGATATTTTGGTCAATCTGGTGACTGTGTGACATGGTTTCCTATTTGCATTGAATCTCCCTGGGGTCCGTTGAGCTTCTTGTGCCTGTATATCTAGATTTTTACAAGGCCTGGGAAATTCTGCTCTATTAATTTTTCAAATACCTTATCCAGCCCTTGAGTGTTTTCTTCTTCACCTTCCGGAACCCCTATCACCCTCAGGTTCGATTTTTTCACATAATCCCACATTTCTTGTAGGCTTATTTCTTTTCTCTTATTTAATTGGAAGGAGTTGTCTTCAATCTCTGAGGTTCTTTCTTCTGTTTGATCTACCTTGTTCTTGAGGCTTTCCATGGTGTTTTGTAGTTCCCTGAGTAAGTTCTTCATTTCCAGGGGATCGGTTTGATTTTTCTTCAATATTTCAATTTCTTTAGTGAATTTTTCTTCCAAGTCCTAGATTTTGTGGTTTCTTTGTGTTGGTTATCCATTTTTTCTTGCATATCATTCAGTTTTCTTAAAATCCATGTTTGAAATTCTTTTTCTGTCATTTTAGTGTTCTGAGTTTGGTTTGTTTCCATTGTTGGGGAGCTGTTGTTCCTTTTTGGGGGTGTGCTTTCCGTTTAAGTCTTCATACTTCCAGAGTTCTTTCGCTGGTTCCTTCCCATCTGGATCAGTTGTTCCTTCTTGCCTTTAGATTTTCATTTGGATAATGACACACCCTGTTTAGTCTCTGAGCCAGTAGGTGGTGTTTGTGGGTGAGATTCGACCACATCCTTTATGATGAATCAGGAGATGCAGTAAAAGGGTGTGCAGGATGACCTCCCTGTCAGTAGGTGACACTTGCAGGGAGAAGCGTGCTGTTTTGGGGTCCTGTAGCTAGCTCTTGTTCCTCTAGAGAGGCCCTCTTGTGCCTCGGGTAATGGGTGGGGCCCTGAGACTTCCAGGTGTGTCCTTGTTCTCCACCTCAGTGGGGGCAGGACCAGGAGTGAGTCTGGGTGTGGGTGGGTTGGGTAAGCCAGCCTCAGGCTCCACAACTGCTATTAGCAGGGGTCAAAGGTCTGCTCTTCGTTTCTATGCAAAGCTGCTTGGAGGGACTCCAATGGCTCCACTCAGCCAAAAAGTCTGGGCTTGGGGGTTGGGGCTGTCTGAGACCCACACTCCAGAGCAGGTCTCACTCCCCTCCACTCTCCCCCTCTCCATGGCCTCTCCCAGGCCTCTGCCAGCAAGCAGGACCTCAGGCCGATGGATCTTCCCTGGCTGTGACGTGGGCCGGGAGGTTCCCTACCCAGGATTGCAGCCTGAGCTGGGTCACAGCCCTCTTTTAGGAGGAGGGTTGCCGCTTGGGCATGCTGATCTGCCCCTGCAGGCACACACTCCTCAGTAGGCTCTTTCACAGATCTCTCGTGCTCCACGGAAGTGCGATCGTGACCTGGGTGTACAGGGTCTGGTCTGCAGGCCTGTCCTCTGGGCCCTGGAGATCAATCCCTGACCCTCCCAGGGGGAAGGGTGCTGGTCTTGAATCACCTACAGGGTGCCCAAGCTGGATCGATTTCACTCCACCTTGGGATTTGCCTCACTCTCCTGGAGTCCCCAGGCAAGCAGCACCTTCGGAGGGCTGGCGGGTAGGGAACTTGCAGTCTGAGTGCCCCTCAGTCTGCCATACGGCCCCAAAAGGAAAGGTCCCGTTCCTTGGAGATGCCTCCGTGTGGTGGTCAAATTGTCTCTCTGGGCACGCACGGGTAGGGAGGGGCAGGAGAGAATGGAGCACTATGGCGTCTGCCGCTAGGCTCGGGTCTGTGCCCGGGGAGGTGCCCGAGGGCGCTGGGAGCCCTGCGCTGAGTCCACAAGAGGCCACTGCTCACTGGCGGCAGCCGTCTCTGGGCTGGTGTCGGCAGGTCTCTCCAGCCGCTCAGGAGCCACCAGCAGTCCGAGATGCGAGGGAGGGGGAAGTTAACCGCTCCATCCACCCTTGTCGCTGGTCTCCAAGCCTCTCGGGACATTTCTCCTTCCAATTCTCCTCCGCAACGTCTTCCCGTGGAGTCTCCTGTAGTTTCAGGCACCCTTCCTTCCGACCCTCACCCGATCTATGTTTCTCTGCTTGCTTATTTTTTTTCTGTTTCTTCTAAAATTAGTCTTTTTTGCAGAGACTTTCTGACTGGCGCCTTTTCTCTTCCACCATCTTGGCTCCTCCCCCAAACAGTCTGTGAAGGCTTTTTAAAAACAGGTTTACTAAGCAATCATTGACATATAAAAATTGTATATATTTAAGATATACAACTTTTGATGTATGTATACATTGTGCAATGATCTCCATAATCCAGTTAATTAACACATCTATCACTCTACCTAGTTACCATTTGTGTGTGTGTGCGTATATGTGTGTTGAGATTTAAGATCTATCCTCTTAGTAAATTTCAAGTATACAAATATATAATTGCTGTCATCAGGCTGTACATTTGATCTCCACAAACTGTTCGTACTCAATAACTCAAACTTTGTACCCTTTGACCAGTATCTCCCCATTTCTCCCTCCCTCCAGCCCCTGGCAACTGCCATCCCACTATCTCAGTTTCTATCAGCTTGGCTATTTTAGATTCCACAGATAAGTGAGATCATGCAGTATTTCTCTGTCTGTGTGTAGCTTATTTGGCTGAGCATAATGTCTTCCGTCACCATCCTTGTTGGCGCAAAAGGCAAGATTTTCTTCTTCTTTAAGGCTGAATAATATTCCATTGTCTATACAGTATTTTCTTTACCCAATTATCTGTTGAAGGACATATAGGCTGTTTCCATAACTTTGCCATTATGATATGGAGGTTTTGGAAGATATGGAAACAACCTAATTATAATGCTTCAGTGACGATAGGAGTACAGACATCTCTTTGAGAGCCTATTTTCAATTCCTTTGGATAAATACCCAGACGTGGGATTCCTGGATCATATGGTAGTTCTATTTTTAATTTTTTGCAGAGCCTCCACAGTGTTTTCTACAGTCTGTGAAGGCTTTTCTTGGCGATGGAACATAGGTTTCAGCAGTGAACGGTGTGGGAAGACCCGTGTTATGGGAGCCGGTAGGGGCCAGAGATGGTTCATGATTTATAAACACCTGATCACTGTGATTCTGGAAGAGTGCTTCTGTGGCAAAGTTCAGTGTTAATGATATATCATACTATTAAATATATAAAATCAGAGGGTAAGCAAGAGAATGTCACCCCGAACCCTTCAGATATTGAAGAACTTGGCAATTTGAAAGTACTAAAGGTAATTAGAATTTCGAAGTTGGAAAGGAACCAAGGTATTATCTATTCTAATCGCCTCATCGATGAGGGGGTTAGATGTGGAAACTGAAGAGCAGAGAGAGTATATGATTTGTATAATTTCCTTAGTTTACCCAGAGCTAAATTAATTTATCTAGGTACCCCAGGAAATCCAGAACTGAAATCCATGTTTCCTAACAATGAATTCAATATTCTTTCTATTGTGCAAAATCAAAGTGCTTTTTTTATTATATAAGTTATGCTTCTTTGCTTATTCACTTATTTTTTGCCCGGCTTCCTTCGTTTCGGGGCTGGCGGCAGGCGAGTGAGCGACGCGCCCCTTCCTAGCACCTGAACGTGTCGTGATTGGCTGTGCAGTCGCTCCCGTTGCTCATTTTTAAAAGTAAAAAACAGTAGAGAGAAAATGTCTGGGATGTTGTGAACTATAGAGACATCGGACTCCGTCAAAATGTATTCTCCTAGGTGCCAATAAAGTGTAAGGACTCATGGAATAAATAACGCCGCGATGGGAGAATTAGTGAATCACTGCGAGGGAAGGCTTTGCTTCAGTAGAAGGGTCAAATGTATTGTAAGCCACTTTTCAAAACCAGGGGAAAATGCAAATACTTACAATGATTCTAAGGAGGAAAAATCATTTTTGAATGATTTCTTCCTTTGGAAATACAAAACTTAAAATTTCTAAAATCTTTCAAATATGAAAGGCAGCAGATAAACGTTTGCACTTGTAAATATTATTATGTGCTTCCGAAGATGGGTTTTGAATCTGGATTCTTTTAATGTTGTTTTAAAGTGACAGTAAGAGCAACATAGTGAGATCCTGTCTCTACAAAATATAAAAAAGTTAGCTGGATGTGGTGGCCTGTGCCTGTAGTCCCAGCTACTCAGGAGGCTGAGGTGGGAGGATTGCTTGAGCCCAGGAGTTTGAGGTTATAGTGAGCTGTGATCGGGCCACTGCACTCCAACCTGGGCGACAGAGTGGAACCCCATCTCTAAAAAATGAATAAATAACTATATAAAAAATGAAGTGACAGTGAAGTAACATCAAATGAATGTGTTAAATTTCCTACATTTTCCATGAAAACTATGAAAAGTAAAAATATTATATATTCTTACTGTTATAACACACCAACTTTAGTCCTTTAGAAATTTGCACTGGAAAAATATGTTTATTGTTTCTTTCAAAAAACCATATATTTATAAATCTTTAGTTTATATTTGAATTTATTAATTACCAAGACCATGATGAATTCACATTGTAAGGAAAAAAATCTCCAAATATAGGAACCAAATTTTATACCCTTATAGCTATGTAAGTGCAAGAATAAATGAAGAAATTTATATATTTTCAATAGCTTAGAATCATCAGAAATTTTTCACATGTAGAAGATACAAGTGATATGGTTCAGTTATGGACATAATAGTAGGAAAATTTTACAGATAAAATATCTCTCAAGAACATATTTTTTATATTGTTCATGACATAATACAATTGATTGTACTATGAGTACCAAATTTGTCTACCAATTCAAATTATTATTTACTTATTTTTAGTACTATCTAGAGAAATAATTCGAATTATTAAGAGTACTCTATCCATAGAATATATTCATGTTAGAGACACAATTCATATAGTTACAATTTTTAAAGAACTAATTTGTACATTATGACTATAAAATTTTATTAATAAGAAAACATCTATTAGTTGACTATCACAGTAAAAACTTCATAATGTTTGTGTCATGAAGAAAGACCTACCTTTTCCTTATATATTAACAAAACTACATAGGTATGCTGTAAATGGTTTTAGTCATGTTATAAGAGTTCTAGAGCCTGTTCCTTTTGAGATCTGTTTCTATTTCAGAACTAGAAATCAATTTATAGTTTTATTTTGGCTTCATTCCTACTTTGTTTCTGATTTTATGTTTTTCTAAATTAAAAGACCAAACCCGGTACTTTCAATGTATCATTTTCAATTTAAACTTTTGAGTGGTAGTCAGGAACTGTTGTTGGACTGAATAGTTTTCAAAAGTTTCTGGTACACTTCTGACTTTAGAAATCTGGGATAGGAATCCCTTTCCATGTGCATGTACACTATTTTTTGAGCCTCTTCAAAACACGTTTGAGTGGGTTCTTGAATGTTCCTGATGATAGTTTCTCTTGTCGAACTGTCAATGTTAATCTGAAAAGTGAAATTACATGTACAGCATCAGTAAGCATGATTGAAGACTGACACATATGATGAAAAGGTTTACTTTATTCCCCCCTCCTTTTCAGTGGAATAGGGTAATTTGTTTGCAGTTTCATAGGTACCTAAAAAGACTTGTAAGAGATACTTTTTGCTTTTTTAAAAGTAATAATCTACCTCCACATCCTGGGGTGGGGGGTAAAACATGAGGCCCAAGACCAGGGAAGTCTCAGAAACAACTGCTTACTTAGGAGGGTGCAAGTGGTTTGTTAGCAGCAGTCTGCAAACCAGGAAGTTTGTGGGATAGAGATCTCTTTTTAAGGAAAAGGAAAGTTGGTGATTTTAAAATTTATCTGCCTTAGTAGTCACAAATGTTGATTTAACTGAATATGCTCTGAAATGGGAAAAAAGTGAGGAGAAGTAGAGATAGAAGGGAGAAGTGGTTATTTCAATAAACCAAGTATTTTCCAGGCAAGAGTTTTGGGGAATAAGTCAATAACGCAAGACGGTCCTAGATGATAGATGTCTCATACATCGTCCTCTATCTTCATCCCTTAAAGTGAATTTTCGTTTCTCTGTCTCTCTCCACTAGGAGGAGACTCAGTGTATCTGTTTCACTCATGACTCTGTTTTCTTCGGGCAGCTGTAGACGATATCCACAGTAACACTGCTGTGGATGTCTGCTGGATTTGCTGGTTTGCAAGCAAGGTGAGCTTCCTGCCGGTGCCCTAGCACAGACCTTGTCCAGCACCACTGGGGGTGTCCATGGGCCTATTTATGGCATTTGTGGTTTCTACTGATAAGGCCAATTCTTCTTCCAAGGACTCCCCATTTTTTTAACTTTTCTGAGAATTAAGATAATTTAATTTAAGGAGAAACTTTGGAGCCAGACAGGCCTAACTTCGAATCCTAACTTTACCGCTGAGTGGCTGTGTGACCCGGGCAGGCTCTCAGAGTCTCAGGTCTCTCACCTATGAAGTAACGTTAGCAGTACCAAATGTGGAGCATGTTAGGAGATACTGGGTGTGAAGTGCCTGGCGCTCACGGATGCTTGACAGAGATTAGTGCCCTCCCAGGGCTGCACTGAGTCCGTTTCCCACTGTCGTCTGGTAGTTACCTCTCTAGGGGACTGGGGCTGGATGTAAATCTTATAAAGCTTCTTTGCCCTAGAAATTCTGCTCCGCCGTGAGGCAATTTTCTTATAGGTTTCACATGCCATCCAGAATTTAATATTCTCATCACTGTGCTCCATTTTTAAATATGCTGCATAGACTACTGGACCATCTGAAAGTAGTGGAGAAATCAGTTTATTCTCATGGGTCAAAATTATCAAAAAATCAGAACAACATTTAATGTAGTTTAAAACAAAATTCTCAAATTATTTAACAAGCAAATATTTTATATCTATATGTCCATCTATATGTATAACAATATCTATATCTCTCACACGCTTAGGTCTATACATTTGAAGCATGTCGTGACAATGCCAATCATTGGTGAGGTCGTCCCTTTATTCTGAGTCGCTCAGAGTAAAATGCCCACCAGTGTGAATGGGTCTAGGACTGATAGGACAGGAGACATCACAAAGACCCAGAAAAAGGATTTAAGCTGGATGGGTGGACAGAGCTCTATCATGAATTTGATGTGAAAAATCTAAGACCTTACACCAAACTGGAAGGTAAGAGCAGGGATTAGAATTTAAACATGCAGGTCAAAGTTGGAAGAAAACTATCCAAGCTATGTGGGAGTGATTCTCTGATCAGGTTGTATAGCCTAAAGTGTTTCTCAGTATCCAGTCAGAGCAAAACAGAGATAGATGAAAAATTCAACTTCATATTCATGGTTTACGGTTCAAACCAGAAATAAGGGACCAGGCAAGGAATGGAAATCAGATGGGAATGTTGGAAAGTATCTCAGAATGTAGTAGAGGACATCATAACCATCAAATGACACTTGCTGCTGGAGATGCTTATCCTCAGCTCTGGTGTTAAATTGCCACTTGGAGAGGATGCGCATGGGAGGCATTTTTCCAACCGAGGCACCATTTTGTAGGTGCTAGTGTTTGAAGGAGGGTGTTAAGTAAACTCTCACAAACTTAGCACTTTAATCAGAATCTTTGTGAGTACCAAGTATTCTCAAGGTTCAAGATATTAATCTTCTTCTGCTGTCTGGAAAGTCTCTTGACATATTTGAGGAATTGAATTGCTAAATGATAAAACGACAATGTAACTTTCAATTGATGTTGACAGAAATGTGTGTGCAGTCTCACTAAACATAAGACAGCTCAGAGACTGACTGTTAGCATAGGATTTTTAAATTTTATTTTTTACAAAAAGTTGTACACAATTTAATGTATACAACTTGATGAGTTTGGAGATAAGATTTCACCCATGAAACCATAACCAAAATCAATGCCATAAACATATTCATCACCTCCATAAGCATAGGATTTTGATTAACAATACCTTGGTCAGTATCATTAACTGTTTGAGAAATAATGGTAATCAGATGAAATGGAAATTATGAGTAAAATTATATTTTCCTGGATCTTAACACAAGAGATTATGTTGAGTTTTCCAGTACTAGAAATCCAGGCTCTTTGATTTTTTGGCTTCTACTGGCTTTGTCAGCAGTGATATAGGAATAAAGATAACAAAGTTTTTGTATTCAGGAAAAAGAACTTAAATAGAGGTAGATACCTTCTAAGGAGGCATTAGGATTGGGGAAAGCTGGCCATCTGCAATAAATATGGCATCCTAGGAATACACAAGATTAGAGGATGGATTACTATTACCATGTGAGCAAGTGTGGGTGGGAGATGATGGTTCGACAGGAACATCACCTGAGTTGAGAGGACAGATGAGTTGCAGGTAGAGCATGTATAGAAATGTAAGATAGGAAATGATATAGAGTAGACATTCCTATCCAGTGGGGAAGATGCTTTAGATATTCTTGTTTAGATTTCAAATAAGAAGTTTGCTTTCACATGACAGTGACTTTAAGATGTGCCTTGTCTCATCATAGGCACAGAAAGCTGGGAGCAGAGAACACAGATGCAGGAATTGATGCTCCTATTAAAGAGCTAAATGGTGGGCAAACCAGAAAATAAAACAAAAAGTCATTTATGGTTTAAGAAATTGGAAGCCAATATTTTTCAGTGTGTACTGGAAGAAACAGAGTCTATTTTAAAAAAATAAGCAACTGATATAGTTCGTACTTAGAGGAATGTGGACTGAGTGCCTCATTGGAAACAGACTATGAGGACCATGAAATAAAGAAATGAGCAATGGAACAGGAAAAAGAATGAGACACCAGATAAAAATCTATGGATCATGGAATGAGAGTCAGCTCCACGGGCTATGTGGATGGGTTGAGAGGAGGGGTGGGTAGGGGTAGGGGGATGATCTGGAAACCAATGTTAGATGTCAAGCTGGTATTCTAAATTTGTGTTTATATTTATCTTTAGCTTAGTTGTATATTAAAATGTTTATAGATTCTCATTCTAGAACCCACCTATATGCATATCTGGCTTCTCTAACTTCCCTCCTGATATAGTGGAAGAAGTATCTCTGCTTCTTTTTGAGCTGGCCAAGTGGTTCCACTTCTTCACATACTCAAGTCCTTTGCTAATGAAGCTATTCATATATTGTGCTCTGTCTCGGAATAGATTCTAAGTTATAATAGTCTATATATGCTATATAAAATATAGTATCCTTCAGATACTATGTGGTAGACTGTAGTATTGTTCCTCAGTTATTCCCTGGCCTTTGTGTAGGAGGATTATACTTTCATGTCCTATTTACATCAGCATTGGCTGTTGGACTTGCGCTGGCCAATGCAATACACTCCAGTGCCATGGACAGGTCTAAGCAGAAGGTTTAAGAACCATCATGTGGCTCCGCCATTGACCCCCTCCCTGCCTCCCCCACCACAAGAGGAGTATGTTCTAGAAAAGAGCCATTCCTTTAGCTGGAAGGCCAGAATGAAGACATGGAACAGAGCTGGAGCTGACCCTAATTGTTGTGTATCATGAACAAGAAACGAACCTTTCTTACTATAAACCACTGGGATTTTAATGTCATCTGTTACAGTATCATAACTTAGCGAAAGCTAACCTGGACTACTTGAACCTGTCTGATACGCCTGATTCTGGTGTATAGAATGAGTAGACTCATGTGACTGGCATTTTTTTAGAATCTGTCTGCATTAGGCTAATTTTTGTCTGAATATGCTGCCAGTTACCCAAGCAAGCAGCTGAAAACACTTATGTGTAAAAGTATTCCGGGCATCTTAGTAATTATTAAAGTCAAAACTGAATTTCTCATTTTAGAATTTCTATTGGCTCATACAACAAGTGAATTATGGGGTGGAAAAGCCTTTTCCAAATCAGGTAAGGTAGCCCAAAGAAGCCCGTTCTGCAGTTTTAATGATACCCAATCCTGAGCATTACGCTTGAGGGACCATGACTCTGCGTGAGCAGAGTGAATAAGGATGAACAGCAGAATTGCTCCTTTAAGTCGGGAGGATGGAAGAAATGGGCTTATGTCATATATAGTGTACACCTTTTCCTTGAACAGAGAGTGGTGCCTTTGGGACTTTCCAGCCTGTTCTTTTAAAATTAGTCTCTAAAATTAGTATTTCTATGAGACACAAGTGACACAGCCAGTGTTCTTGATGCAGAAGGAAAACGTGGGCTTTCTTTTGGCTGAGTCAGAGCAGCGGCCAGCCTATTCCGAAATTAGATTTGCTGTAAGGCAGCAAGGCTACACCATACATTAAATCCTAAAGGTGACCTGTGTCACAGTATCCATTAGAAATGTCTCTAAACCAATTTTAAATCTATTTTATTTTCAATCTGTACCACTGGGGATAATACATTCTATGATTCTAACAGACTCTGTGTCAACTTTTATAGTAAATCTTCTGTTTTATTAAAAATTTTCTGGTTTGGCATCTATGATATTAATCATTTCTGATTTTTCTCCTACCTTCTCTTTGCTGTATTATTATAAACATAGCTTAAAGTGCTATTTTTCTTTTATTTCAGAGTTTTACGGGGGATACACACGTTTTGGTTACGTAATTTGCTTTTGTACAGTTTGAGTCTAAGTTGTAATTGTGCGCATCACCCAGTTAGTGTGCATTGTACCTGTTAGGTATGAATTTACCCATCCCTTCCCCCACCCACCTACTTGATTTTCCTTGAGTTTTACTTCTATATGTGCACATAAGCGTTGATCAATTAGTTCCAATTTAGTATTGAGAACATGTGGTGTTTGTTTTCCATTCTTGTGATACTAAGACGAATGAACTCCAGGGTTGTTTATAACACAGAACAAAGTAATAACCACTGTTAACAATTTGGTATATTTTGTTTTATTCTTTCAAGCCTTTGTTCATGTATAATTGCCTATCTAGCTAGCATTAATGTATCTACACAAACACAGATACACACTCAAATTTTTCCTATTGGCATTATAATATGAAACCACTATTCAGTATCACTATCAATCTTTCATACTTAATATTATGTAAACACTTTCTTCTTTTTACTTTTAATGGTCGTATAATATTTCATTGAAGGCGAGGCCATAATGTATTAGGTCATTAAATACGAAATGTCCGATTTCAATCAAAAGGGTAGTTTATTACTGTGGTCCACAACCCACGGGCTGTGGACCAGTGGGGACCGGGCCACAGAGCTCTGCTGCCCTTGCCCCCCCATGTGTGGAAAAATTCTCTTCCATGAAATTGGTCCCTGGTGCCAAAAATGTTGGGGACCACTGGTTTATTATATCTCAATCAACAAACAGTACAATTAATCAAAGTATGCACCTAAGCTATTGACACAGCTTTGCCATCTGAATGGTGGCTTGTTTATGCCAGCAGCCAAGAACCCTGGAGAGTGAGTGGCGATGAAATTGTGAGAGGTGTTTTCCATAGCTCGTTGAGAACTGAATATTTTTCCTCGTAAGAAGTGGTCCAAAGGCCTAGAAGAAGTGGTAGTCAGTTGGTGCAAGGTGAGATGAATACGATGGATGACAGAGAGTTTCCAAGTCCAGCTTCTGTAGTTTGAACAGCGTCGTTTGTGGGACACGTGGTCTGGCACTGCTTTATAAGAGGAGTGCCCTGTCTTTATTACCAACCTCGGCTGCTCAATCACAAGCATCCTCTTCATTTTGTTCACTTGGTTGCAGCAGACATCCACTGTAATCCATTGACCAGGTTTCATGAAGCTGTAGTGGATAACACCAACGCTGGACCCCCAAACAGACACCATTAGCTTTTTTGTTTTGGTTTTTTTTGAGACAGAGTCTCACTCTGTTGCCCAGGCTAGAGTGCCATGGCATCAGCCTAGCTCACAGCAACCTCAAACTCCTGGGCTCAAGTGATCCTTCTGCCTCAGCCTCACAAGTAGCTGGGACTACAGGTATGCACCACCATACTCGACCAATTTTTTCTATACTTTTAATTGTCCAGCTAATTTCTTTGTATTTTTAGTAGAGATGGGGTCTTGCTCTTGCTCAGGCTGGTCTCAAACTCCTGACCTCAAATGATCCACCCACCTCGGCCTCCCAGAGTGCTAGGATTACAGGTGTGAGCCACCGCTCCCAGCCACCATTAGCTTTTTTGATGAATATTTGGTTTTGGACTATGTTTCGGCACTTCATCTTCATCCAACTATTGTGGTGAACACTTGTGATTGTCAAAAAGAATCCATTTTACATCACGTGTAACAATATGGTTACATGTGTAGAAATGGTTCGCCTTTATGTTGTGACAGCAAAGAAAGGCAAGCTTCTAGATGATTTCTCTTCTGATGCTCATTTAATTAATGCAGAACCCATCTATCCAGCTTCTTTACTTTGCTGATCTGTTTCAAATGGTCCAGTATTGTTGGCATAGTAACTTCAAGGTGGTCCAGTATTGTTGGCATAGTAACGTCAAACCTTGCTGCTAATTCACATGTAGGTTGAGATGGATTTGCTTCCTCCATAGCTTTCAGCTCATCATCACCCACCTTGGTCTCAAGTCGCACACATGGCTCATTTTCAAGATTAAAATCACCAGCATGGAACTTCTCAAACCATGGATGTACTGTGCATTCATTAGCCACATCCTTCCCAAACACTTCGTTGATATTTCAAGGTGTCTGTGCTGCATTTCTTCTGTGACAGAACTCATATTCAAAAACAACTGGAATTTTTGATTTTTAAGTGGTTTTGCAAAAATTGCTCTAAAAATTTTCTTGAAAGATAATCACAAGCCTAACTGTGTATTCGAAGGACTGAGGATGTACCTTCACAATAAAAATAAAGTAAGAAATGAAATGTCAGAGATATTAATTGTCAAATCTAGTACTTAAGGAAATCGGACATTTCATACTTAATAACCTAATATTTAGCTGTCCCATTTTTGAACATTTGTTTCCTTTTTTTGGTTATAAATTATCCTACATTGAACATTTTGGTTTATAAATCTTTCCATCTCTAATTATTTTCTTAGGGAAAAATAATTAATTTAGAAGAGTGGAATTCCTAGATTGAAGATATAATATTTTTGGAGACTCTTAATACATATTTTAAAATTGCCTTGGGAAAGATTTCATTATTTTTCATTCCCAACAGCATTGTCAGTGTTTATTCACTCCAACCTTTCCAGTCTGATGGGGTGAAACCAGTGACTTGTAATTGTTTAAATTTCTATTAAAATATTAATGCTTAAACATTTTTCTTACTTACTGACTGACCATTTCTCTTTTTTTCCTGTGAATCCCAAATCTTTTGTCCATTTTTCTTTTGCATTGTTAGTCTTTTCTTGAATTTTTCCAATCTCTTTATACATTAAAACACTATCTCTGTTAATATTTACAGCATTATCTTCCGTTCTCTTTCTATGTATTTTTGTTTATGATTTTTGAAGTGTATTTGTAAACCATCTCATTTGAAAAGGCTTCAGTTCATTTGTTTGCACTTTTATTAAAGAAAAACCTTTAAAACAAAAATCTAGCCACAATCCTCTATTTATACCCTTTCAAAGTTTTCCCGTTGCCCTGGCGATGAAGGCCCGGCCTCCTGGTGGTGTCTGAGAGCCCATTAGGATCAAGCACCTTCTACCTCTCCAGGCTCTTCTCTTGTTGCTCCTGGATGCAGTCTTTGTTCAAGCCTTGCCATTCCTGGCCAAGCAGTGTGTCACCTTCGTGCTATTGTAAATACAGTTCCCTTTGTATGAAAGGTTTTCAACCCTGATCTAAGACTCAGTTTACGTATCTTAATTTCTGGGAAAATTTCCGTCCGCAAGTTAGATAAGTTGACAAATAGCATTTAGTAGACACCTATTTCAACTTACAGTTCTCTCCTTCCATATGTCACCGTCTATTATATTCACTGGTTTACTTCCGTTATCCACCCACTCACCTAAGAACACTGAGGATTAGGACTGCAGTTTATTCACCTTCACATATTCAGTTCCTACGCACTGCCTGATATATAGCAGACACTAAACAAACAAATGTTTGTCAATCTGGGCTTTTGGATCCTTCATACTTCCACATTTTAAAGTGACTCTCTATAGGTCTTGAAAAGTGAAAAAGAAGACCCCAATTATTCAGCATCCAAGAAGCACTAAAGCCCACAGGATTATACTGGGCAGGCTATTACTTTTTGGTTTTCTGAGAATAAGACAAAAAAAATGATCTTACTGAACAGCGATGTCTCTACCAGGCCATGGTTATTTTCCCCCTGCAAGGTGAGGAAGTACCTGAGAAGTGAAAGACAGAAAGCGGTAGATGGAAGGGCAGAGGCAAGGCCGTGTAGGTAATATCAGGGCTGGCGAAGGAACCATGGCAACAGCAGTAGTTAGGTGAGATTGGAATTAGAGCAAGTGATAGTGTGGGAAGCTGTCGATCACGGTGAGCAGCAAAGAATCTCTCACAGATGAAGAAAGCCGAGAGAATGGCTCTGCCTCTGGGATCAGGATGTGTACAAGGGGACAATAATATCCGTCACTAACTTCTTGTGTCTGCCTTGTGCCATGATGCAGATGAAGAGGCAACGGCCGGCACAGACGGTTCATCAATGTGGAACAGCTTCATTGCCTTCGGCAGTGTGGCGGTTCTGCACTATCTGACTGGCATTTCTAAGGAGGTCTGTGATTGGGGCAATTTAGAATGGGAGGAAAGTAGACAATACGTTCAAAGATGATTTTGATCAAACTTAGAAGACTGAAGCAAACTCTGTGTGAGTCAGAGCTCTTGCCTATCCAGAATGGCGTAATTATGTGTCTACTCCGCGTCTATGCAGGAGCAACCTGAACAGGCCGGGCGAAAACAACAACTGTGCTTTTGCGCTTGAAATCATCGCTGCATATTTTAAATGAGCGCTTGACATTGCGCCGTCATCCAGCGACTCCTCTGTCATATTACGGCCCGTTTCAACATGCCGTCGCATCCTCTCCTCAGCAATCCGCCGACGGCCTTGCCTCAAACATCACTGAGAACGCAAACTTCTTCGGGTGGAGAGTTCCGTCTTCTCTGCACCCAATCGACCAGCCTGTCTCCATCTGTACCTGTCCTTTCTAACTTCCCTCCTGAAAGGGAAATGTCTCTGTTTCTTTTTTGAGCTGGTCCAACAATTTTTTTTCTGACTCCCTCTTACTTCTGCTTTCTCCATCACTTTGCATTTTCCCGTTGCTCTTACACTTATCTCCGGTCTCTTCTGTGTCATCTGTTTCTTCCTTGCTAACGGTTGCCATCGTCATACAAATATGTTGCTGTATTTCACAAATAAAACCAGTCACAGCTATTGACTCCCCGTGTTGGCCTCATGCCCGCTTCCAGTCTCTGCTCTTTTCTCTGCTGACCTTCACAGCAAAACTTATTTAAATTGTTCTCCATATTACGCCTCACTTCCTCTGCTTCTGAGGAAGTGAAACTGCTTTTGTTGCGGCCCCATTGACTTCCACATTGCCATATCCAGCGGTCACTGTTCTTTCCTCATCTCACCTGACTTCTCTGCAGTCTTTGACACAGTTCACGGCTCCCTCCCTGAAACACTCTCTTCTTTGGCCTCCGTGATAACGCGCTGTTTTGGTCATCCTCAACTCACACGGTGCTCCTTTTCCATGCACTTTGCTGACCCTCCTATTCCCTGGATTTGGAAATAGCACGCACCTCAGCTCCATCTCTGGATCTCTGCTTTCCTCCATCTGAACGTTCTAATTGATCTCATAGCCCTGTGGATTTTGTTAGCATCTATATGCTAATTACTCCCAGGCTTGTCTTCCCCGTAGAGTTCTGGTTTTACCTGGTTTATTGCAACAGCCTTCTAACTAGTCCCCCTGCTTCCGTGCTTCAGAAGAGAACCAGGAAGAACTTTTAAACGCGCATTGAATCTTGTTATTTATTCTGCAATTTAAGGTTGTTCATGTGGCTTATAAGGCCCTACCCTTTTTTCACGTTGAACTTCTTCCACTTATTTGAAGACACTGACTTCACTCATATCCCTGGGCCTTTAAACCTGGCTTTCTTCTGCTTGGGCCATTCTGCCCACAGACCCCAGCACGGTTTCTTCTGGCTTCCTCTTAGCATTTAGCTCTTTGCTCAAATTTACCCCTTCTGACAGTTCCCTAAGTATCCGAGTGAATTGCTCTCCTGTACTTGACTTTTTTTGTCACATCGCCTGGTTTTATTTTCGTCAAAGCATCAACCACTTTCTGGAATTATTTGCTCATCAATTTGTTCACTTGTGTGTTTGTCTCCTCCCTCTAGAGGGAGCACAGGCCCTGGGCACAGTGACCTTGTGCACCTCTCTCACCCCATGTTCCTGTGCTTGGAGGGTCTGCGAGACACACAGTAGGATTGAATGAATCATCCAAGGGAGTTAACTGTGGTTTTACTAAACTACTTTTTATTTTTATGAAACGTAATTTACTCAAATATCAGTGGGCAACCCCTATCCTCATCTTTTGTGATTTAGTCAGTAAATATAAGTAATGAGCCTTCTGGCTCAATTTTTTCTGGCATTATAGATTTTGATTATTTTTTGGTCTTGACCTTTTCAGTTCGAAGGGTCCTTGGATTTAAGGTGATTGTAGGTCCTCATGTCATTACAAATGCACTTTTCTGTATCTTTTCTAGTTCTACGATATCTCTATTAAGATTTAGCCATCAGAAATACCCACAGGATTTTGTTCCTAATTTTCATCTTGGTAACGCCTAAGACTTTGACGATATTTTTGGGTGTAGTGTAGTATTATGTCTTCCTGTCCTCATCCTTTCTGTAGCCTTTACTTATTCTCATGACACCAGATCTCTAAAGTGCTAACTGTAGGTAGGCAGGTGACCACCTGGAATCCTTGCCAAATACTTGACTCTATTCACTTTTGTTTATGAAGCCTCCAGATTGACACAGAAACTTACATAATATAGCTTGGTGTTTTGATCTCTTCTTGCTAATATCTGTCTTGTATTTATTCGTTGAACATTTATTGCATGCCCATTCGGTACAAAGCATGTTTTTAGTCTCTCGGGGGGATGAAAGGTGAATGAGAAGCAATCCATGCTCTGAAGGAATTTGCAATCTAGTAAGAAAGCCACTGTGGAAAAAACCCAATACACAAACTGCCTACAATTAAAAGCAGAATAAATAATTTTACCGACAAAATAAAAGAGAGAGGAAAAATATTTCCAAGAGATTTCATTGAAAAGGTGGAAACTTGAATTTGACTTTAAGGATGGACAGAGTAGGTAGAGGAGATGTAAAGGACTTTCAGCAAAAGCTCGGAGCAGAAGAGTCATAAATGTACAAGTGGGAACTGGAGAGATAGTCACATTGGCAGAGGGCATGTTACATGAGGGCGCATAGCCAGAGATAAATCTCAGAAAATGCGTTAGGTTAGAGTATAGAGAGAGTCCTGAATACTAAGATTTTGGACTTTTTCTAGGCAGCAGAGAAAAATGAATGATATTCAGAGACATGCACTTTGTTGCTAATAAAAAGCACCACCTATTACTGTGTGCCTCTTCTGTATTAGCATTGAGCTAGTTGCTTTATCTCTAACCTGCACAATAAGGCTGAAAAGATGGCAACGTGATTCTCATTTTACAGATGAAGCGTTTGAAACCTTACGAGATTAATCTGGCAATGCTGCAAAACACGGATTACAGAGGGTTGTGATGAAAATCCAAGCTATTAGCAGAGGATTAATCAATATAGCTGACTGATTATATACTTTCATTTCTTCCTCCCATTTCCATGTCCTAAAATTTACCCAAAAGATATATTTAAAAAAAATTCACAGTCATTCTGGCGTATTGGACCACAAATTGTGAGGAATACCTAAAAAATGAAAAGCAGCGGTGATTGCATCAAATAAAGAAACTCTGGCCTCAGTGCTCATTGGAAAGGCCTGCTACAAAGGACAGGAGCTCAGGCAGAGACCAGGCCTGGAGAGGTGAACCCCGGCCCTAGGGAGGCGCCAACAAGTTAAGTCCCAGAGTGGCTGGTTGGAGTGTTTCAGTAGGGTTCGTATCTGCCACCACTGCCCTCTGGGCCAGGAAGTGACAAATGAGTCCGTACCAATGGGGGGCTCTGGAGTCAGAAAGAGCAGGTTCTGCCCCAGGAACGTGGCAATGCCCAGGAGGCACGGGAGGCACCCTGTCCGTAGAAACCTCTAGTACACCCCACTGAGTGAAGTATCTAAATAGCACAGCTAACTCTTCTCCACACTCCATATCTCTAAACAGATGAAACATTCCCAGAGAGGCTAAAACAGCGTCTTAAATACAAAAGCTGGGTCTACAGGCAAAGATTAATAAACATTCAAGGGGAATCAACTCCATTAAAAATAATACCAAATTCAACGGAACTTTCTGTGAGTACCCACTACCTTATTTTCTGTACCCGTCTTCTGGTTTTATCATTTTCTACAACCTGCCAGTTTTTCCTCCCTCAAACACAATCGACTGTACTCTGGAATGCACAGCCTCCTTCATATTTCCTGCCTTCACCCTTGGACTTTATCTCCCTCACGTTCATCACTATTACCTTTCATTTGTACCATCTGAATGTTGATGCTTATATACGACTCTGTGTGGACTCATATATAGTTCTTCTTAAATCAGACTGATAAAGTGAGATACAAACTTTGAGGAGGAATCTTAGACCATCAAGACTCAAATTTATTCTTACTTTTGAAAGCACTGAGAACAGCAAGTTTTTTTTTTTATTTAATATTAACTTTAGAAGGCTATGGAAAGGCAGTATATTTCAGTATATGCTGCCATGTAAGCATATTTTCCAAGGGATTTTACACGTATACTTGTGAAGAATAAATACTCGCAGTGACTAATCTTGGTTTAATTAACACCAGAGAAAGTAACAGCAGTTGACATGGCAAACTATTTTCAGGTTTCCTTTATCCAGCGGTGCACAGTCACCTCGCGCTCCCCCCGCCCCACCCTTTCTCCTGAGAACCAGACTGGCTGGTATTCAGCGGTGACATGCACGCATAATACTCACATTTCGTAGCCATCAGACTGTCAAAAGACTGGGCCCACTGCAACGCTTCCTCCAAAGTAAGGCTTTGAAAAGAAACACAAAAAGTGCTGATTGGGCTAAAATATTCTCAAAGTTTTGCTGAACTACCTGGAACTATATTATCTTGAAAGTGACACCAAAATATAATTAATTTCCATTTGTGTGTGGTCGTGGAAGAAAGTTTATCTCCCTTTGATCTTTTACATTTCATTTTTACTACGTAAGTTTGTAAAATTGTACAAATTATGAAGGTAATCTATACTTGAAAATATGATAGTGTAAATTTTATGAAGATAAAGAACCATAGTCTTATAGTCTCCCTGTTCACAAATTACCACTATTAGTATTTTGAGGTAGTTTTTTTTAGTCTTTTTATGTGTATATTTGTGTGTTTGTTAACCACAAAGTAATCATATTCTGTGTGTGCGTGTACTTATGTGTGTGTGTATACTCTTAGTAAGCATTTTGTACGTCATCATAATTGTCTTAATCATTTACAGTGTTATAATTTATAATTTTACATTTATAATCTTTGATAGTCATATCATTTATAGTGACTGTAAAATATTCTCCAAGGGGGCATTCCATAGTTTACATAATTATTCTCAAAAAGCATTTTGATCTTGTCTCACTTTTAACCATTGAAAGCCAAAGGTGGCACAACTGTGTTTAAAGCTTGCCATGCCCACACTGTTAGGATGATTCAAGGAGATTAGCAGAAGTAGGATGAAAGTGGGTAAAAAAAATGCATATTGTTAAGGTCCTTGGTACAATGACAAATTGCTTTTAAAAGGGTTGTGTGCTGTGTGCTGCTGCCACCAGCAATGTTCATGTACTAGACTCTCAAAGTTTATCCTCAAAACCCATTTGCATGCACTCACAGAATAAAGTTAGTAGCCCTGTATCTATTATTTTCTCCATCTCTTATTTTCTATATATTTTTTTTCATTTTGAGGGTTTTAATTTTTATGAAGGTATAATATGCCAAGTAACATTTGACCTAAACAGCATAACCAAAGCCATTTAGCATTTAGAAAATATCTGTGAAAGATACTGCCTCTGAGGCTTCCTCTCTGTTCATTTTGGTGTACTTCATGAGGTGAATTAGCAGGGAATTATGTATTCTCACATACGAATAATTTTATTTTCCCTCTTTAAAAATAGTCAGTGTGTTTATTGCCATTCAGTTTATGGTATATTCCCAATTTTTCACCTTGAAACAACTAAACATAACCAAAGGTGGGTATAGACACAAGCAAGCACCATCTGGGGCTATCTATATCTGTGCTGCAGAACAGCCATCGGCATTAGCAGGCTCTTAACATGTGAAGGAAGATTAATTAAGGAGGTTAAAAAATAACTTAGAACATGGAAAAATATTGCGAGTCCTGAAAAGGTCAAATATCTTTTGTTTTCTAAAAATTCAGATGGACCCTGCCAGTTTTGGACAGACTGTTTGCATCAGTGCTGAGGCTTAACAGTGTGCTGTGCTAAGGTTGCTTTCAAAAAACATTGACTCAGTGTTCTTTTCTGTATTAGAACTTTAGAAAGAGTAACCTAAAATAACCTTCCAATCTAGTGAAGTGGAAAGAGCGCGGCAAGGTTTACTGCGTGCCTATCTGTCCACTCACTGCCGTTACGTAGGAAAGAAAACCTGCGGCACGAAAGAAGATGCCGTCACGGTGTCGCATCAGCTGAAAATTCAGTGTTGGCAATTGTTGGTAAGAGAATTCCTTCGCCTCTAGGAGTCATGAGATTTATGGGGATGAAGCATGATTGGAATAATTATGGTGGGGGAGGTAAAGTTGTGAAATAAAATTTGGTTTTGGTTGAACCCCATTTTTGCTTATAATTTTTTTTCTGAGTATCGTAGTTTCATGCTGGCCCATGGTTTTCCAGGCACCTTTGCTAGAATTATTCACAACACGTTTGTCCCTTTATCCACCGGATTTTCTCCAATGTTGTGTCCCCTCTTTTGTTCTGGGCAGACAGGCAGTGGATGCCAAATAGACAGGGGAGCATTTGGGGACGTCATGAAGACAAAGGGATGAAGAGTGCTTGGAATCTGATAGCTCTAGGTTCTAATCCCAGTGCAGTACCTGACAGTTTTTGGTCTTACGTAAATTCTCGAAACCCCAGTTTTGTCATGTGTAAGGTGAGAATAATAATGTCTACTTCACAAAGTTATAATGAAAATTAAATTCGATCATGAATGCAAAGCACCTATCAAATAACTAGTGTTGGGAGCCTTCCATGAATGTGAACTTTCTCTCTCTCTCTTTTTTTTTTTGGCCTCGCCCTTCCCTCCTGGTGGGTCTCCAAGGTAGGTAGCAAGAAATGCAAGCTCTGGCAGTGATGCTCTATGGAAATCATCAGAAAAAAAGGAAACTGTCCCCTATTTAGCATGTTAGAGCTTTTTCCTTGGATGCGCCTGCGCAGTTCAGCGCCTCCGCGGGTCATTTACAAGCTGAGCTTTAGGTCTCACTGACGCCCTCGCCACCGCTGCAGCTCCTCCCCCGTCACGCAGCGGCTCGGCAGCATTTCGGACATTTCAGCGCCTCAGCAGAGGAGCACGCATGCCAGGGCCAGCACTGCGGCTCGGTGTGGGCGCGGTTAGGCGGTCCCGGCTCCCAGCCACGAATGAGGAGCCCAACAGGGATCCTCGACCGGGAATTCTCGGCGGTGAGCACAGGCAGCAGAAGGGCCCTTCCGCTCTCGGGCTTACAGCTTCCGTTTCAGTTCAGCCGCTGTTCCCACCCGGATGGGCACCTTTTTAGTTTGGGCAAAATGTGTAACGGGAGACTTGGAGTCTCGGTGAGCATTTGATCGCTCCTCCACCTCACCTCCCCGTCTAGGGATGGAGCTTTCTGGCATTTTGTACGTGGAGGGTTTGAACTGTGAAAATATTTTGGATCAAAGAGCTCATTTTAGCCTAAACAATATAAAACTTTTAAGAAGAATGAAGAATCTTCATAACAGACTCTTTAAAAACAGTTAACGTGTTGAATTCTCAAGTGTAAACCATGAATAATGAAAACGGAATTTTAGTGTCACACATGACTGCCCTTCCGGTGCAGTTACTCAAGTGTCAATGCAAACTTTACTCTCTGAACAAAGTGCATTAGGACAGCAGTTGAATAAACGCGCACTTGTTCATCGTGTGATGAACATGCTCTGAAGAGTCTCGTGCTCCACCGACCGAGCTAGCCGGGCGGAGGTAGAATGTGCTTTAAAACGGCTGTAGAAGGCAGATTTTACTTACTTTGCAGGGAGCCTCTTAGATTCATCTCTGCACATCTTACAAATCCAGCAATTTCGCCTGCTCATTTTTCTAAAGACACGCAGAATGTATCTGTATAATTTAGTCATTTAAAATAATCATATGTTAGACCCATTTTTAAAGAACATACAGGATGATAAATTATGAAAACATAAGGATGGGTTCTTGAAGCTAATAAAATGCAATCTCTGGTGGGGGTAGGGAGAGGAGGGGAATGAGATGACTCATCTCTCCTACATATGTTGTAGGAATGTAGGTGTTTAGGTCTGTGAGTGACTTTAGAGCACGTCTGGTCTACCTATTCATCAAATTATAAGGTTTCAAAAATACCAATCTCTGAAAAAGATCTTTTCATTTAGAACCCACTGACAATGAATTCACCAACTCCCAAGGCTTCCTTTTTGGGACAACTCTTATTTTTAGAAAGCTCTCTCAATATAGTGAATAAGAATTTGCCTCTTTCTAATTAGCCAAAGTGTAAATATCCAAATAAAAATAAACCTCCTTAAGAGTGAATTCTAAGAGGGGTGTTGCTTACCTGGTTTTATCCATTCTGGTCATCGTAACTTTGAATTTAATATTTAAATGAAGTTCCCTCAGCCCCAGGCACCTTTACATACAGTACATGTCATAGAGGGTTTTTAACCCAGGACTTGGAGAAAACAACTCACAAATTTTTAAGAATAATTAAATCCACATTTTATAATGAAGGCTGGAAATGGTTTGCTAAACATAAATACACACTTATATACAGTGAATTATTGAGGATAAGTGGTGAGTTTTTATATCAGTCTTTATTGATTCATTCAAAGTGTCTGTTGAGCACTTGTTACGTGCCAAGTTCTGGCTGCCTATGATCTACACAGATCTTGGGTCTCCTCTTCCTGCTCTCACTGAGAAGCAATTAAAATACATTTGATGGGGACTTTGATACAGGAAGTATAAGGGCCATGAGTACACATAGGGGGAGAACCTAACCAAGGGTGGTTAGTGAAGGCCGCAGTCAAGTAGTATCTAAGCTGGAACCAGCAGGATGCGCAAGAAGGTGTTGCGTGAAGGCGGGACCAGCTTGAGCAAAGGTTAGTTGAGAAAATAAAAGGAATTTAGTTACCACATGAATCTAGAGTGTGGCAGAGAGAGAGCTGAGAAAAAAGAATAGAGAGTTAGGATCGGGCCAATAATCATGTTCGAAAATGGTCATTGGAGGAAGGAAGTGGTGGGAGAGTTCATTTTAAGGACAGGCAGAGGCCGAGCTGTGAGGCCGTTTAGGGTGTCGATTTCATGGTAAGGAGTTGGGAAATCATTGAAGGTTTTAAAATTCGGAATAGACTCGTTAACATTTCAAACTGGTTTTGTGAGTAGAATGGTGGGTTGTTGTGTGGCAAGAGCGGAATCAGGGAGACCAGCTAGGAAGCAACTGTAGGAGTTTGGGGAGGAATGATTAGGAAAGTTGGGTTAGAGCAGGAGGGAGTTTAGACATTTTGGAGGAAGAACTATCTGAACTTGTTGATGCGTTGGATATGGAAAGTGAGAGGAAAAAAGAGAACAAATTTAGACAAGAGATTTGATTTCAAGATAAAGTTGGGCAAAAACAAATAAATAAGTAAAAATGATGAGATGCAGGGAGAGAGTGTGAACTGGGAACAGCCCAAGATGAGTGGCTGAAGAACAAGAACATTTAAGAGAAAGATTGTGAAAAAGGAGCTTGCAGAAAATCAGAATAATATGATATCACAGAAACCAAGAATGAGGGTTTTTTTTTTTTCATGTTTTTAGAGATGTGGGCCACGCTATGTTGCCCAGCCTGGTCTGAACTCCTGGCCTCAAGCATTCCTCCTGCCTCAGCCTCCTGGTCACTGGGATTAGTGGTGTGAGCCACTGTGCCCTAAGGGATGGGTTTATCAAAAAGGAAAGAGTGGCCAATAGAGTGTAAAAAGGTGGAAAGAGATTAACAGAGCAAAGGATTGAAAAATGCTGTCATTAATGACCTTGGCGAGAGTGGTTTCAATGGAGCAGAGAGGACAGAAACAAGAGGGAGGAAAGCCAGAGGAAATGAAACCCAGGACACGTGGAGGGCTACTTGCACAGAGCTACTTGTAATTTGTTCATCCTTCCTTCCTTGCACTCTTTCTTTCTTCCTTGTCTTTTTTGAAAGCTGTTGACAGAAAGATGGAATAGGGACAGAGAGGCAGGGCGCCTGTCATGTGCCCATGCTGGGCTGCCTGCATGTCTCTAGGGGGCATCATTACAATAGTCTAGAATGTCAATGACACACCCTGAAGTTGGCCATGGACAGTGGTTGAAGACACAGGAGAAAGAGGGAAAATCATTAGAATTTCCAGTTCCTGAGAAAGAAGGAGCGGCTAGAATTCAGAATGTGAGGGCTGGACATCCATCGGAGAAGTGGAACTAGAAGTTACTGTTCCCTTGTAACTGGAAAGGGTAGCAAAAGTATAGGTGCAGATTCAAGTACATTTGCAGATTTGAAGGCAGGAACTTATGGGGGGCGTGGTCTGATGGACTTTGTTTTCTGTATGGGTCTCTACTGTTAGTGAGGACCAAGGAAGTTAAATATAACTATAGAAAGGAACAAGATGGAAGGGGCACAGGTTAATTCATCAGTTAGGACTCTTTTGATTGCAAATATACATTCAGAGTGGCTTAAGCAAAAGGGAAAGTTTATTATAGAGATATGTTTGTGTGTGCAGTTAGATTCTAGATGACCTTAAATGCAAGACTAAAGATGTTGGACTTTATTTTGTTTGGTAATAGTAAATCCATTTAGGTCTTCAACTAGCATTGTGATGAAAATAAACACCTTCTTCTAGATAGATAAATCTGACTGAAGATGATTAACACTGAGATAACTGAGACTAAGAAAACTGTTAAATTGACTGGCTGTCCATAACTGGCGCTGTGTATAACTGGACTCTGAGCTACGTTAGTGTAGTTCAAGTTTTAAGATTCCTCATCTCTGCGATCACCTATAAAATGTAGTTACTCAAGGACTCTGCTTATCTAAGTAGGAGCATGGCAAAGAACTTCCTTCCTTCGTATGTCTTCTCTGTCAGTGTAATTTGTCATCCCTGCCTTCTACTGGACTTGGCCTCTCCCTTCCATCCACCTTTAACAGTTCTTGTATCTCATTGTCTTCCCTCTGGATCTATTGGAGCTAAGCATACACATTTTCATACCATTTTTTGGTGGTCATTTCTGTAACCCAACTGTATGTCTATTTGCAGGTTGTCATATTTTCTTTTATAACTTTAATGGAATTGTTTGGCAAAAGCAGAACAGTCTTAGTATGCCACACTCACTGATGTCAGAAGCACAGTGAAGGTAAAGTAATTTCCAGATGCCCTAGAGTTTAAGGGCTTCTAACAGCTCCTGAGACATGACAGAGTATACTCAAATAATTCTTGGCTCTGAAGCTGGACAGACATGTACTTGAGAGCAGGCTCTTATCAGCTGTGTGATATTAGGCATGTCAACTAAGCCTCAGATTCTCAATTTCCTTTTTTCTAAACTGGAACTGTCAAAATTAGAAAAAAACTGCATGTATGCAAAAACTTTCTGTTCCAGTTTATCTGATCTTTCTTCAGCTTCTTGCACTGTCACTCAGAAAATATTTCCTAAACTCTTTTTTCTGTATAGGAAACACACATTCTGTCAGACTACATTCCTTCCTCTTTTCACATTTCAACTTAGATCTCACAAGTTTTCCCCGTTAACCTTATCCATTCTTCAACATGTCAACAAGTCTCTGCAAATCCTTCTTCTCTTCATTTTCGTTGTTCTTGTGTTCCTATATTTCTATTGTTCACACATCATATTAGTGGCTGGGTCCCAGCTTTAGAATTAGTTGGGTCTGTAATGCGGATTCAGAGATATCTGGGTCTGTGTATCATACTGAGTAACCGAGGCCCTCAGGAGGGATATTTCTTTGGCCAGAAGAGCTCAGGTCTGCTTGCAAGCTGGAGGGAAAAGGGATTAGAGGACAGACCACCCAGAACTTCCCCTAGGTGCAACTATGCACGTTGTCCCCTCTCTAGAGATGCCTGGTCCAAAGGGAGAGAGGAGGCTGATATCCACCCAGCCTCCCCTGGCCAAGCTTTGGAACCCCAAGTGGGGCTTCATCCCATGTGATGCGGAGGCTGCCTTTTCCTAATCCCAGCAAAGACTCCACGTAGATCAGTAGCAGCCCTGGGCTCAGCTCTGTGACTAATTCAGAGGAGGTTCTCTGGTCCAAGCCACTCAGTAGGGGGATATTGAAAAAGGAGGAAAATATAAATATATCTATAAAAAAATATATAAATAATATTATTTATATTTCTGACTTATCTACTTCTACCAGACTATATGTTCCACGAAGTATTTGTTCAAAAATTATTGGATAATCATGTGCAAGTTGTTGTTTATATGTTGTTCAGTATTCTAAGTCAAACGTTCACAGATTTATTAAATTATGGAATACAAATACAGTACATCATAAAAGTATCAATAATTAAATTGCAGAAAATATTTAGTGACAGAATTATGTACAAGATGTATTATGCATAGGATAAATAGACCACAAAAGGATTGAGCTTTATGAAGTTCTCTGGTTTTCCAGTCCCTTCTGAAATGGGACTGGAAGTCGGACTCTGTCCCAGTGACTGGAGCTCTTCTCCTGTCCCCTGCCCAGGACCTGGTGCCCTGCCGCCTGTATTCTAAGATTTCTGGGATCAAATATCCACCCACACGTCTGCACTTCTGCGCTTCTATTGATTCACAGTGCCGTGAGCCACTATGCTGAAATACCACAGAACATCCCCTGTGCCCTCATGATGCTGTCCACATTGAAACAAAGAGTTGAATTCACAAATATTTAACTCAGCCTTGGGTAAAAAGGTCAGATCGACCACCCGAATTTATTACCTTTTTGAACCAAACATTGGTAAAATTATAGTAAAGGAAAATGAAAGGCTTAACACATTGACTACCACTAGAAAAGAAATTATTTTCCCTGGGGCCATGGTGTTTTATTAAAACAAAATGATCCTTTCTAACTTGTTATTTTTTGTTTTCTGTGCATGAGTTAAATGCAACACAATCCATGTTTTTAGAATTAAATTGTCAATATTAATTGTAATAATAAGAACATCAACAAGTAAGATTTTCATGAACCAACTGCAAGGTTTTGCTTCACGAGGCCCTGGGCTCAAAACTAGTGTGAGTTAAATACAACTCACATGGCAGTTAATGTGTTAAACATGAAGGAAAAAGGGGATTAAACAAGGAAAAGGAAAATGACAAAATATTTCAAGGTTATTTTGGAAGATGGAAAGCAGATGAAGGAGTAGAACTTAAAATTCTCATACCTCTAAAATGAGAAGAGAAAAGACAGCCTTTGAAATCTCATCTGACAAAATGAGGAAATATAATCCATAGTCTGAGGACAAAGAATTTGCAGAATTACTACTGGTTCAAAAAGAAGTATCTGCAATCCTGTATTCAACAATATTTATCATTAAATAATACATCTCAATTGACAGTTAAATACATCAAAATATAGAGTGACATATGAAACTCTCTCACATTTATAATTGAGGACATCTAAGAAATATTTTTGGTAATTCCCAAAAGGGTAAATTCTATTTTTTTAAAAAAAGTATAGTTCTTTAGGATAAGAATTTGATTAAAATTTCCTATTGATAAACAAATTTATTTTGTTTATTAGTTAAATCTAAGAATATTTTTAGTTAAATTATACCCTTCAAAGTAGAGTGCAAGTAGTCAATTACTGGTAAAAATAAAAATCAACCTCAAATATTCCATAGACCTACAAATCTATTTTGGCAAAAAAAAGAGTTCCTGTGAAAGAAAGAATGACCTAAACTGATATAATATAGAACTGATTTAAATTGTAGATACACTCACCAAGCTTCAAATCAACAATAATCATTTTTTTCTCATGTTGGTGGTATGATATGTGAAAACATTCCACTGACCTAAAAATAAAATAATAACAAAGCAAAACAAAAACAAAAAGATTATTGTGTGCTTCCTGGAGAATGCATATTTGGCAAGGATTTCCATAAATAATCTGCCTTAAGTTTTAAGTAAATAATTTTTCCACTTCATAAATGCCGGATTATGGTTATCCCTATTTTTGATCTATTAACTGCTTATCTAGAATTTTGTTCATTTAATGAATTATTACAAAAATTCCTATACTGTTTTATTTGTATTTTTCTTTAAATATTTTGTATTTATCTTCATATTACATATCAATGTGCTTATCTTCTTTATTTTTCAATAAGTTCTTGGTGAAACTAATGTGTACTTTTACAATCTAAGGTTATCTAGAACAAGTTTAGGTCTCCATAATGATTTTGCTTCCAGTGTTTTCTCCTGGTAATTATTTAAGAGAAAGGATACATCTCATTGATAGAATCTAATACTTAGAGTGTTTATAAATGCATTAGTGATGAATTGAATTTGATATGTATTATGCCAGAAATAGAGTCAAGTTTCCTGTAGCATTTAAATGAAATCTTAAAGTGATATGAAAATAAATGAATTTTTTTAAAGCAAATATTTTCACATATTTGAATATTTTTATTATCCTAATAGAAAATCAGTAATTCTTTCTGTTCATATATAATATCTGTGTTTAAATATATTTCATTATTTTATGATGTAGCATGCTACATAAAATTTAGAAAAATCTGAAGCAAATTACATTTTAGTGAGATTTTGTTTGCCATAACACACAAAATTCTTGCCCTTTAAAAAAGCAAGTAATTTGCGTGTAGCTGTGCTTAGGCATAATGTGAAGAAACAAAGAAATTCCATCAAATCAAGATTAACAATGCTTCAGATAAACCTTGTAACAATCAAATCTGGAGTCAGTACAACTAATAAACTGATGGAACAAATAATTTGGTAATGCATAATTTTTGAAACAAAGAATTCCAAAATGTCTGATTTTATAATATATCCTTATCTAAACATATGCATACATGTACACAAACAAAACACATAAAATGAAAGAATATACTTTAAAACTATTGTCTTCTATTGCCCAATTTAGAAGATTTGTTTATATAGGAGGTGACTGTAAATTTTTGTTTTAAGTATAGAAAGCCGGGCATAAGAATATATGTTTACTAGCTTGTTTTTTCCTTAGAAGAAACCCTGCCAACACTCCCAGCAATCCTGCTGTTGAAATCAGCATCCGCTAGTCATTTATATCAAGCCAACATTCTCGTTTTTATCAGCTATTTTATAGAATCTCGTACTTACAAATATATCCTGTAGAGCAGTCCACCATGCTAAATTTTATCTCCTCTTTATTATGATCCTTTTGAAATCAGGTTCTGAAATTTCATGAGACACCCGGACACCCTTTTATTTTTCCCAGCATAAAAGGATTTTGCTGTCTCTATAATTACCTTCTGTGGCACTCTGGCCTCAGTACGAATGTTCTGTTTTTACACACAAGTATCTATGCAAAGAGAGGTTTTGTTGAATATGGAAAGCAGCACTCTGGGATTCCAATGCACAGCTGATAAAGAGGTTTTATCTAACGTCAGCAGACCGTCTGAAGTGATCAGATAATTGGAAGCAGTAGCTCCGCGAAATCTTCAGTGTAATGGTCAAACCCTTTTTCCAAAATAATTCCTTTTTCTAGTTTTTAAAAAAATGTGTAGCTTAAAGTAAAATCCCTTTTTAAAAAGACAGAGAATTGAGTACAAAGAAGTAGGCCACCACTGCACGCACATGCCATCGAATTGTTGAGAGCTGTTAAAATCGATCTATCTGGAATAGTCAAATTACTAGGGACTTATCACAATCGAAGGATCTAAAAAGGACTCCTTTATAGTCAAACCTTGCTAGTTTCTTCGGCTGGTCCTCTAGGGCAGTTTTGAACTCTCCATCCTTTTCCAATTTGTTAATATGCCTGTTAAAATTTAGATTGAACTTAACGTTTAAAATGAGGTCTAATTAATACAGAATAAGATGAGATTATTAATGTCCTTGTCCTGGAGCTAATCCAACTGTGTGTGTGAGTGTGTGTGAGAGACAGAGAGAGACAGAGACGGAGAGAGACAGAGAGACAGAAACAGAGAGACAGGGAAACAGTGGTGGGAGTTGAGAAATGCTGTAATAAACAGCAGAAAGGAAGATCGGAATGCAGTTGATGGAGTGCTTCTTAAAATATTGAGGAGTCCAATAAGGTAGAAGATTATGTTTACTTGCATTTAATGATTTTGAGGTTCAAACCCAAAGAAATCGAATTTATCAAACCTAAAGGATCAGTTTGGGACTGGCATAGGCAAACAAACTGCAGGACGTCAGAAGCGAGCAGAGGGCGCAACGATACAGGAGGCGCAGGGTTTGCGCCAGTCGGGAAGGATCCGGGTGTGCGGACAGCGCCCACTTTCACTGGTTGCTCGTGTTCCAGTTTCCTTCCCTGCCCCAGGACATTTGGAAAGCCGGATCTCTCCAGGAAATCTTCCGTGTCGTAGTCAAATCTTTTCTTCCCCGAATAATTAATTTTCTGGGATTCAAGAATGTTTCCTTTCTCACGGTCTGGATGCAGGGAGCTGGCAGGGAGATTTCCCAAGGACGACCCTACCAGGCGCTTTCTGCCTCTTACGGTGTGAGGGTGCCGCTTCCAAACCCTGCGCACCTTCCTGCCCGCTAAAAACGGGCAGCAGCAGGGCCTGAGAAATAAAGAAGGGGTGGCGTCCACAGGGACAGAAGAGCAGGTGGAAGGTGGTTCTGCAGGATTCCAGAACGGGGCGCGGATGCTTGCGGCAGATTTCTAAGCATGTTTGGTTCCTCGAAGAAGGGGAGGGCGAGTTCGATTAATGGAGTGGGAGCAACGCGGTCCTCGGAACGCAGGCGGATCGCAGTGACTCAGAGCTGTCAGGGCAGGTAGGGGGCCGCAGCGCTTCCGCTGTTGCAGCTCGGGAGCGCCCTTGCCTTCCAAAGCTAGGTCTTTCCGACAACTGCAGTCTGCTCACTCCAGAGCACTGTGAGTCTATTCCTGTTCCAGCCAAATTAAGTCCAAAGTAACACAAGTTCGAATGTGTACAATTAAGGAATATTTAGTATTTTAGTATATTTGTTTAAAACCCAGAATGAACTTCACAACAGAATAATGAAATATTAGAAATTATAAATATTAGGATTTGCCATTTATATCTTCTGCAAAAAAGGGAGAAATATAGCTACTTGGTTAATGCCGGTGGTGGTGGTTTAAGAAATAAGCCATAAGCCTACTACTCAGTGCATCCTATTTATATTGTATAGTTTCTGCCATTTGTTCATAGGACGGCACTTTTCAATATATTTTAGAAGCAAGATGAACTCTTAGACACTGGTGGATTCTTCAGAGAAATGTATCCAGCAGGGAGAAGTTGGGGCCAGTGTTTGGAGGAAGATTGGAGTCTGCTCCTGCTTTCCTTGAACTCTGCGCCTGGTCCTGAGCCTTCCCAGGGTGTCCTCTCTGCCTGTGTTTCCTTCCCAGCCTCCTCTCTGCACAGCGTCCTCTGTCTTTGCAGGCTCGGTGTCCACGGCTTAGAGTGTGGCCTGAAACTCTGCAACCCAGACACTTGACCCATCCTGGTCTTGTCCCCTCTGACTTCCTGCCAATCAGAAACAACCTAGCTTTGGCTTCTGGTTTGTGTGAGCGCAAAACATAGTGACAACATAAATTAGAAACAGATTACTGAGTACCTGACACTGTTATCAGCACAAAATGAACTTAAATAGCTATTGAAGTTAGTTACCATTTTCGTCTGCATTTATTCAAATGACTGGCTTTAAAGATGCCTTCAATTATAGTCATGGTCCTGCCATTCTATAAAGTTTAGTCCTAACTCCCATTCTTCTTTCCCTCTTGGCAGCTGCCCTAAATGCATTTTCTTGGCCCTCCCTGGAAGTCAGTAATGCTCTCAGGTTTTGGACCTCCAGCTTGTAATTGAAAACAATAGTGTTCCTCCTTGTTTCCTATTTTCTCCTGAACACTTAGTGGATCATCGTGTCCTTCCTGACTAGCTTCCAGGGTATCAGTTAGAATCTTGTTTCCTCCAATGTAATTAAGGCAATGTTATAGCTAAAAAAGTGATATTCTTTTCCTGGAAGTGAATAAGGCTGTCCACAGTTGTTTAATGTGGACTGAGATGTGTCTATTTGCATTTTTGTATATCCACGTTGTTTAATCTGTGGAATTCTCCGAGGACTGGGTTGAGGGTGCCTCCCTTTGAAGAAGATTTGCATTGGCTCTATCCGCAGCCCAGGTATTTCCAACCCAGGACTGCTGTGTTATTTTCTTGGCTTGGGCTTCCTGGACCACACAGGTAGGGTAATTTTAAATTACAGACCTGGTAGTACACTGAAATAGACACATTTCCTTGTCACCAGTCTTTGCAGGTGACTAGTTTTTTCTGTCTACTGTTTCATAGAAGGTGTAGCAGTCTGCGAGTCCCTGGCTCAACGTAGAACAGCCTTCGATTTCATTTTCTGGCTTTCAAAGGACTCTTAAAAGCCAAATCTCTAGGCAACTGAGATTAGAAAATGCTGAACTCAGCTATACTTTAAAGGCTAGTTTGATTCTGGTTTAGGATTTCCTTTGTTTTTTTCCCCCTTGATTTCCCTTATTTTTTGCAAGCTTGGCTGTGTATTTAAATGGGAGATATATCTGTTATATTTTTTCCCAGCATTTCTAAGTGTCTGGTAGAGAGAAGATCTTTCAGGATATGTCCTGAAACATGTCATGAAACATACTACATACTGAAACATTCTATGCTCCACATTTTCTTTTTATGAAATAATGTAATATGTTCATTTTTAGACAAAACTGAATGCAATGAAATATCAAGGAAACTGAATTTTGGCGTTTCCTCATTATCACAGATGGAAAGCACCATGGTTTGCTTCTTGAAATGAGGAATGCCTTGAACACACAGGGGCCACCAGTGTGTATTTGCAAAGCTTTGGCTAGTCTGTTTCTAATCACCTAATCCACTCCCTGTCCTTGTTTGTAATATAAGCCTGTCCCTTTCTGCCACATGCAAAGTATATAAATTTTTTGCTATAAAAGAGCAGAACAAACATACTTGTGCCACATTTGCTGTTTTTCCCCCCATCACAGAAATTAAAATGGTTTTTCTGCAGATCACCATTTAAAATCTTATCGACCTAATCTTGAAACAAATGTGTCCCCAGGACAATGGTGAATGATGATAAATACCCCTGTCCCACCGGAGCTTGCGTGGTGTCCAGTGACTCAGGAAGTAGGTGGCTCCGTAGTGACTCAGAGGCTGGGGTAACCTGAAAAGAAAAAGACACCTCCCTCAGCTGATAGGTGGGACCTAAAAAAATGTAGACCTCAGGATTATCCTGCATGCTTTCTCCCTCCTTTTCTAAAGGAATCTCTGCTTTTCCCATTTATGCTTCACCTGCATATGTGGACGTAGCATTGAGACTAGCATAGTAGATGTTCAATACATACTTTAAGAATGAATGAATATATTCTCTAACAAGTTCATCCAAAACAAAAATTATCCTTTAGTGTTTGTTTTAACTAATTTTCACTTAGATAAGAATTGTGGAGTGGAGTTTGGGAAGGATTATATTGCATAAGTTTTTCCATGTCTCATAGCTTCTTGGCTGCCTCTTGGCTGTAACCTTCTTATAACCTATAATTAGTATAATGATTAATGAGATATATGTAGAAATGCCAAGCTTTGTAAGTATAATTTACACAAATATATGTTTTTATGAAACATGCAAATTTGAATAATGGAGTCCTTGTGACTCTGGCAAATAAGGAACTAGAATGAAACACAAAGCAAACGTTTGTCTTTAGGATCCAAAAATAGCATATGAAACTGTATCTTTAAACCTTTGAAAGGTTTTAAGGAAGTAATAGTGCAAATAAAATTGGATAAAACAAGTTTAATGTTTTAGGAAAGGCAAGGAATTAAAAAAAATTGCAATCCCAGAAGCTTCAGAAACCTACTTTGATATACTTTTTCCCATAAAAATATTGCATTTTTTCCCTCCTGAAGTTTGAATATTTGGAAAGTTGCTTTAAGAACTCTAAAACTCATGCAGCAAATAAATACTTTTTTTTTCAGATATAGAATATGTATACTTGAAACATTATTACACGAAGCAGAGGTAATTTTGCCCGAAGAAAATTATATCCAAAGGAAAGTGAAGAGTAATGACTGTTATAAGAAGTATAATCCTGGACGCCTGGAACCATGTAAGGTATTTTGAATGTACAGTATCAGGCTAATAGAGATTATCTGAGTGATTTTTATAGATGAAGCTGAGCAAAGGAACACAAGAAGGAAGACTTTTGTTTGAAAAAAGAAAAATTTCAGAAAAGTAAAAACAAGCATCCATCTTTCCCCAAACACATTTTCAAGCATTATAGAAAATAGTATCTAATAAAACATTGAAACTTGTTTAACTCTATTGAAAAATTCCAAATATAGTAATTTAAGAGAAATGGCATTTTGGTGGTTTTTTTCCCTCTAGGGTCAGTGAGCATTTATATTATCTTATTGCTTTTCCATGTGAGTAGGAAGGTAAATAGAAATGGGAAATTTATATCAATTGTTTGTTTTCCTTATAACCTTTGCCAAACAGCTTTGTGAAGGCAACCTTTACAAAAGAGAGGTATTTTTATATTTGAATATTGGTTGCCTAGGTAGGCAGTGGAAGAGCTTATATTAGAGACTGCTTCTCCAACTCCATTTTAAATTAGATGTTCTATCACAGAAATTTAGAATTTAAAGGAAATTTAGATAATCTAGTTCAAAGCTTTCATTTAATTGAAAAACGAAACTGATCTCTTGCGCATTGTACTGAATCACATAGTGGCTGTGATATCGCTGAGGCTAAAGCCCAGACCTTCTAACTGCCAAGTTCTGTGTACTTTTTGCTATAAATATAAGGGCTCTCATTCCCTCTCTGGTTTACTTCTGGTTAAAAATGGAAGAATCATAAATATCTTACATTCTCATCTCAATTTAGGTAATAGCCTAGAGTTTTTAGGCACATGTGTTTATCTATCTACCTCCCTCCCTTCTTTCTGTACCAGAAAGCCACATGGCACAGCTGCTGTGGTTAAACGAATTCCCCTCTATTCTCGCCATATTATATTTATCGTAACTAATTAATTCCATATTGAGACTATAGTCTCTCCCCTTGAGTGTTTCTATTCAGTTGCACGAATGGAATGTTATGCTTCTGAATCTATCTGCCTGAAATGATATAATTTGGGCATGATTCTTTAAAGAAACACAATATATGCTGCCTACTATCAGAATATAATAAAATATCTGACAGAAATATATAGATTGAGGGGTGATGATTATTATTGAAAATAATGATTTATTTTACAAAAGCATTCCATAAAGATTCCCTTAGTTAATTCTTCTAGCTTAAATTTCTGAAATTTGGTTTATGCCTAGTATTTCAATAACATGATGTAAACAAAATTCATTTGAATGTGAATACAAGTAAAAGACATCCAAACTTTTCTAAAAAACTCTAGAAGCTCAAAACACTAGTTATATTTAATAATATAAACAATAATACACCTATTATTCTATTTTTACTTTCTGCCAAGGCCCAGGGTTGTTTGGTAGGATGAACGATACTATCTGTAGATTTGAAACAGATTTAAATTGCTTAAGTGCAATGCCTAGAAATAGCCTGGAGAATTAAACATGCCTGAGAAAAGGGGGTCAGAAAAGTATTATGAAAACAGTGGTGATTAAGGAATATTCCACTTAAGTCTGTTTTAAGTCAAGCAGTATTCCAAAAGGACTGTGTGGCTTTATTTTTAGGCTGCAGTTTATTGATTCAGGCTGTAGCCTCTGCTAAGTGGCAGAGCTGCTCTTAGCCTGCAGATGTTTTATTGATTCTATAGAATGAGAAATTAAATGTTCTGTCTGTCATCCTGGAGAAGAGAAATGGATTACTCTCCTGAGAGACTTGATCCAGGGTCATGCTCTATTCGTAGGTGGACCCTGTGCAAGGTTGTTTGGCAGATACTGAGATTCATGTTGTTCACGCACAAAGCGTTTCCCCTGGCCAATTCGTGATGGATTAGTCAATAAAAATGTAGCCAAGATTTTGGAGGCCATACTTGAAATAGGAATTTGAGGATTAGAAGAGCTCCCAGGTGACAAATGGCACAATTAACTGGTCGACAGCTTGGTGTCTGGGGGATTGAGATAGAAAACTAGCAAATGTTGATAGCCCATAATATGAACCTGTGGAGTCAAGGGATTGGCAAAAAAATCACCGGAGGCTGCTGCGGAGAGAGAGGAAACACTTCGTGGTTGATGAAGACACCAGACCATATATCTTTGGAGGTGCTTAGAACTCAGGGATAAGAGAAATTTTTATTATTCAGAGCAATAATAAAGATAATAATTATCATTTATATAGAGCATGCCGTGGGCACAGTGAGCTAGGAACTTCCCCTAATCATTCCAGCAACCTCGAGCTGACTTCCTGTGCATGTGACGTGTCCCACAGTCACACCCGGCCCGGAGTTTGGCTTTAGTGCTCTGTGTCACTGTCTTAAAAGTCTCAATTTTTCAACAAAGGACTCTTTGTTTTCATTTTGCACAGAGATTCACAAATTATTTGGGTAATCTTGTTAGAAGGAGACACAAAAAGCTAAGAGATAGATATCAGAAGGCAAATTTTGTATACATTTTAATTTTGGGTTGTGGAAAATTCTGTTCTCTATTGCAGGGTTTAGAGGACGGGCATTTAAAACTGCAGTCCCCAGCCTCCATGTGCAGACCAGCACTAGTCTGTGGCCTGTTACGGACCAACCGGCACAGCAGGAGGTGAATGGCGAGTGAGCGAGCGAAGCTCCATCTGTATTCGCAGCCGCTCCCCATCGCTCGCATCACGGTATAAGCTCCTGTCAGATCGGCAGCAGCATGAGATTCTCATACGACCCTACTGTAAGCTGTGCAAGCGAGGGATCTAGGTCGTGCTCCTTATGAGAATCTAATGCCTGATGATCTGAGGTGGAGCTGAGGCGGTGATGCTAGTGCTGGGGAGCAGCTGCAAATACAGATTATCATCAGCAGAGAGGTTTGCACAATAAATGTAATGCGCTTGAATCATCCCGAAACATTCCTCCACCTCTGCAACCTGTCCATGGAAAAATTGTCTTGCATGAAACCCGTCCTTGGTGCCAAAAAGGTTGGGGACTGCTGATTTAAATACTACTCTTAACACTGTGGTTGGATAAAAGGTCAGGAGGGCATTGGCCCGTGCAGTCGTAGTGAGTGGAGCGGCGACGATAGTGGTGCTGATGGTTTTGTTGCTGGGTGGATGAAGGGCAGTGTTGAATTTCATGGGCTGGGAGTGGTGAAGTGGGAGCGGGGGGTTAGGTAGGGCCAGGGCTGAGGTCTCGGAGGTTTCAGAAGCACCAGGGTAGCAGCCAGGTAAAGATCCATCACATGGGTCGTCAAAGTTGCCTGGGCAGTTGCAGTTGACCTAATTGGGAAGCTTGATGAGTAAGTAGAATTTATAGAGTTACGTTGCCTTTGACTCACTGGCGCTGAAGAGAAAGTCACTTGATTTTCAGTGTTTCAGATTACTTATCAAAATGATTTTTCATACGAGATGCCTGCTGACAACTAACAGTTTTAATGTGATACTATCTGTCAAGTGCTTTGAGTTCCTAAGAGATAGGCTCTTTAGCAGTCGGTACAGTAGCCTGTTCCTTTGACAAGAAATAAATGTATTTGGGGTCTCGTAGAGTTGCCCAGGAGGATTGGCTCTGAAGACGTTTAGGAGTTCGAGTGTGCTAGTTTGCAGTTCTCTAGGGATATACGTGCAATGGCTCCCCTCCTTCCCACAAAAGCTCCAGGGGATTGTCTAGTTACATGTCCTCACAGTTAGATACAGGATCAGACACAAGACATGAGGTCTCTCAGATATTGCAGATGGGTCCTACTTAATCCAGAGGATTCATGAAAGTGATAGTCTGTGAGCTCTCAGGGCATTACAAATAATTTTGGTTGACTCCTTAAATTTTCACATGACAAAACTGAAAGAGAGAAGGATAGTGAATAGCCCAGGTCTCACAGCCAAGTGTGTAGACCTGTATCTCATGCCCAGGTCTTCCAGCTGTTGGGTTACGGCTTTTCCCCTATATCATGTGTGTTTTCTAGACAGGTTCATTATGGGTATATTTGAGGAGCTCTGTTTCGTTTTGTGTTTACAGATGTCCCCAAGGTTATTATGGAGTATTTATTATTCATGGTAATAATAAAAATAATAATTATCATTCATATAGAGCATGCAATGGGCACAGTGAGCTAGGAACTTCACCTAATCATTCCAACAACCTTGAGAGGCAGATCCTATTATCTTCATTTTTCAGAAGAGGAAGTTGAGACTCAGTATCACATGGCTCTTAATTAGATAGCCTTTAGCACTTCTTCAACCAGCCAGCGGTTTTTGGCAACTGTTCATCTCTGAGCAGTCTCCAGTGAGTTAGTGGGAGCTCTTCCATTTTATTCTCGTTGAGCAAGAACTAGAACACTCATCACAAGGATATTAATCTTACAGCATTTAGTCTTTGTTATGTTCTTAGCTGGATCATAGCTTGCCCTATGTTGATACCTCAGAAAAAATGTATAATTATATATATGTATGTTATTAGTTGTGAATAAGCAGAGGAAAGAGTGAACTAAAAGGATATATTTTTCTTTGTATTAATGACATTTAATTTCGTTTTTTTCCAGTTGATGACATAGAAGACTTAATTTACTCTTCATGATCAAATCTCTCCGTTGGAGAGCATCCTCTTACAAAGAATCCAAGTGAGAAGAATGGGAATGAATAAGAGCTAGGAGGGTGCCACTTTTATAGAAATATAATGGTGACATGTATATTTGCCAACCACCCAGAAGACCATACTCAAACCAATTATTTTGATTATAAGAAGGGACAATATTTGAAATCAACTTAAGTGGAGCTCACTAGAAATACAAGGACACCTAAGGGAAATAAAAGATTTTCCCAGGTTGCACTTGCCCAGATGTTTAGCATTTAGGCTGAAGGGAAGCAAAGGTCAGAACATGCATATTCACCCCTCTGCTGGGTGCAAAGAAGGGCAGAGTGTCCTGAAAGGGAGTGTGGGTGGATGCCAGTCTGGGGAAGGCGTCGTGGACTTCGTGCCTTCTCTCCTGCAGCTCTTTGCCAACCCCACTCGGAGACACAGGGCCTGGCCCCTGAAATGAACTCGAGGCCCTTCTGTCACTGCTGTCCTGCATGTTAAGCAGTGAAGCCATTAGACTCCATTTACCTGAACTCACGTTGTTTTCCCCTTACAATATTCTCGTTCCGCTAAGGCTGCTGTAAGTAAAGCAACATGTAAAGTAGCACACCGGTTCCTGTTTGACAAGCGGAGTGCCAGTTTCTCATCTCTCCCCAGGGGCCACTTACAATGAGAAGTTGGTCTTGTGAGCTTCGAAACTTTTCCATTCACAACCCTGCATGTCTTTTATTAGTTTGCCTTTAAAATTAGCATGCTATTTTAGACAATTAAAAAAAAACAGGCTTTAGAAGCATAACAAGGGCATCTGTTTTGCAGAAGCTATTCATCAAGCCCTGTCTCTTCCCTTAAAACTATTAAGTTTTAAGTTATTACTCAAAATGAGAAATATGAAAATACGTGACATGTGTGTTGATTGTGTGTTCATCTTGAGGCTCTTCTTGTATATCTAATGGACGGATATTTGTGTGTAGATTTGGTTCCTGTTTCTCCATGAGACTGCACTGAATTCTAGAATGTGACCTGGCCTAGAAGGCATGATAATTCTGTAGTGTGGTTACATGGCACCTGCTACCCTGCATTGTCCCCTTAGCACCAGACCATCAAATAGATTTTCTTGTTAATAATGACCATACTTTGCAGGTATCAAGTTTTAGAATTTAGGCTGTGATTTGAAGTTATTGGGAGAGCAAAAAAGTCTTCTGATTCCATAGGTACCCCTCACCTGTGCCCTAAATGCACTCTGTATGTACTTCTGCACCACTGTGCTTATCACAAGGTACTACATTTGCGTGTTGAATTGTCTGTCTCCTTCCCGCTTTGAGAAATAGGGCCTGTGTCTGTCTTATTCATTACTGGGTCCTTAGAACAAAGTAGCACATGGCCTTCATGGGCAGTGTATAAATATTTGTGTAATTGAATTGATACCTTTAATATAATTTTTGAGTACCTTTAATATGCCAAATATTGCAAAGAGTGCCTTAAACACATTTAATCTTCCTAATAATCCTAAGAGGTTGCTTGTTTTGGTCTTCATAATAGAGATAAGGAATCTAAACTTCAGACGGGGTAAGCAGCATACTTACTAAACTTCAGCTGAGCTGCCTAATTTGGAACTGGGGCTATGTGACCTTAAAGCACATTTCTTATTTTCTATGCCATGCTGCTTAATAATATCAGAAAGTAGAGTTTTGTAAAAATCACTCCAGATGCTGATGGGAATTTATAAAACATGAGAGACGGGGAAGTTTGTAGAAATATTGGCATAAGGGATGTAGCCCTTTCAAAATGTTCACAGAGAAGTTCTTTTCATTGACTACAAATATTTCTTGTTCCTTAAACAAATGAACCAGGTAAAGCCTGTTTGTTCACTGTGTCTACCATTTGAATTGATATTTTACTTGGCTATTGTAACTATAAGTAAGGATGGCATAACCATTGCTATTTGATTTAATTGGCACTGTTGAGCACCTTCTAATTCTGAGAGTGATTTCGAGTGGGCTTGGGGGTGGGGCAGAATGGAGAACACAAGGTAGTATAATACACCTGTTATTTTCACAAGCTTGCAGTGTAGTGGTGAATAAGAAGGGTAATTAAATTGCTGTATAACAAAGGAGAACACAATAAATGTAATAAAAGGAGTACAACCTATAAAGGATAGAAAAGGAATAGGAAATTATATTTGGTTGGTGATATCAGAAATATATTACAGAAGGGGTGGCACTGGGAAGGCTCTTGAAAAATGGGCAGGATTTAACAGTTTTATGTGCTGGACATTTGAAGGTCAATAAAGACATGGTCTCTGCCCCTAAGAACAGCCAAGACTTGCTGGTAAAAATAAGTACTGAGTGAGTATTAATAGGTCAGAGAATAGTAGACTGGAGAAAGCAATTAAGAAATAATTATACATGATAATATTATGAAGGTAATATGGGACTTTGTGTTGTGCTAGAGGGGTAGTAAAGACTTTATGGGTGGCCAGCAGTCCATGAGCCTGGGGATTTAAACTGTGTTTATCTGGCCCTTCAACGTTTGTTCCAAGAAAAGATCCAAAGAGGCTTTCAGAGATTAATAGGAAACAACCTCAATTAGTGTAAATTCCAGTTCCGTGACTCAGTTTTCATGGGAAGGCAGAATGCTTTGAGTAAGAAATCCACGAGATTTGGAAAGGGAAAGGATTTTTCCCTGAACAGTAGAGTGGATTGTTGTAATACTCATCAAAATTGGCAAAGAAGAATCAGGCAGCATTTGTGTTGGATTATATTAAAGTCACGTCAGAGACAGTGAATAATTAAAACCACTCTAAAGGGAAGTTTGTTTTTCCTTCATGCAATGCACATATGACTCTGGCACAGAAAAATGTTTTTCTAGTTAAATTTTGCTTCATTTCCCATTTAAGATTTGTCACAGTAAATAATCCTTTCTTAAATAGCAATATCTTGAGTGTAAAATATAGTGAGTGTTGTCTGAATATTAGGCAATCATTCTCGTTGCGGGATCTTCCTTTGATGAAGATTGTAAAACGTAATAAAGTAACACACATAACCAAACACTAGAAATGTTTCCATGACGAGGACAGAGATACCTTTGCTAACAGAATGGAAATGGGATGTTAAAGATGTTAATCAGCTGCACTGTGGCAATAGCTCTTTTCACAATGTTGAGTTTCTCCATTCCTCACATGTTTGTAGCTCCGTGTTGTTGCCTATGAAAATACAAATAATATAGATAGTTTTTATATTAAAAATGATCAATAAGTTATTATTTTAGCAGCTTTTTTGAGTAGTTATTGGCTTACCATAAAATTCACTCAACTAATTTTGATCATAAAATTTGATGATTTCAGTAAATATATACGATCATGCAACCATCACGACAACCCGGTTTAGAACACACCCATCACTCTCAAAAGATCCCCTGTACCTGTTTCCAGTCGCCACCCCCCGAGCCCCAGGCAACCACCAATCTATTTTCTGTCTCTACAGATTTGTCTTTATCATATGAATTTGGAGGGAACACAATTCAACCCATAATATCTAATAATAAAAATAAATACTCACTTGGCAGAGAATACCAAGTACTGATCTGTGAGCCTTGCAAATATTAAGTCACTTAATCCTCATAACAAACCTATAATCTTTAATCTATTATCCCTGCTTTATAGGTAAGAAAAATAGAGGCAGAGAAAGGTCACACAGCCAGTAAATAGTGGATTGTGCATTAGAATACAGGCCACCTGTCTCAGTGTGCGTGCTCTTACACCCCAGAGTACACTGTGCCACCTCCTGGGCACTCGCCACCTGTCCAAATGGCGTTTACATTATAATGAAATACAAAAATTCATTGGTAATGGAGAGTTTACAACCCTCATCTCTTAGGATGGCATTGTGAAGGAAATTATATTTCTCTTTGACAAAGAAACACAGATTCAGAATGGTCCTTGATTTTCATTAAAGAGAATACTTTAAGCAAGATGAACCTACTCATAGCATGTATATACTTATATTAGGTTGGACCATATGTAATTATCTTTTTATAGGATGAAAAATGGTAGCGTATTGATAATTTTATGTGGTTCAAGCTAATTAATATCTTTACTCATGTTTAAAGCCAACTCTTGTTGGCTTCCAAAACTTGTCTTTTCTTTCTAGATCAAGTAGACAAATCATCTCATTTCTTTGGAAATTTCTTTACCCTTCTATACGCTGCCATTCCCATGTATCCCAAACACCTGGGCAGCCGAGCCTGCAACATTCACTGCTTCAGGGAAGGATGACACACAACACACAGAGAGCAAAATGAACAGAAGCAAAATATAATTATTGGCTTTTGAAGTTCAAATGCTTAAACTAGGATATAAAATATAGATTTTGAGAACCAGTAGACATTTTTCCACCTCTGTTCTCAGTACCAGAGAAGAAAGGAAAAGGGTCTGACTAGCAGCAAGAACCTTCTTTTCTGAGAACATGAGAGTCAGTTACTGAGCAGGCCCGCTTCGCCTTCCTGCCCCAGGCCAGTGCAGGGTGAGGGATGGCAGAAATGCGCCCTACTTTTTGGTTGGTGCCATGGATAATAGCAAGATGCCATAGTCCTCCCGGGACCACATGGTTTAAGTTATGTTGCGGTCATGAATCTCATTGGTTTACTTCATAGTGAATCTAAACTTACTGACATAGAAGTTAAGTTCACTTTAGAAAAATAAAGCTTTTTTGCACACTTAGTTTGTTGACTGACATTTACAATTGTTACACAAGAGAATTGTGATTTTGAATTTTTAAATCTAAAATTCAGCTCTTCTTTTTATTTTTGCCCTAAATAAATGCTCTAGATTTTTATGGACATAGTTGTTAAAGTTTCAGTATTTGAAGAAAGATTATATTTATAATATATTTTATTGTAAAATGTAGGGTACTTTAGAAAGTACTTAGAGAAATATTTAAGATATTAGAGAAATAAAGTATTTTTGGATCACTTTGACTTTATTTAACAAAATCGTGTGCCATGTGAGGCAGTGGATTACGCAGATAAATAAGACACAGTCTCTATTGTTAATTGCATTGTTCATATTTTTATGACTTTAATCTCTATTTCTGGCAACTTAAAATAAGCTCTGAGTATACAAGCTGATGGGGGTGAATATAGTGAATAAGAGAAAAGTAACATGAGTTTTACTTGGGGAAGTTTGAGTTAAAGACTTTCCAGGTAAACAGATCTAAAATAAACAGTATGAAGAATGAGCCGCTAATGATCATAACGGCAGTCTGTGATGTGAAAATGTCAGCTTTGGTGTTAGAAAGAGATGGATCTGTGTCACTAGTTGAGTCATCACCCTAGCTGCATGATTATGAACGGGTTACTTAACATAAAGGTTAGTTTCCTGAGGAATAAATCAAGAATTATTAAGAGGATTAGTAGTGACGAATACGCCCCAAGTGCTTAGTAATTGGTAAATTTTACTAATATTATTATTTTGTTATTATTTTCCTGTGATAATGCCAATGCAGTATATATAACTTTGAAATGTTGGTGATCATGGCCATTATTTGAGAAGAGTCTCTTCACTTATAATGGAACGCAGTATCCTATCCATAGTTATGCTTAGCTTATTGTGTACACAGTTCTTGTCAACACAAGCAGATTATAATTGAATTGAAGAAGAAAATGACTGTTTTTATTTCCAGCAATTCTTTGAATCATGTAACTGAAAACCCTGCCATTATAAAACAAAGAGATTTGCGGGCTAAAACAGTTTAAAAATTCTTTTAAATTCAGGGCTGCTCTTACTAGTAAGAAAGGAAACCTCCTAATTTCCTAAACAAAGAGAAAATTGAAAATCATAATGGTTAGAGGAAAAACCGATATTTGGCTCATCCTGGTAAAGAATAGGTTTTTATTTTTGTTTTTGTTTTTTCGTGGTTAAGGAACAAAACAAACGAATAGGAGTTGTCAGCATGAGAAAGCAGGATCTGGGCTGTGAGGCCTGTCCTGAGACAAGAGATACAGCTGAACCTGTACATATGGGGACTGGTGTTGAGATTCTCCCCACTCCCCAGTAAAGCTGGCTTCTTCAAAGGGAAAACCATGCGAAATAGGTTCAAGCAGAAAACATCTGTCCCCTGGCACAGGAGACAACAAGGAGGCTTAAGTGTCTTGGGCTGCAGATAGAAAAATGTAGCCTTTCATGAGAATTTGTCATCTTGGGAGTAGGACTTAAATCTACCTTACCCATGAGTCCTGAAATTCCCAAGTGAGAAATCAATGTAAAAAGTAGTATGGGCTGGTAATGTCCTTTGGGTGCTTGGCAGAAGGTGCATGGCACGTCTCTGCACCGACACGTGTTTAACACGGGCCACACAGCACTCCTACGGAGACATCCCCGCTGAAGACGAGCTTAATAACCGCAATTTACAACCACGCAAGCAAACAAGCCCTCGTGAGCAAAAACACTAAATCAAAAAGAGTCAAGATTAGATCCCTAAGACTTTCAGATAGTAGAATTATCAAACGGAAACTATAAAACAAAAATGTTTAAACCAAATAATCTATTAAAAGAAAGGTTCTAAATTTTAAAAACAGCAAAACAGCATTTCAAAAGATTAGGCAGATTTGAAAAAGAACCAAGAACAACTTTTAGAGATGAGAGATATACTTATTTAAAAAAATTAGTTAAACAGATTAGTTTAACAAAAAATTAGTTAAACAAAATTTAACAAAAATTAGTTAAACAACAGATTAGATATGGCTACAGAGAGAATTTGTGCACCTGAAGATGAACTTAAGAATGTCATTCAAAAGATAGCATAATGATACAAGGAGATGGAAAACATGAAAGATAAGTCGGTTGAGAATTTTCCAGAACTAATATAAGATTCGTTAGATTTACCATGTTTGAATCTGAGTAGGATCTATCTATCTATATCTATATCACCACAGCTTGATATATCATGATAAAACTGGAATTTCATCAAGGTAAAACAGAAAAACTTAATAGTAATTAGATTTTAATGACAGATTGTCTTTAAGGAATAATTACAGATATCAGTAACAAAACTAGAAACAGGAAGATAATGAAAAAATTTAAGTGCTAAGAGAAAATAACTATACATTCTATATGCAGTTAAAGTGCTATAGATACTATTTGATTCTCAATGAAAGCGTTTAAATAGACAGACTTAAAGAAGAAATTACTCCTAGGAGAAGATTTAGATAAGAAAAAAAATGATAAACAAAGAAAATGGTAAACAAATGGAGTTTTATATACACAAGTATTGACTGTATGAACAATAATAGTAATTTCAGTGGCATAAAAACAAAGTGGAACTAAAATGCTGCCAATAATAATGAGTAGGTTGGGAGGGGCTGGTCAGACTTAAAATGTCCTGACATCCCTGTAGTGGGAAGAAACTATGTGTTTTTAAAATAAACTTTATACTTTACTAAGTTGTGTATTCATGTCACAGTTTTATAGGTTTTAAAGGCAAGGAAATTCTATAACTCAATAGACCAAGAACCCAAGTAAAAAATGGGCTAAGGACTTGTATAGACATTTATCTAAAGAAGACATAAAAATGGCTAACAGACATATAAAAAAATAGTTGATGTCACTAATGATCAGGGAAAGGCAAACAAAACCACAATGAGATATCACCTCACATCTGCTAGAATGGCTGTTGTCAAGAAAACAAAAGACAGTAAGCATTGGTGAGGATGTGGAGAAGTAAGAACTCTTGTACGCTGCTGGCAGGAGTGAAATGGTGCAGCCACTATGGAAAACAGCATGGAGGTTCCTGAAAAACTTGCAAATAGAACTACCATAAGATCTAGCAATCTCACTTTTGGATATTTATGCAAAAGAATTGAAATCAGGATTTTGAAGAGATCTTAGTGCTTCCATGTTCGTTGTGTCATTATTCACAATAGTCAAGATATGGAAACAACCTAAACATCCATCAATGGCTGAAGGAATAAAGAAAACGTAGTTATATATTAATATTATACATACGGTGGAATATTATTAAGCCTTAAAAAAGAAGAAAATCCTGTAATATGTGACAAAAGGGATGCGCCTATAGGCCAGTCACAGTAGGATAATTACTGCATGATTCCACTTCTATGAAGTGTCTGAAATAGTCAAGCTCATAGAAGCAGTAGAATCATGGTTTCCAGTGACTTGGAGGAGTGGGAAATGCGGAATTGCTAATCGAAGGGCGTAAAGTTTGTTATGCAAGATGAACAGATTCTAGAGATACACTGCACAGCATTGAGCCTATTGCTAGCAACATTGTATAGCACACTTAAAAATCTGTAAAGAGTTTCAATCTCATGTTAAATGTTCTTACCATAATAAAAAAAAAATAGAATTCAATCTTGAAAAGATATCTTAAAAATTCCTCATGCATTTAGAAGCTAAAACAATAAATTAAAACAAAACATCCTCTAAATAACAAAAGGATCTGACAGGGAATCAAAATAGGAATTGGAAAATGTAAATAAAAGATAATAAACATGTATTGCAATTTGTGGAATAAAGCGAAAGTGATTCTTAAGGAGAAATTTTATGGCATTAAATGCTTATATTTTAAAAAAGAAGAAAAACTGTAAAATAATAAGCCAGGTGATCAGTATAAGAAGTTAAGGAAATAGTATAGAAAACCCATAGAAATGGGAGGGAAAGGAATAGTACAGGGGAAAGCACAAATTAATAAAATAAAAAACAGTTCTTATTTTAATTTAATAGAGAATATAAAAAGGATTAAGAATTAAATTTGTCTGTTTCTGTGTAAAGTTAATAAGGAAGACTTTCTGGCAAAAGTGATGAAGGAAAAAAGAGTAGAGATGACCTTAACATTAGGGATGGAAACAGGTCATGACTACAGATCTGAAGATCTAACAGATATTAAACACAACCATAGGAGAACACTATGATTGCAAGAAATAAATGGTCGTGTTTCTACAAAAATGTAACTTACCTGAGCCAACTCGAAAATGAATTGAAAATTTGAATAGACGTAACTATTATGGAAATTAAATGAAAGGTTGAGAATATTGACCTCCCCATGCATCAATCGACACACCTCCCCCTCCCCCTGCCTTCACCCACACTCACAAACACACAAATCCAGCCTCAGATGGTTTTGCAGGCACGTCTTACCAAATGTACAATGGATAATCCAAATATGAAATAAACTTTTTCAAAGAGTAGTAAATGAATACACCCCTAAACACATTTTGTGGGACTAGTAAAACCTCTATACCAAAACCAAAGAAAGACAACATGAGAAAGGAAAATTACAAGCTCGTATGTCTTACGTACTTACATGCAAGATCCTTAAGATAGCAGCAAATCCAATCCAATTATATGTGAAAGATACATTAGGACCTAATTGCATTTGGTTTAGAATGCAAGGAAGTTTTATTATTCTGAAATCCATCAGTATTTTTCTACCCATTAATAGATAAAAGCCCTATGACTGTCTAAATAAATGCAGAAAATACATTTGATAAAAAAAATGCAATATTCATTTGTAATAAAAACTCCTAAAAACTAGGAATAGAGGAGAATTTCCTTAATCCTGTGAAGAGTTTCTACCAAAAATTTATAGCCAATGTTATCTTAAGAGTAAAACATTTGAAGCATTTTCCTAGGATATTACCTTTACTGTTTCTAATCAATGTTTTGCTGGAGGCCACACCTAGTGCAGAAATTAAAAGACAGCGTAACTATTTTCAGTGAAGGGATAAAATTATTATTATCCTAGGGAAGGATTATCAATTAAGAAAATATAAGGAATTGATATAGGCAAATTATTTGACACTAAAGAAAGTTTAATAAGGTTGGTGATTTACAAGATTAACGTAAAAATAAACTGCTTTTCTTTACATAGCATAAACAATGAGAAAATATAACAAAGCATAACATTTAGAATAGTGACAAAAATTACATAGAACCTGGGAGTAAATTTAACATGAGATGTGCAAGAGTTTCTAGAGAAAATTTAGTATTTTTCACAAAACAAATAGAGGACATAAATAAATGGAGAGCTATCTTATGTTCATGGAGGAGAATCTTGTAAACATATTAACTCTGTCCTCTGTAACCTATACAGTGTAATTCCAAGCCAAGTTACAGTAGAGCTCTTTCCTTTGAATTTGACAGGTTCTTGCTATAATTCATATGTTTTCAAAAACGGGTCAAGAGTAGTTAAGACACTTTTCAAAAAGGTGGAGAAAACAGATATCCAGGTTTACTCTAACGTTATAGAAATTAAGACAGTGTGATATCTGGGCAAGGAAAGACAAATAGAAAAATGTATGGCACAGAACAGTCTTTCTCACATGGAAAAAGAAAATACTACAGAGGAGGAAATCAGAGCAGGAAATATACATTACTCAATAAATGGGCTAGAACAGTGGATTACCCATATGGGAAAAAAAACTCTAAATTTAGACTCCAGCCTCACATTATATACAAAAATATGGTTAAAAACATAAATGTTAAAGCTGTAACTAAAATACTAATGGAGAATTTTGTTTTTTTTTCAGTAGAGACGGAGTCTCGCTCTTGCTCAGGCTGGTCTCAAACTCCTGAGCTCAAATGATCTGCCCGCCTCGGCCACCCAGAGTGCTAGGATTACAGGCATGAGCCACCGTGCCCGGCTGAAGAATCTTTTTATAACCCTCAGCTAGAGCAAGATTTCTTAAAGAAAAAACTAAGGTATAAACCTTAAACAAAAACATTGCATTAGAAATAACAACTTCTATACAAACAGATTGCAAAAGGATATATACTTACATAAAAATGTGTATAGTGTTTAAAAACATGCAAACCAATATACATATTACTTATGGTTATAAGTTATAAAAATTTGCAGGTGGATTATAAACTCCAAATCTAGGTAGTGATTTCTGATGGAGGTGGAGAGGGCGTAGGTACACAGGGTCTTAATTGTGCAGTGTTCTATTTTCACTGAATCGAATATAACAAAATGTCAAAATTCCAAAAAGTAAGTTGGGTTTTGATTTATTATTAATTACAATTTTCTCTATGCTTGAAATATTAATAATTTTTTTTAAAAAGAGGAAAATGAAAGCAAAAATATAGAGAAAGCTAAGAAAAGGGGTGGGACTGTGTGTAACGGGGAGGGAAGGATGGCTATGAAATGAGTCCAAACAGGGCTAGAGCTTCTCAGATGTAGAAAGTGGAAGGCTATGAGAAGACTTGATGGAATTACACAAAATTATGAATTTCGTGGATAAAGTGAAAAAAGATCTGTTTATTAATTATTAAGTACAGGATAATAGTCATTCTTTTTTCATTTTAGTGAAGCAAATTGAGGAAACATTCAAAGCTGCTATCACTTTATTCAATAGCAAATGAAATTATAAAACATTTATTCAAGGTTAAGACTACAAATGAACTAAATATTAGGGACAGATTATGAATGTATGACCTAAAAGAAAATTCATGTGCTAGAAAAGCTGCCATATATTAAACCTTTAATTCTGAATTCTGAATGGAGCACTTTCGTATTCTGTTGTGCTAGGAACAGGTGCCTAGATGAGGAAGACCATGTGACCAACACAGCAATTTATAGCATCTCATGTAAGAACCCTCTCAAAAGTTATCTAAATTCTAATCATCTTATATTACCAGAGAGGTTACACAATTTTCTCAAGGTCATAAAGCTAATTAGCAACATAGTCAGGACTATAAATCTGTGACTTCTATCCCAATAATTTTATGTTATATGGTTCTGCTTCATATTCCTACACTATTGGAGGGTTAACTGATTACAAGATATGCATTCAT
>NW_012156062.1:3870471-3885030 GCF_000956105.1 Propithecus coquereli
GTTATTTTATTCTTTAAATGTACCAGATCCATAAAAGAAAACATTGTCACTGTATTTATGAAAAAAGAATTAAAAATTGATTACATTGATCAAATCGGGGATTTCAAAATATGCCCATCAGCCACTAGGTGTCATCATAAGTCACTATTAATTAAAAGCCAGTACGATAATTTCGTTGAAAAAGTTAATATCAAAACTTTTGCTGAGACATAAGTGACACTTTTACCGAGCTAGATACATAGCTTTATTTATTTATTTTTTTCATACCTGGGATTCTATATTTAAGCCCTGGGGAGAAAGGTTAATTAGCCGTAGATTTCACATAGTTACTGTCGTAGCTGGTGAACGAGGAATCACAGCTGTAGTTCTGGGATTTTAGTGACTACAACGGTGTGTTCAACCGATGTTAAATGAAAAGGCCGGTCGCGTTTGGGATCCTGCCTGCCCGCCGCGGAGTCACAGGGAGGTCGGGCGGAGACCCGGGGCCGCCGTGCGTGGTCGCTGCCGGGGCGCAGGAGCGTCGGGGGCGGGGGTTCTTCCGACGGCGGCGTTGGCGTCTACACGGCACGCTGCGGCGGGGCGGCTTTGGCGTCTACACGGCACGCTGCGGTGGGGCGGCGCGAAGCCAGCTTTGTCCGACACGGCGGTTGGCGGCGCTGCGCTTTCACAAACAGAAGGCTTGTTTGCTGCAAATAGAACGTGAATTTACTCTTGGCTGAAATGAGGTTTGGAGAATGGCTCTGTCGTGCTCACCATTGACTCTGAATGTGCAGTCGCCTGTCTCCGGAAAGAAGACGAGGACAGACGAGACACTGCGGGTCCTTTCTTCTCCCCGCGGCTCTCCGGTCGGCGCTCGACGCCGCTCGCTCTCCCGGTACCTGGGCCCGTGGAGGGAGCGCCCCCGCCTGCAAGCCGGGCCGCCCGGTCACGTGACACAAACTCTTGGCGTCCGCCTCGGCGGGGCCGTGGGCACGGCCACAGCACGTGGGTCGGACGCGTCTGCGCAGACGCGGGTCAGAGGTCGGCCGCGAGAAAGACGAACGGCAGAGCCCGCGGCGGCGCCCGCGCCCGGGAGGTGGCGACGGCCAAGTCGTGAGACGGTTTCGCAGCAGCATTTGGGTGACGTTTCCAACTTTTGGGCCTGCCAGAGATACGAGAACTACCCAGTCACATGCTAATGCATAAATTCCTTTTATGCTTAGGTGTTTATTTTAGTTTTGCTGTAACGACGAACAATTCCTATCTTATATCCTTGCAGTTTCCAAGGCGGAAAAACATTGATGCCTACACTGCAACAAAATAAGGCCTAGCTCCCTCTTACTTACCAAGGTGTCATAAATGTCCTCTGTGCTGCCAACCACGAGCTGGAAAACACCGCAGCAGTGGTCGTGGTCCTGGCGGTGGTGGTGGGCGGCGAGTGTGCGTGGTGCGGGGCTCACGTGGATGTGTGTGTCTGACAACAGGAGACATTGCCACTATCAGAGGCCAGGGACCCAGGTCCTGCCCACGATCTTTATTTATTGGTTCGTTTAAGTGCGGTATCTTTTCCTCATTCCTGAGAACAGCACACACGAATTGCAGAATCCGCAGCCAGGGGAACGTCACGGCTTGTATGCGGAACAGCAGACGAACACGAATATGTGAGAGGAAGGGTTCCGGGTACCTGTCCTTTGGCAGTGTTTACGTCCCTAATGCTAGGACATCTGCTGGAGACAACTCTCCACATCAAAGCACCTGAGCTTCAGACCCTGCGTTACAATATCTCATTTCGTATTCTTTTGACTATGATGTACACACCCTTCGCCTTATTCTTGGAAATGTAGGTGTTTTCTAGAGCATTTTGGTTAAGAGCGTTGGGGCCTGCAGATCTGAGTTCAAATCCAGTGTTGGTATTTATTTGCTGGGTGACCTGTGGCATGAGTTCCTTCAACTTCTGTAAGAAGGAATTTTTAATCATATAAGTAAAACTCAAAACCATTCTCTTTATGAAAAGTAAACAATTACAGATAAAGCTAAATAAAGCTCCTTGACACTCCTTTAGTGCCCTGGTGCCTGATGTTCCCCAGAGGCAAACACGCTCATCCTCTTCTTTCCTGTAAAAGGGGTGTGATTATTCCTACTTGACAGGCTCGTGGGGAGGCTCCTTTATCAGGAAACTGAGCCTTCCGTGACCTTCCAGCCCAGCCCAGAGAGCCCTGCTCTATACTCCACCACAGACACCCTCTCCTTCATCGTAGTACTTTTACAGCTGTAATTTATTTCTTTAATTACAGTAGAATATTATTTACCTAGCATATCAAGGATTTGGTCTGTACAAGATTGATGCTATATCCAGAGTTTAGATAACCTTAATCCCAAAGCACAGAAGAATAGGGGGAAAAAAAGATGTCTTGGCATGCAATGTATGTATTCCATGACAAATGTATATTTGTATATAAATATACATACATTTACATTATTGTTGCCCTCAATAGTTGAGGGAATATGAATTTCAGTCCATTAACTCATGTAGCGAAGAAATTGAAATTTCTTTTCTCCTTTTACTTTATTTCAAAACCTGGTTGTTCTGAGGGTTTCCATAGAACTGTGGCATCAAGATAGGCAGAGACCACCTGGTCCTAGGTTGCCATCCTCTGGCCACGCTGGTGCCCCTCCACACTACTTCTGGTCCTTGGTGGTTGAACTACACTGCTGACCTGGTCATCTCTGGTCCTGTCTAATGCTCGGTTCTTGGCCCAGGTGGGTCACTGCTAAATTCTCCTTGTCTATGACTGCAAATCGTTCTGAGTCCAGCCCTCCAGCTATTTCCATGCTCTTCCATGGCTCAAGGAAGGAGACCTTCTGAGGCTTCCCTAGTCTAGCTGCCAAGAGACCCCATTTAGTTCTTCCTCCTCTGTTCCTCCTGCCTCCTACTGGGCGTGGAGGATCTCTGCCGGATGTGCTGCTTCGGCAGGCTCTACCCAGCACCTTCCATGCGTGCATGGAATCCCAGAATTGCCTATCGGTTTTGTGTTAATGATATTCCTCCCCTGCTATCAGCCCCCCTTGGTAGGTTGGGCACTTTGTACTTGCTCTTCATTCTTCCTCACACTCTCTTCTCTTAAATACACAAAGCTCACATCTTCATTTCCTTCAGGTTCCAGCGTTGCTTCATCAGAGGGACTTTGCCTGAACACACCATGTAAACTTCTCTGCCCCCGTGTTCTCTGTGTCTTTAACCCTCATCGTTTTTATTTTACTCCTCATTGCCAACGATTTCCATTCATTCTTATTTCTTTCTTCTTCCCTCTCTCTGTTATTATTATTTTATTATTTTTATCTGCCTATCCAAGATAATACAAATAATTAAGTTGCCCAAGTTCACAGAGCTAGGAAGTAGGATGATTGGAATTTGAACGCAGCTCTGTTTCTGTCCAAGTTGGTGCTCTGTCCAGGACAATACGCTGCATGTGTTAAACCTTTTGTACACTCTTAAGCACTAAAATCTCATAAACCTACAATGTCAATGATGTTTTAGCCCATCCGACTGACCAATATTCATGAGTCTTTGCCATGTTTTCTTGATCAGGATTGCAAGTAGCTGCCGTGGTAAGGAGCGTGCATTCACTACGCATTGCCACTGCAGACACAGCCTGGACAGGAATTCCAAGTGGGTATTAAATACCATTGTTCAGTGTTTAGTGTTATTTTTTATTCAGTTAGAGCTGAAAATGATGGCAATTCATTTTCATCCCATGAACTTTCTTTGAAAACACTTGTATTAATTAAATAAGTTAGATGAAGAATAGTTGGCTAGCCTATTTTCATATCAGAACTTTATAGCCTTGAGAAAGCAGTGCTTATTACTATCTCAATATTTTGAGGTGATCTGAATGTTTTAAAAATGACCAAGGCAGAAATGCAAGATAAAATGATTAAAAAAAAAAAGCCAGAAAAAAAGCAAATTGCAATCAAACACGCCACACATCTCTGCGTCTAGATAAGGATGATGACTCTTATGTGTGTAGTTAGATGTCACTGAAAAGCATAGCCCATAATTAAAAATAGTTATTGTGGTCAGACATGTGATACCGCAAAGCGGAAGACGTCTAATCTTGAGCCACATGTATTTTTTAAAAAAACATCCTGGTGCCCATTTATTTACAGAAACAGGATTGGTCATGGATTAGTAACCAAGGCAGGAAGAAGTCATCTGATATTCACACACAAATCAACTATTTCAATTTGAATGAATATAATCTTAAAAGATTTAGTTTTTAGATGGTTATATTTATTCATAAAATAATAATTAAATTTTATATAAAACATTTGTAAAACACTTTAATATACATTATTCCTTTTTTGTAGTATGATCTTGAGGAAGAGGACATATGTTGCTACTATCTTTATTTTATAAATGAGGGAATAAACTCAGAGAGGTTAAATGACTTGTCCTAGGTCACTTAGTTGCCGGAGGCGCTCAGATCCAGTTCCGTTTCCTAATCCCAAAGACTATAGCCTCGAATAAAGTTGGAAACCATCAGAAAGCCTTACCCAGGTCCATTTCTTGCATATAGTCTACACAGTATTGAAATGAAATTTATCTCAAGACTCTGTTGCCAGGAGATAATTTAGAATTTCATAGAATTTTATAATTATAAAACTAGATAGATTCGAGAGATCTAGTCTGGCCATATCCTTTTATTTGGTGTTGTAATGATGGTTCCTTTCTGTTAATCCATCAAAAACAAAATCTTAACAGTTTATATTTTTAATAAAAATACTAAATAAACATAGTTTGTGGCAGGTTTGGTCATATGCTAAATACTTTTATACTTTTTAAAAATAAATGTACAAGAAAGTCACAACATCATGTCTTAGAACAAGCATTATAACTTCTTGAAAGATAAGATACCTAAAGCAGTTCATCCAAAACCTGCTTACATTATAGGGTTTATATTTGGCTGTTCCCAATTTGTCTTTACTCTTCTTAATACATGCATTGTCTATAAAAACACCCATAGCAGAATTGAATTTATGTTGTGAGATGACTGAAAATTTCTCAATAAAATTTTTCTACATCTTCGACATCATGTAATGTGTTTTATCTATTTGTCTATTTGGGCTTATAGAATACGGGGAAAGTCGAACATGAACACCTTGGAAACTGGGAGGAAGTGTTCAGGTTTGATGTGGTGGGTCGTCAGTAGGGCCTTGAGCAAGGGAGCAACCGCATAGAGGCAGTTCTTGATGCAGACTATTCTGCCTATACCAGGCAAGATCATCTCACAGAGAGAAATTGGACACAGTCGGAGCAGATGAGAGTACTTTGTAGCCAATATTAGCCCAAGGTTATGGGGCACAGTGACTTCATTTGTCAGACAGTTTCAGAGAAGTTTTGAGGATAGAAGTTTCAATGCAGTGGGTTGAAAAATGAGTACGAAGTGAATAAATGGAATCAGCAAGGGTGGACTATCATTTTCAAGAGAGTTTCTGGGTGAAAGGAAAAACAAACAGGAAAGCAGTTAGAAACTCAAGGTATCAATTTTTTTAAAAAAGAGGGGAGACACTTGATCATGATCATTTCTGTTTCCACACAAACCGTTAGGGGAAAAACACTTACTGCTTTTAGGACCAAGAAGAATGATACTTCTGAGAAATTCTGTTTTTATGTTAGGAACACTTTGGATTGTGATATTGGTCAAGTTTTTCCATTTTGCCTTGAGTGTCAAAATGTTTCTAGCACAAAGAAATAACAAATGCTTGAGGTGATGGGTACCCCGATTACCTTGATATGATTATTGCACATTGTATGCTTGTATCAAAACATCACATGCACCCTATAAGTATATACGACTGTTATGTAGCCATAATAATCAAAAATAAAATAAAATAAATACTTAAAGTCAACTCTGATTCAACCATAGGAAATGTATAGATCTTCAGGGGTTGGATTTTAAGCCTCATTTCTGATTCTATTTTATGGTCTTGGTCTTATTGTTCTCCCATTTTTAATGTCTTTCTTTCCTTCTTCCTTCCTTCCTTCCTTCCTTCCTTCCTTCCTTCCTTCCTTCCTTCCTTCCTTCCTTCCTTCTTTCCTTTTGTAACCTTATAACTCACTTATATTACTTTCTGGAATGTAATGAGGTTATAAATAAATTAGTAGTACCCCTACACCAAACACATTGCTTGGCATATAGTAAGACCTTAAGTAGTATTTGTTAAATAAATTGAGCCAAGAATATGAAGAGAAAGAATAATCTTACTGACACTTTGTAGGAGTTACTACTAACTAGTTACTATTAGTTAACCCTCTATTACAGGGTTTAGTAATAGATTGGATAAAGGCAGGAGGACAGGAAATAGTGAAAGGTAGGTATTTTTTCCAATCTGGAAATCCTGTGGGGCTGCCTGGAACAAAAGCAGGTATTAAAAAATTCATATAGGTGGGGTGCAGTGCCTCACGCCTCCAATCCTAGCACTCTGGGAGGCCGAGGCTGGAGGATCGCTTGAGGTCAGGAGTTTGAGACCAGCCTGAGCAAGAGTGAGACTCTGTCTCTACTAAAAATAGAAAGAAATTAGTCAGGCCTGGTGATGCGCACCTGTAGTCCCAGCTACTCTGGAGGCTGAGCAGGAGGATCCCTTGAGCCCAGGAGTTTGAGGTTGTGGTGCGCTATGATGACACCACTGCACTCTTTCCAGGGAGACAAATTGAGACCCTGTATCAAAAATTAAAAAAAGGTAATATAGATTTAATGGAAAATAATTAGCTTAGATTGGAAAAAATCTTTAATTGACTATTATATATAAAAAGCTTTAATTTTTTGAATATATCAGATGGTACCTCTTGTATTCCTCCTTTTTTAGTTTGTGTAGAAGGGATGGGGTATTTTGAGTAAAAGAGAAGGGGAATGGTGATGGCTCGTGCCTGTTGGCGTTACCTTGGGGCTACAGTCCCTCTGCACACGGGACTGCGCTCAGCTCCATGCCGGACATAACCAAGGACTATTTTATCTAAAATTACAGGTCAATTTTTAAAATTCTGGTTCTATATGATCTGCATGATCACTTCCTTTAATTCTAGTCCTTCTCGGGTGCATATGACGCTAAAGCTGTGGACAGTGAGTGCGAAGGCAGGGCGCCCAAGAGTGAAACGAGACAATCAGGAATGAACAACATTAGCTGATGCGTGCGTCTGTAATCCCGGCTACTCACGGGCTGAGCGGGGAGGACCGCTTGAGGCGGGACCTTGAGATCAGCCTGGGCAACATAGAGAAACGGTTATCTCTAAAAAAATTTTTATTAAAAATTAGCCAAGTGCGGTGGCTCCCACTTGTAGTCCCAGCTGAGCTGGGGAGATCTCGAGCCCAGGAGTTTGAGGCCTGCAGGGAGCTATGATCACACTACTGCACACCAGCCTGGGCAGCAGAGCCAGACCCTGTCTCAAAAAAAAAAAAAAAAAATAAAATAAAATAAAATAAAATAAACAATGTTCTTGGTAATGTGAAATATGAAATGAAAAAGTTAGCAGGAATAAATTCAAATCTTATATTTAGGTTCAAACAATGGGGAGAGCTTCCTTCACATAAATTCACACGAAAATGAATAGGACCTTAATGCAATATAGCCCAAAAAATACTATGAGATTCAATAAGAAAGGGCTCAAGCACAGACAGCATTGCCAGCAGTGACGTGGGAACAAGGGAGACAACAGTTTCATTTTATTCAGCTGGAGTCCTCTGTTCTCGGTCTTTGTAATCCTTTTTAGGGGATTTTGACTAACCAAGGCACATTCTGGAGACAGTGACTCCAAAGGAGCAAGCTCTGTCCTGTCAGGTCAGAAGTGGCCCTAGGACGTGGGGTTGTTAATTCCGGAAAAGAGAAGATCTGCTAAATATCTTGAAATACTTAAAGGTATCATGTGAAAAACTAATTTCATTTATTCTGCAAATCTCTAGGGAATGTACCTGAACTGCTAAGCACTAAATCAGGAAATAAGTACTAAGAATCTATTGCTAGGCAGTTTATTAGGTGCTGGGGGAAAGAGGGAGGAACAGAACAGGTACAGTCCCTGCATTGAAGGAGTGAGAGATTGTAACACTTAAAAAAACAAGGCAAATGCGGAGGGTGGGTGGGTTGTGTGTGATACTGTGGCTGCAGGCAGCAGTGTGACTGAATGGGAGAAGTTATAAGGAGTCAGATTTTTAAATAATTGCTATTGCACATAAATGAAGTGTATTTCCTAACTCGGATTCCCCAGCCCAGAGAGGAGTGCCTCGTCACCGCGTGGGTTCTAGCGGCTGCCGATGGCTTTCTTTGCAGGATCTCACAGAAAGAATGTTTTCTTCAGGTGCAAGATTGAAGGACAGAATCTCTTAAGGTTTTTTCCAACTCCAAGAATTTATGTGCAATAGTAAGATTTTCAATATTTTCTTCACACATGAAAATAATTGAGCAACCACGAGCCTTAGTTATTTCCTTTTATTCAGTGACTAGTCTTTTATAAAAAGTGTTCTGTGGGTGGATGTAAGAAAGAGTTCGAGAAGAAAAAAGAGGTGATTAACACCCTTAAAAAACTCATTACCATCTTTGGGTTTTGAATAAACTTGAGGGAAAAAATGTCTCATCTTGTCTCTCTTTCTTTTTTTCCAGAAGTTTTTGAAAGGTGGGTGCTTTCTTACCTCTTGAGTAACCACAGAAGGAAGGAAAAGAGTCATAGTGTTTATGGTTAGGTCATTTAGTGACAAGATTAATGGTTGTCAGTTTTTGGGTGCTGACTCGTGATCTCATCTCTCGTAGCTGCCCTGATGGTTTATTTTTTTTCAACTGGACCATCCTGCGATTTTCCCGTGGATAAACCAATGGTTTGGGCACATCTTGAAAGTCACAAGGAAGGGAAGTGCCTCTGAGCTGGTTACTTTCCTAAAAGAACTTGTCACCCCAGAGATTGTGTAGCTTTTAAATGTAAAGTCTATCAAATCTAGTTAGCATTTATTGTCAGCTTTCCAAATGCTATTAATAGGTACTGAGCCATAGCTTTCTGCACAGTACTGTATCTCTCTCTCTCTGTCTCTCTCTCTGTCTCTCTCTCTCTCTCTCTCTCACACACACACACACACACACACACACACACACTCACGCTACCAGTTAGGTATTATTTTCATTTTATAATTGGGAACCCTGAGGTTCTGAGATGTTCAGCAACTTGTCCAGGGTCATGTAAGCTGGTAGTGATGCCAGGATATAGGCTTGAGTCTATCTGACAACTCCAACCATGCCCTTAGCTCCATATTGTCTAACAGTTTAAGTAAATAATGGCTAAGAAGGCAAATTAAGCATTCTGGAAGATAAACTGCTAACTTTCTGAGTTTGACATAAATCCAGATAACTCATATTTTTGTGGGTCACTGAGCAGATAAACCATTGCACAATTACGTGAGGGAAAGACTAGGTGTATTTACCACCATGCTCCCAAACTTAGCACCGTTGGAACACAGAAGGCATCTAGTCAATACTTGTTGAAAAACACACATTCAGAATGTAAATGTATTCATTCTTTTATTTAGCAACCGTTATGTGTACTTACTATGAGCAGGGCGTTCCAAGACAAGTTCCTTGCCTTCCAAGAAATTATAATTTGGGGGGAGAATAAGACATGTATTTCATACTATAGGATGTAGCATATTTTTTCTCCAAGATGATTATTATTCCATTCAACCCTAAAACGTAGGCTTGGGGAATACTCAAATTATATTTAGCATCCTTTTGTATTGCTTGACTTCTTTTTTAAATTGACTTTCATCTAATTTCTCAGCTCAAGAATATATTCTTAGTTGTCTGTTATCTAAAAAAACTCAGCAATTAAATTCTTTTGCTGGAGTTAATCATCTCTCCCAGCACAGTGCAATCTATTTGTCTACTGTATTAGTCTCCATAGAAACAGAACCACGAGGAGGAAATATACTGTCTCCATACATAGTCTATATACTATATATAAAGTAAATATATTTCAAGGAATTGGCTTCTGTGATTGTGGGGCTGGCAAGTCCACATCTGGAGGACGAGCCAGCGTGCTGGAGACTCAGCCGCGGGAGCTGAAGCCGCGGCGTCCAGGCAGGATTCCTTCCTCAGGGTAACCTCCATTTTGCTCCTGAAGCCTTTCAAATGACTGGATGAGGCCTATCCACCTCATTTAGGATGATATCCTTCACTTAAAGTCAACCGATTGTAGTTGTTAACCATATTTACAAAACACCTTTCTGCAACAACACCTAGATGAGCGTTTGACTGGATAACTGTGAACTATAGCCTGGTAAAGTGACACATAAAACTAGACATCATGGTCCTCACTTATGATATGAAGAAAGTTGCCAAAATAATAAAAGGAATAGATTTTTATATTTTGCAAAGTATAAAGGACTCCTTTCACGGGCCGTTATGTCAAACTTCCGGATTAAACTTTGGAGGTCTGAAATCCCCAACAAAAAGCATAGAGTTCTGAGAGATCCAGAGTGCTGCGATTCCAGTGGAGAGGTCAGAACCGCGTCCTGCCGAGGAGCAGGATGACGACCACTGCTAGGGAATCTGCGCCCACAGTGCACAACTGAGAAAGCCGTTTTTGTTGAGATTTAATTCCCACCTCTTCCTGTGCATCACCGTCCCTCGCTGAAGGAAGAGAACAAATCCTCTCAGAACAGACAGAGCTGACGTCCAGCCTCTGTCACTCATCACCTGAAACAGTTTTCTGTAAACCAACCAAAAACATCTCCAATTTCTCTTAGGCACATTTCCTCAGTGCCTTTCCGCGTGAGGATAAAGACAAGGTTTGATATCGAAAGTTAAGACTAGTTCTGAGTCCAGGTTAGTAAAATTTTTACGCATCAATCTATACGTTTCTCTGGAAATACCTTTTAATAATTTCATTTCAGTTCCCATTAGAGAGTTTGTTCTCAGAAACCCTGTGTTCCTCACATTTCTCCTGGGGCTTTCTTCTCCCCTGAGTCCTAAGTAAAAATGACCCTGGAACTTCAATGTCACAGCCTATGTAGACCGGAAGCCATATCGAATTTTCTGTGAATTCTGGGGTGGGGGAGAGCTTATATTTCATGGCTTTCGCTGCTACCTGAGTTTCCTTTTCCTGCTTCATCACAGGCTTTGCTTAACCCTTAGCAGCTCAATGGGATTAGCTTAGGCTCCTCCTCACTTTATTAGCAACCACAACCAAAAGTGGTCTCCATACACACAAAGCATTTATCGGATAAGTAGATATTACTGAGAAAAAAACAACAACTGTGCATATGTATATCTAGAAAGTTGAATGAAGTGAAGGGTTTTCCATCATAACAAGGCAAACAATGTCTTATGAAACAATAGACAAGCAACATGCGCTGCTAGTGAACCACCTCCTCCCTACCCTATGGATTTTTCTGACCCCTTTTTTTCTTTCCTTTTTCTTTCCTTTCTCCTTATGTTTGTACATTTTTCTTTCCTTTACATTTGTAGCTATTGCTTTCTTTCAAGAATTGTCATGGCAACTTTCTCCCCTTTCTTATGCAGAATATCTTCTCTCTCCCACCCATATTTTTTCTGACACCTGCAATTCTAATCTATTGTAAAGAAAAACTAACTTTTCATCAGGTATATGATAATTATAATAAGAGAACAATAAGAATTAAACACAAAGGTAGCCTCATTAAAAGGGCTCATATTTATCATAAATCATGAAAATAATGCAACCCAAAATAAGACTTTCATCCAGAAAAACATATAATATCCAAGTAAAGACTGTAATGCTTCCTGTCCCATGGAAAACTGCTGCTGAAAAAAGGAGAATATTTTTCTCTTTCTTCTCTTTCAGCTACCTATAGAGACTGTTTAGATTTTTTTTCTTTCTAAGTTACATATTCCCTACCCAAAGTATTGTAGTAAACACGGTTGTTTAAGGTTATTGAGGGATTGAATGATATTATCATTCATTCAGCAAACATTCAGATTTGCCAGGAGTAATAGGAAACAAGGTGTAAAAATAAATAACACATTTTGCCTTCAAAGATACTATAGTCCAATGATTATCATATAATAAGTTATACAAATATATGTCATCAGTGCCATGATAAGTCTGCGTTTGGATAGAGAGGGGACACAAAAGAAGGTCTAGACAATTTTTCACTGGTGATGTTTAGGTGTGGGTGACACGGGGCATTTTAAAAAACAACTAATTATTAAATGCTCTGAAGATGGACAATTTAATGCTAGGAAAATAGAAAATGCTTTTCTAATGAATCAAGGTAGGTATTGGTTAAGGGTAGGGACAGATAGAAAGAACGGTGAGAAATGATAGGTAGGTAGAATAAACATGAAAGAAAAGTGAGAGGGTAGAGAAATGTTTTCTCAATATACTCAGTCTACTGTAGCACATTCAAATTGCTGGCAGCAATTTTCTCAGAAATATCTAGTGGAGTTTTGCTATTTTCCAGCTCTGGGGATAATAGCTCACCCAATCGCACTGATAAAGTATGAGATAATGGGGGTGTATAAGTGGTGGATCAGAGAACTGGCTGCTAGTGACAGTCATGAGGATTCAGGACGAGGCAGTTTACCTGATGCTGGTGTGCAGACGACTCACTGGCTAGACATGCAAGGAGGCTCCATAAGTTATCGTTTAAAAAAAATTCATATAGTGTTATCGACACTTTCTGTTCCACCTTGAGCACCTTTGTAAACCATAGGTTTGCTACCTATGTATAATTCTGTGTTTGTTTAATAGTAAACTACCCTGTTCTAGGAAATAAGGAACAGCCTGCGGCATTCTATTACTGGAGTATTACTAGAGCCTTGTATTACTAAAGTATTACTGAAATATTATTACCAAGTTGTGATTCTATGTACCAGCTCTAGTCAGTGCTATGGTTTGAATGTGTCCTGAAAGCATGTGTTGGAAACTTGACCCCAGGTGCAACAGTGTTGGCAGGTGGAGCCTCGTGAGAGGCAATTAGGCCATGAGGGCTGAGTAAATGTATTAATGCGATTATTGCAGAAGCAGATTTGTTATAGAAGGGGGGCTCAACCCCCTTTCATTCTCTCTCTTTCTCTCTCACCCTCTCTTGGCCCTTTCCCCTTCTGCCATGGGATGATGCAGCAAGAAAGCCCTCACCAGATGTTAGCATCTTGGTTTTGGACGTCCCAGTCTTTAGAACTGTAAGAAATAGGTTTCTGTTCATTATAAATTACCCAGTCCCGTGTATTTCATTACAGCAGCATAAATGGACTAAAAGAGTCAGGGAGATAGCATAGGACAGTTTGTAAAACTTTCAGATCTGCTTCTGTGCTCTACCTACTTGTGGTTTTTTAACTCTGATTTTATTACTTGGGTCTCCTTGAACCATTTAATATCTTTTCATTGGGATTTCATAATCAACAAACTTCTTACCTCCCCTCTAGAGTTGACATTCTATGATTCCAGAGAGTGGAATACAATAGTGTGTGATTTTGTTTCCCTCTCGCGGACTGGATGAGAGGACACTTAGGCAGAAAGACACTAATATTTCTTTGCCATCTCATGATTTCCTCCCAGCCACTATTGCAGTAGCAGGATAGACATTTAGTAGGTCCTTGTTGACTAAGTAGTGTTCCTTCTGCATGGTCAGGAGCCCTCAGAGACTTCTGCGAATATTCTCAATTTAGACTCCAGGGCATTAAAGGAAGAAGCTTCATTTTGTCAATGACATTCCTTTTATGATACGACTAAAAGCATGGATTTAACTTTGAGTTATGTGAGTAAAGTTGCAGTCAGGCATTTTCCTGGAATAAATGTGAACGGCTGTAATTAGAAATTTTTTCTGTCATAGTTATGTTCTGGAGGCTGGGACATGGGTTCGTTTTAATAGATGGAAAAGTACAGTAAAACAGGCAACAAAGGAGACTCGTCTTTGCAAGAGAACCCAGTGGAAATGCAACACCATCCCACCGCAGGAACTGGATGAACAAATGCCCATATGAGAGAAACAGAAACCACGGGTGATAGAAGAAGGCTCTGAACTGTAGGAAGCAGGAAGAACATGAAAGAAAGCGGCTGAATTCTGACCACAGGAGGAGTCACAGAAATCTCCCTTTGTGTGGTTTCCAAGGAGTTTGTCTGAAAGGGAAATGAGTGGGGAAGGACTTTTCGTTTCTAATTTTAGTCAAAAGGGAAATCTGTTCGGTTCCATTAGGGCCCATGCAGAAAAGAAGTGAAACCGAAGTAAAAATAAGGGAGCCATTTAAAGGTGGAAAGTCACTTTCAGTTAGTATTTTTGTTCATTTTAAAAACATACGATATCTGATATAAGGACACATGTATGGCACTGAGGATGAGGGATGATGCAGGGAAATGACGTGTAAAAAGAGAAACGGTCATTTTAAAGAAGAAGGGAAAGAATTTGGGGGACATGTTTAGAAAACTCTCAATCAATATCCTCCGACCCTTTTGACAACAGAGTTCACATTAAAAAATTTAAGAAGACAAAATTTGTCCGTATCATTGTGGTGAATACTATCAAGGGTGATAGGTCAGCCCTGGAACTTTGGCCAACCCATGCCCAA
>NW_012156062.1:3885725-3898152 GCF_000956105.1 Propithecus coquereli
TCTTCTGGAACCCTTTGTTGATTTTTATTTTGGATTGAAGGGTTTGGAATGAAATCCCTCAAGTTCCTTGTAAAGCTGGTACTCTCTGTCCAGCAGAAAATTCAGTCAACTCTGAATAACTGAAACTATATAAGAAATTTGTTTATCTATACCTTAGCTTTTAGGTGTTTATACCTTAGCTTTTAGTTGTTTACAGGTGACCCTTGAATAACTTGGGGGTTAGGGGTGCCAATCCCCCACACAGTTGAAAGTTCACATACAACTTTTGACTGCCCCAAAACTTAACTACTAATAGCCTACTGCTGACTGGAAGCCTTGCTGATAACAGAAACGGTCAATCGATGCATATTTTGTGTGCCATATGTATTATATACTGTGTTCTTACAATAAAGTAAGCTAGAGAAAAGAAAGTGTTATTAAGAAAATCTTGAGGAAGAGAAAATGTATTTACTATTAAGTGGAAGTGGATCATCATAAAGGTCTTCATCCTCATCATCTTCATGTTGAGTAGGCCGAGGAAGAGGAGGAAAAGAAGAGATTGGTTTTCTCTCAGGGGCGGCAGAGGTGGAAGAAAATTGTATGTAAGTGAACTTGCACGATTCAACATCGTGTCATTCAAATCAACTGTATGTACAATTTCCTTTAGTAATAAAAATGATAATAGTAACATTGCATCAGCTATTTATTGAAAACTTCTAATTTTGTCTAACTCTCTCTCTTTGAGAACTGTAACCTAAGCTTCTGCAGAATTTCCATTCTATAACATCGTAAAATCTAATCTGTCCCACTGAACGCATCACATAACTTTCCCAAATTAACCCCCCTCCCAATTCCATTGTTACTTACCAATTTCCTATTTCTCTAGATTCAAAATATTGTAATTAATGATCATTTATCTGCTTTATCCACAATTTTTCAATTTGTATATCCAATCCTTTTTATTCCATCCATGCTTTCACCCATCCATTCTTCCATCCATCTATCCATTCATTCTGTCCTTATGTAATAGTGCAAGACTTTTTAGGTGGTCTCCTTACCATCCTTTAGAAAATTATCTGATGTATTTTATTTCCCCTGATAAGATCAATATTATTCAATTTGTGATTTCATTGTGGTAATTCCTTGTTTCAGTTTTCTTTCAGTATAAAGTCCAGACTCCTCAGATTAAGATTCATGGATTTCTAGTTTTTGCTCTTGCCTTGGGTTTTGTTCCTTCCTGTCTTTAAGGCCTCTCAGATTACTTTAACTTACAGTGATTTCCTTATTACGGAACCTGCTCTGCCTCTTACTATCTCTTTCATTTATTTTGGGAACAAATCAACATTGGATTCTTACTTAACTGCTTCTAGTATCCTATTTCTAAATTACAGTCACAAATTGTCACATGGCATAGACTATCCTTTCCTTTTGAATTGTATCTTTCTTTGAAGCACACTGAATATTCATACACAGAATATGGATTTAACAGGCTCATTTTCACTGGTGTTCTTAAGCCTGAAGTCTATGGATCTATGGAAAGAACTCAGTGAGTCTGTGAACCTTGACTAGAGAAAAATATTATATTTTACTAGAATTTAAGTGAAAATTTGCATTTCCTTCAGTTCTGAATGCAATGATCACAATAGTATTAATAAAACTCATAAATTTTCCACGAATAATAAGAAAAAATATTTTCATATCATGTTACAATTGATTCCACATCTCAAAATATCATTTATGTTCATTTCTATTTCAAAATTTTAATTGATGGACCTGCTGCTTTATCTTATTATTTAATACATTAAAAATTAGAGTTTAAAAATGCCATTTCTTAAGTCAGTTTCTAAAAAGCGTTTTATTAGCTGAATTTCAAAATAATTGGTTTCCATTATAATTCTTTTATTTTATTTTATGCATTTAAAAATATTTCTCCAAGAAGGGGCCCACAGGCCCCACTGTACTGTCCAAGGGGTCCCTGGCATCACAGAGCTGATGGACTCCTGTGTTGAAATGACAGAGAAACGCGGGCCCCGGGCTGAAGCGGGGACCGCGGAGTCCTGAGTTCTGTCGCTTCCTGACTGTTTGCTCCAGCAAGTCGCTTAAATTTTTCAGTTTCTGTGAGACAGCATCTGGCATAATGTCTGTCACGTAGTGAATGTCCAGTGTCTGTTTGCTAAATTTTTTTGTTCTTAATAACATCTTTCAAATTCTACTTTCTTTCCGACTGAACTCTGCTGCATAAGATCTAAAATTCCAAACATGCCAATTCAATCCGTTACGGAGTGCCTCTCAAGATTATATTGGAAATCATTTCATTGCTTACAGAACACCAAGTTTAGTAACAGCTCCCTCTATATGTTCTATACTTTTCTAGAATAGTAATAACATTTTAAAAAATTCAGTGATCAATATAGATCCTATTTGTACCTCTTTTTGATGCTTTTTCATTAATAGCAAGTAACAAATCAACTAGCCTTATTATTATCTGAAAATTTTGAGCCTCATTTTGCGTGTTTCCGTGACAAATGTTTTATCACCAATTGTCATGTATTCTAATGATCTTGTGGCTATTTCTTGTGATTAGTCCTTGGGATGAAGGTTGTTTTACTTTCTAATATGCAGAGAAAACACAATAATAATAAATATATTACTGGGTAATTAGAGTAAAGGTTGTAATAAAGACACTCTAAAGGCAGTGGTGAAACATCTCTGCAAGTGTTAGAGCAGGTAGAGATTCTCTGCTTCCCAGTCATCCAGAGACCCGGGCTAGAAGGGCGACTCTGCCCTCCTCTGGGGCGCTGTCGTTGTCTGCCTGCCTAGCGCTGGTTCCAGCCGGCCGGAGGAGGAACCCAGGGTAGGGGAGGCCGCCCGCTGCCTTACCAACGGGACATCACTTCTACTCACTGTCCGCTTCAGAGCACTGAGCATGTCCACACCTGACTGCCAAGAGGAGAGAAGAGATTCTGCTGAATACCTGACATTCTCCACCACAATTATTGCTTTATCCTTTCCTTCTTAAAAAAAAGGAACTTACAGTTCACAAAGCACTCTAATGGATATTTATTTTTACCCTGCAAGGTTGGTTATATCAATTAAACAACTGGAATTTCTCACAAATATTTTCAAAGTGAAATATATCTGTAAGCAGTTGTTATTGAAAACATTATGCTACGTGCTTGGAGGATTAAGAAAAGTAACGTAACACGTGGACCCTTCCCTCTGAGAATTTCCGTAAGAGACAGAAACTCAGAGAAAAAAAAAATACCAGCTTAGGCTAACAACAGAAGGGAAACTAAACAAATCCTTACAGAATTAACTACCTAGGGAAGGACGAAGATAAAAAGTAGTATAGAAATTCAAAAGAAGACAAATTAATAGCAATTTTGTTTGTTTCAAGAGGGCTTTGTGGAAAAGAATGATATGAGATAGATTTTCAAGGAATGGTAAGCTTTGGAAGGCATGTAGAGAGACTGAAATTATTCTATGTAAGGGAAAAAGGCTGCCCCCAAATCCCTTATAAGAATGTTTGAGACTAACATGGAATCTGGCACATTACTAAAGTGTTTTAAATGCATCAAAGCACGTGAGTAAGAAATTACAAGATTTACTGATTTAGTAATCTTTTTGACTGGAATGAAATAGTCAAGTAGTTAGATGACTAGCACATGGGCCATTTGGGTATGTTGCAAACACAAATGGCTTTTTATAAGGAAAAGGTAAACTGAGTCAAACAGACAGTTGGTGCTATTAGCAACAGTTACTGCAAATAGTGGCATAGACGTAAGTCTATTTTTTTCTTGGACACTTTGTATCCAAGAGGGATCCTGTATTGAAATTTTCTATTTATGAATCATTTGCCTCTCCTACACTTTAAACTGTTCTGTTTCACTTTTATAGTGTAAATTTATTGCCAGGAAGTGGTTATTCAACCAGGGGTTACATTTCCCAGGCTCCCTTGGGGACTTTTGAAGCCATGTAACTATTTCAGGCGAAGAGAATGTGGACTAAGATTATCATATCACTTCTAGGCCCAGCCCCTGAAGACCTTCTGTGTGGGCATCCCTATGTTCTCTGTCTCTACCTGCCAGGTGGGTGTCGATGGCCAAGATGACCAGGCAAGCATGTGTTGAGGATAACAGATCAGTCCTGGAATACTTGGTTAAAAACAAAATCTCTCTACCTCACCCACCCCCCAAAACAAACAACAACAACAACAAATGGACATCACATACTGAGAAATAAATTTCTATTATGTTAAAGCACTGAAATTTTGTCTTTTTCCTCTGTTAATATAGGTAGAATTTACCTTAACCAACAGACTACTTGGTGCCAGAAATAGATGTTCTATTATTTTTCTCTTCATGTGTTTCATAAATTATCTTGCTTATGATACATATTTAATAAATTCTTGTATAAAGTTTGACCATATACATTGAATTCTTCAAAAGAAAATGTCAAGAATCCATTTTGAGCTTTTTTTTAGTATTTTAGTTGAAACTTGAGACCTTTTATGGTAAATACAAACGCTATATATTGAGTTTATTTATAAATGGAAATGAGTAAAAATGAAGTTAATTTACACACACACACACACACACACACACACACACATACACACATACACACACACAGAGCAAAGTGGTTTGTAGAGCCCAGATGGCGTAGGCACACTCACAGATAGAAAAATCAGAGAAAAGGAAAACAGTTATTTGCATGTGCTATTTTTGTCCACCAGGCTGAGTTTGTCCCTGCCTTAGAACACTCATGATAAGGGCATTTTCTGGGCTTTGTTCTTTTCTGCCTTTTTTGTTTTCTATTTTCCTTCCTTGACTCCCAGTTTCAGTTTCTATCTTCTCTGCTTTCCCTCACTCTTATCCCATCAGCTTCGAGATAAGGCAGTTTTAGGACTCGATAACTTTGCCACAAAGCTCTGAGCAGCAAGTGACAAGGATGCTCCGGGTGCTCGCCCGGCCAAGTACTGCCAGGGCTGGCGCTGCCGGGCTTCTGCGGCCACACGAGATGGGGCCCGCTGGGGCTGGTCCGGCCACAGACCCGGCGCTCTGTTTCTACAACCTTACATCCCGGAGGGCTCCCTGGTGGCAGCTGGCCCTTCTCAAAGCTCACCACCTTTCCCTTCTCGGTGTTCCTGGATTCTGGCCAGCTCTCTGTCTTGCTCATCGGTAATTTTAACATCTCTTTTCTCCCTTTTTCCCCTTTTGCATTCACTCTCCCGGGCCGATCCGCAGCCTAACCCCACTAGGCAGGGGAAGCCGGCTCACGTGCCTGTCGGGGGTGACTCACTACTCAGCTGCTCTCCGGTAACTCCCTCGCCTCAGATGGGCATCGGTTATGTTCGTCTTTAGCCCGGCTCCAGAACACACAGTCCTCCTGCTACTCCTTTTCTTTCTTTTTTTCCCCAATTTCTTTGTATACTTGTTTCTTCTCTTGGCTAGTCAAGTGAACCTCCATTTGATGACTCACCTGCCACCACAGGGTTCGCTGTCAGAAGCCCAACCTTAGAATCTGCTATTTTGAAAATAGCGCTCTGTGTTCTCTATTTTTATAGTTGATTACTGTTAAACAGACATCCTTCAGTGGAGTCACAATTTCATGTTATAATAGTGGAACGACTTAGAGAGTGAGTCAGCAAATAACCAAGTCGGAATTCTAGTCTAGGACGCTCGAAAGATCCATTTAGCAGATAGTATCCAGCACAATCCAGGGACACTGAATATTTTTGAAATGTTTGAAAAGATAATTAAGGATACCAAGCAAGATGAAGCGAATTCCCCAAGTGGTTCACTCATATAAAAATGCATGTCCCTCAAAGGCTTTTTGATGACAACTGAGATAATGTATCATCTATTTGGAATGAGGCATCATCCAAACAATGTTTATCATAATGCAGTGAAAACACGATCAGATTTAAAGTAAAAAATAAATCTTCCACTGCTTGGGTAAATTGCTTTACCTTGCTCAGCCTTGATTTACTATCTACAACATAGGAATAGTAACAGCTCTTAGATCTATCTTGCAGTGCTGTTCTGGAATCAAAGAAAGGACGTGTCGGAGTTAAGAATACCGTATGGGCGTCTCATCTTCCTACCTAATGCTTAGCTGTGCCCGGGCCATCTTCCAGATCAAAAGGTAATCACAGTGATGGCAGAATATGAGCCTGGTTGATCACAGCCCCAAATCCAGTGCCCTACTTGCAGAATAGCCTTAATAAATATTTGTTGTAAATAACGAACAAATGCTCCCTTTCAATAGTTTTGCCTTATTTAATTTTAATTTATTCTATTATTTAATGTGCTAAGTTTATAATCTAGTAAAACTCCTTTTTTGGGAAAGTAGATGGATTACAAATCTTAAATATTTGGTATATTTCATCAGAGGTCTCAGATAATCCTTCAAATTTGACCCAGTTGAGGCAAGGGGACCGGATCTTTGGACCCCGTGCTGACTAGGCATTGGCTGCAGGCTGTTTCCAAAGAGGAAATAGAAACCTGGTGAGGTAGCCTCCTTAGGCCCGAGGGCGATTCCTGGCGTGTCACTCATCAGTGAGTTGTTAGTAGACAAAAACTCATGTGTGCTGGGAGACAGAGAACCTCAGATCTGAAGGGAGATTGTGCACTGTGGTATCCGCTACTGCCCGCCCTTTGTATTACCCAGATGTAACTGCTTCACATAGTGAGTCCAACTGCATCCAGAAACAGCAGTTGTAGAGTTCTGGAAGAACTCTTTTTTCTGGGAAAAATGTAACCAGAGTAAGGTCAACGGGATGAAGCATTTCACCAACATCAACGCTGCATTTTGTCTTGAGGCCACAACTGCGACTCATTATCTTTCTCTTCTATTACCCATTCCAGATTCCTCTACCTCAGCCAGATCCCCCTGCCTACTTCTTCCTCCTGGGAGAAGCCTGTGCACAGACAGTATGATTTCACCTTGCTTCCTCCATGTATGGGCAGCCCCTCGGATGGGGAACGCTCCCCTAGGCCAACATTACCTGCAACTGGGTAGCAAGTTGATCTGATTCTGCGTTGAATTAACAAGCCCTTTGACTCTCTCCCAATGCTATGTTCTCTGACCTATCTGTATTAGCAATATTTTGGCTTCCATCTTAATCTTTTTATTTTATTTCTTAAATAATCAGAACCTGGGTGAGAAGAAGGCCATTATTCCATGGGAGCCATCCCCACCAAGACCACCCCACCTGCATAAGGAATTAGGCTGCTACCAGTGTTTGCTAACGGTGCTGGCGATAGCTACTGAGGCAAATGCTCTTCTTATTTTCCTGCTTTCCAGGTGGAGAGTGGCCTGATCTTCAATTCTGTGTGCTTTGTCCCATCAGCGCTTTACTCCTAACTGCGAGTGAGGAGAGCGCTCCACCATCTCTTGAACAAAACCCTGTTCCTGTGTGTTCTCCGAGCTTTAGGGAACATCCAGTGAGTTTGTCCTTTCACCGTTTATCACTCTTTTATTGCTCTCTCCTCCCCTCCGATTCTGGGCCTGTGTCAAAGGGTAATGTGAGTGTCAGGCACCTGCTGTGCTTGGAGCAGCCCGTTTCCTCCAGCTCTGTCCAGCTATTTTAAGTTCAAATTTGTACGTTACAAGACTCTGTTCTCATAGTGTGAATTATTTCCTACGTAGTTATCTGGGCTCTCAGGGAAGTTGGCCCTGGCGAGTTCACACCTCTCGTTTTTCTGATATGCCCTGAATTCACACCTCCTGTCTGAATCCAGGCTGGCCACAGCCACGCGTTCCAGCGCCTCACCCTGTGTTTACTCGGAATTCTGACTCGTCCTGGTAATTGGCCAGTTCTAAGCTCACAGTATTTATGTCCCTGTGGGATGTGGCTCTAAACTGAGTCAAAGCAAGTGATGGAAAATCCACGTTGCATGGCCAACTTGCCTTCACTTAGTTTTTTTTTAAATCAGTTTCAAAAATTTCCATCATTTATTCTTTTCCTGCTTGCTAGCCCTCATCTCCCTTTTTTTGTGTTGTTTTTGGAATTTTCTATCCTAAGTTGCGTCTGAAATAAGCTTTTCACATATTGTTCTCACCCACAGCTCACATCCTCTTTTCCAGTCAGCTCTATCTCAAAGAACATCACAGGGTTAGAGAGATAACCTCCGCCTAATGTGGGAACTAAATAAGGCTGCATTATGCTGGAGAAATTGCCGGGTTTTTCCAAGGTGGCTCCATATATCTTTAGAGATGAAATAAGAAACTGGGTTTTTTTGGGGAAGGGAATTTAAATTTATATCAGTTTCTTCATATTCATTAGGAAAAAATTTCCTAGTTACTGCAACAAATAATTCCCAAATTTCAGTGCCTTTTAATTAGCACTCATGAAAATGCCATTGTGGGTAGCAAGATATTTTGGGTATGAGAATTTATTCATGTGGCTTGGCAATGTCAGGTTCCTTTGCTTCTAGAAGACTCCTTCTAGAAGGAGGAACATGGACAAGAGAGAACGATCAATTATTGCCAGGCCTGGAACTGGTGGCTATTCCATCTACTCACATTCCGTCAAATGGAACTCAGTTTTATGTCCCTAATAATCCAAGGTCAAGTAGCAAATTCAAGGTAAAAGAGCTCCTGGAGAGTAAATATCCAGTCAAATATCAACTGTATAGAAACATCTATAGAGTGTTCTATTTTCACCACTTAATAGGCGCTAGAAAATGTAGTCTTCCTAGGGCCAGAGAGAGGGCCTGAGATTGGTAGCATCTAGGAAATCTTCTAAAACAAATGAGAAAAAGAAAGAATGTTGTTATTTTGGATAATAACAATAGCTAAAATAAAAAGATATTAATGTGAAGCAAAGTAATATTAGCTATTAGTAGGACAGACCTAGTCCAGCCCTTTGGAGCGAAATAATACCGGAGTTTACATTTACTTGTGAGTTACAGAGCTTGCAATTCATCCAATGATCTGGAAGTTTAAAAAGTAATTTGTTTTACTTTGAATGCCACCCACACTTTGTTGTGCCACTCTTACTTCTCTGAAGCCATAATCTTCCTCCAGGACAGAATTAATTCACTACTCTGTCCTCTGAGGTCTCATGGCACATCGTTCCTGTCTCTCAAGGGGAGGCCAGGACAAACTCCACAGGAGCAGGGGGAGGAGGGGCAGGCTGCCCATGATTCCTCAGCCTTGTGGCATCCCACGGAGAGGCAGGTGTGGCTTCCCTTCACTGCTCCCATTATATTTATAGGATACCTGGAAGGGAGCAGATAGCACCCAGCTGAGTTTGTAGCAAATAAAGAGAGATGACTTGTAAGAGCAGACAAACAGGCTGTGACCTGATGCCCAGAGAGGTTGCAGATGGTGCTGATATGAAGTTGGAACTGCAGTCTCTCCCATTAGGGGGAGGAAGGGCCACTGGTCCCATCTGGCTTTTCTCCAGGGACCTGGAGAGAGCCACTGGGCAGATCACCTATCAGACAATCTTATTTGTGTCTCTTCTACACCTCTCTTATCATGCTTAGTCTATTTGACCACAATTCATTTGCTCCTTTCTTCCCATAGCACAATGAACCTCTCAAGTATTGAGGGCTGTATCTTATTCATCCCAGTGTCCCTAGCATCTAGCAGGGCTTATGGCACATAGCAGCAGTCTTTATTGGAGAATATATTAATTCATCAATTAATCATCAGACTCTTTTCTAGACTAGACTCTAGAAAATGATCTAGACTCTTTTCTAGGAGAATATAGTTGAGCCAAGTATACTGAAGCATGAATTAAGAAATCTCTGAGCAAGAAATATTTGTACTTCTTCCCCATAACTTTGACACTTCTTATTACCCCAGTAGATAGTATGAATTGTAATCATCCTAGTCAAAATTATGCCAAACAAAAATTCTAGGAAGTATTTTATTGAATTCTTCATATGGGAACATGTTCTACCCATTACTTGTTCATAGTGGGTCATTTGTAAACCCTGAATTAACTAACAGATTTAAGAAAAAAAACACTAGAGTAGGAGTACAATCTGTTTTTATGGTTAATTAAAACTGAGGGTTTCAATGCAGAGTGTGAAAGAGGAAACCGGTGTGGGGGAATGTGTAGATCTTACTAACTTAAACCAAGCCTACTGAATTTTTCACTTTCTAGGTTTGACTAGACTAGCAGCAGATTTTTGTGGTGGAGGATAGGAAAATACCTGAAATTTACTATCTTCCTGAAATAAAGGGTAAAAAATAACTTTACCTATTTTGAGGAGTTAAGGTAAGGATGATTGAAATTAACAATGTGCCAGGGAGTGACGGGCTATCTCAGGTCTTCGGTCCTCTTTTCTGTCTCTGTGGCAAGAAGTGAACACTAGAATGTCCATCAGTCGCTTAGACCCAGCATCAAATTAATGGCCAGGCCCTTCCTGTGAGCTGGCAGAATTCCTGCCTCACTGCTGATACCGTCACCACCCCCCGTGCTGTCTGGTGTGTTGATCGCTGTGATGGCTGCTGCTTGTGTTTGACAGCTGCTTTGCCTGTCTCTTGTCCTGAGTCCTAGACTTCAGTTTTGTTTCCTGACTTTGAAAGGTGCTTTTGACCTTAGAGAAATTACTTGCTGCAAATCTGTTGAGTCTCCTTGTTCTTGGTTTTAGTTCTCAGCATGGTGATTTGCAAGCCTCTCTTTTGCCCGAGATAAAAGTGAGACTCGAGAGAAAACACATGGAATGGTTCATATACAGGCTAGTTGGAAATGAACCATTATCTATTGAAAGTAGATATAATAAATATAATTTATTGTGCTGGTGGAACCTCTTAAAATCATGTCTTAATCTTCCGCCAGTGCTCCTGTCTTCTATTTCAAAATTGTTTAATACACATTTGTAACTGAAGGACCTCAAAGACAATATGTTATAGCAAAGGACTTTGCTGTAATTTGGGGGACTCAGTAGATATCTCAGATGTGTCCTATATCCCTCTTTCTTAATTATTCATTGCAGAAAATTACTCACCAGATATTACCAATTTGTCCTCTCCTTCCCATTGCGTTGATTACTGCCCTGTTAATCAAGACTCTGATTCTTTCCTGCTGGGTTACAAAAATAGCCTCATATTTGGCTTTCCTTCCTTAATTATGTCTTTTTGTTTAAGTATCTTCCAAACTAAATCTAAAATTAACTTTTTAAAACACAAAGAAATATGTCCCTTCCATGAAGAAGCATGAGGTAATGGAGAGTCTTTGGAAAAATTCCACCCTAGGTTCTAATCTTGGGACTGCAATTCACTACTTACGTATTGTTGGATATCTTTTTTTCACCTCTGTTTCTGAATTTATTGATCAATAAAATGTGGCTAAGAGTGCTTATCTCAAAGAGTTTTAGTGTGGATTAAACCAGTAATACATGTAACCAGCACAGTGGTTGGCCCATAATTGGATGCTCGAAACCATTTATAACTCTTTTCTTTTACTTAAAACATCAGTGGTTACCTATCATATAAAAGATAAATCTAATAGTCTTTGGAATAGACTTCTCAGAATCTACCCTAAATTACTGTTTTAACTTTCCCTGTTGTACTTTGTCTTCCCCCACATATTCCAGCCAAACTAAATAAATCACTGTTGCTGAACACAGAGTATTTTTTCTTGATTTTCTGACTTTTTCACAGACTATTCTCTGCATGTGGAATGTTTTCACCTCACTTCTCCCCTGACCAGGTTGTATTTATTCTTCAAGATCCACCCTAATTAACCCCTCCCTGTTAAAAAAAAAAGGGGACAAAATTAGCCAGCCAATACTATAAAAAGTAAAAATACACATTAAATATAGGACAGAAGCAAATATAATACTTAACCTGAATGAAAAAATCCAATTTCTATTAAAATGTATTATTTGAATAACTATTTTTCTCTAAGAAACCTTATAGTTGAAGAACATTTTGAAGTTTTATGACTTTTATTTGAGGAGTGTGGAGGTTGGTTTTTCTCTCAGGTGTTGTAAGAGAGTGTCCTTTAGAAAAGTTCCCTACAATATTTGAAGTTGTCACACTCAGCTGAGTGGACCCTAGACATCTGACACTGCTTATAAGTTTGACGGGAAAGGGAGGTAGGAGGATGTGAACATTAAATTCTAAAATGTAATGGACGTAACTAACAACATCTTTTGTACTTAAAAATGTGCTTATAATGTGCCATTTTTTTCTTATTTAAATAAACAAGCTCCCTAATCTTACAAACTTGATGTCTTTTTTAATGATCAAACCTACCACATAGATCTTCCATAAGTGGAAATATTCCAAATTAAACCATAGTCCCCAAGGGTTTATAAATGTTGGCCTTTTGCACTTAGATTCAAATTCCTAGCCTAATCTACTATCAGTTATGGGAGTTTTAGAGTAAATTTATGCAGACAACTCTAAATTGTAGCAAAATCCTTTTTGGCTTAAAATATCAATTTGAGAAGGTAAAATATTGAAAGTGTGGCACTTGAGG
>NW_012156062.1:3898817-3904777 GCF_000956105.1 Propithecus coquereli
TATTTCCTGTAGGGCAGGGCTAGTTTTAAATTCCCTTAGTGTTTGCTTGTCTGGAAAAATCTTGATTTCTCCATCATTTATGAAAGTTAGTTTTGTAGGATACAAAATTCTTGACTGGCAGTTGTTCTGTTTAAGATGACTAAAAACGGGACCCCAATCCCTTCTGGCTTGTAACGTCTCCACTGAGAAATCTGCTATTAGCCTGATGGGTTTTCCTTTTTAAGTAAGTTGCTGCTTTTGTATTGTAGTTTGTAGAATTTTCTCCTCCGTTTTGACTTTGGCCAGGTTGATGACTATGTGTTTTGGAGATGTCCTATTTGCTATGAATCTTCCTTATGTTTGATGACCGTCTTGTAACTTGTATCTCAATAATTTCCTCAAATAGGTTTTCCATGCATTTTGCTTTTTCTTCTTCTCCCTCCGAGATAACCTATAATTTTTATATTGGCTTGCTTTGAATAGTCCTATGCTTCTCTACATGAGTGTTCATTCTTCTTTATTCTTTTTTCTGCATCTTTGACTGACTGGGTTAGTTCAAAAGCCTTGTCTTCAAGCTCTGAAATTCTTTTGCTTGGTCTAGCCTGTTGTTGAAGCTTTCTGCTTGCTGTATTTTGAAATTCCCCAAATAACTCTTTCATTTCTTTAAGTTCTGTTATATCTTTTCTTGTCTATCTCTTTAGAAAGTGTTTCATTTTTCCATTCATGTCCTAAAACATTTTTTTGGCTTCTTTGTTTTGGTTTTCAACCTTCTCTTCAATCCCATTCATCTTATTCGCCATCCATATTCTGAATTCCATCTCTGACGTTTTGGCAATTTCCTTTAGGTTGTGGCCCGTGGCGTGGCTGGAGCCCTGTTGTGATCCTTGTTGTTTCATGTTGCCGGAGTTCTTGCTCTGCTTTCAGCTTGAGCGCAGCAGGCAGCAGTGACAGCCCGCATGGGTTGGGAGCTGTCCAGGACAGACCTGCGGGCGGCGGTGCCGGTCGGCCCCGGTGGCTTGGCCGTGGCCGCGCGCACACCTGTCAGCCCCTCTGGCTTGAGAGCCGCCCCATTCAGATCCGCCCGCGGCCGCTGCGTTTGTCGCCTGGGCGCTGGCTGGAGCGCAACTCTGCGGGTCCTCCCGCAGCTGGGACTGCAGTGATCGCGAGGGGACTGAGCAGCCCGGGTATTCTCCCCCCGGTGCCTCCCCCGCACGGTGCCGTCTCCCCTGCGCAGAGCAGGTAGCCTCGCTTCCTCCCCCGAACGCTGGGTGCCCCCTTTCGCCTCTCTTCTGATTCACAAGCTGGCTCTTAGAGGATAGATCTGGAGGTGCATATCCACTTGCCGCCTGCAGCCCTCTCTGCGACGGCGGCCTGCGCAGGCTGCCGCTAGTTCCCCCACCTTGCCCGCCCCCCACCCCGCCAGCGAACGAGTTCTAAACTATGCGTGTTGCTCACCGCCGCGGCTTTAGTGGCACGGCTGAACCTCGCCTGGAAGCTGGAGATCCAGACTGCGCTGGAACGGATTTCTCTAACGAGCCAATGTCACTAACACTAATCACATTTCTGCGAATGGTCTTATGAAAGAATCACAGAATCACAAAAAATGCCAATAAGAAGAAAATTATCTTTTCAAGTATTTTATACTGAATCTAGGCAGCCAGCGTGACATGTTTTTCTCAAAATGAGGCAATATTTTATATGTTTGTTTTGACCATCTGATGAGAATTGGGTGGGTCTTTAACGTGGCATTTTATCAAGACAAAGACCAGTAGCATTCATCGTATGACTAGCGTGTGCGTGTGTGCGTGTGTGTGTGTGTGTGTGTGTGTGTGTGTGTGTGGGACAGTGGCACCGCTCACTCCTCACAGTCTTGAGGGCCTGGACTCCATCCGGTGTGACAGTGGCACTAACAATAGTCCTGTGTTTGTATGCATGGCAGCTCGTCTCCATTAGACACTGAAAATAACTACGTAATGCTGTGAGGTGGTAAAGAGTCTTCATGGAAAAATTATTTTATTCTGTCTGGCCTTGAAGAGTTGCCTGGACCTTGAAAACTGGAAGGAGGTAGGCGCTTTCCATAGCGAGTGGACGTTAACCAAAAGCCTGGAAATGGCGAAGGTCCGGGCTTGATTAAGAAAAGGTGAATAATCCAGTGTGGCTTCGAGGTAGGAAGAATACCCAGAGGGGAGTAATGGGAGCTCTGCCAGTCACACTGGAAGCGTTTTGAATTTCAGAAGGAGACATTTGAACTTCGTTTTATATGTCATGGGAAATGACATGGCCGAATCCGTGTTTCAGAAAATGATGTCTATGTCTGTTCCGAGGACGGACTGAAGAAAAGAGGCAGGAAAGAGGGAGAACATGTAACATGTACTGGGAAGCCACAAAAGCCTGTAGTAGGACAGGGGTAATAAAAATGAACAAGCAATGTGCCAACTTCAGTTGTAATTAATTGACACTAATTGTAGAGAAAGGATTGAGAGGATTTGGTGATGGAGTGAGTGAAGAGAGAGATCCTGATGATGATGACGAAGAAACGGGGAGAAGGAGAAGGAAAAGGAGGAGAAGGAAGAAGGAGAAAGAAGAAGAAGAAGAAAACTGGACTCCCTGCCCTAGTTTCTCCTATAATATGACTTGGTGAAGCTTGGAGTAAAGCATAAGATAAAGCAAGTTTGGACTCTGTCCCGTAGAAACTCAAGAACAATGCTGTTTATACCTGATCTACATATTGCCCCCTTACCATTGTTTTGTGCCTCACGACGGGGCCAGCTCGTAGTGAGGTTACCCATAACGTTTCATCGTGGTGTGTGGATGGCTGATTACTGAACAGGCTGTGGAGCGCAGGCGCATGGGGAGATGCAGCTGCACAGGATCTATGGAATACGCACATCTTGATTATGTTTTGGCTCTCAATAGGTGGTCCCCACAGAGGGATCTTATTTTCCTACTTAGGTGACACTTGGGACTGTTGCTGACTTTAAGTCTTCTGGTCAGTGGGTGGCAGTGTTGCATAGAGGCAGGAGCATAGATCCTGTAGTCAGACGACTTGTGAGCAATTCCTGGCAGTGTGGCTGCACCTTAATCCCCAGGGCCCCAGCCCTGGGTTACTAGATCATCTTCCATTTTAAGTATAGATTCCTATATCCTTCCCCTTGGAGATACTGATTCAGTCATTCTGGTAGGGGACCCTGAAACAGGGGAATTTTAACATTCCATTTTAACATTCTAGGTAATATCGCTAGTTAGCTAAATTTGGGAGCTAATGACTTAGTCTTTCTGAGTCTTAGATTTCGTAGGATTGCTATGAACGTTAAATGAGTAAATACATCTGAGTTTTATCAACTTTAAATCACAATAAAGTAGAAATCGTTAATTAGTTTATTTCTTGAAATAACTTTTCTATTGCTTTTTTTAAAGACTTCAATTTCTCATTGATTCCAAGCTTGACTACATAAAACCATATTTGTTTGATTTTTATGTATTGTGATAGCAGAGAGAAAACTGGCAAATTCTGACCAATCTAATACATAAAGCATAGTAGTCACTTAATAATAGTTTTAGAACTTGAAGAAATGGTAGAGAGAAGGTCCTTGCTTGACTTTTTTTTTTTAATCTGAGGAATAAATGCCAGTTTTTAGAAGTAGCAAGAAAATGTACACAGAAATTGCTTCTATATATTTTTAATACAAAACACACATTTGTATTAGCACAATAATTTAATTTACAAATATATTCTTACTTTATGGTTTTAAGAGCAATAGCTTAAGTTAAATGCACTGTTTTCTTCCAAGTCCAAAACAAACAAAACAACACCTAACATCTTTGTTTCAATAAATGGTGATTTCAAAATACATCTTTTTAACTGCGTATCTAAGTTAATGAGATTTCGGCAGCTCAATGCAAACTATGTATAATACTATGCAGCATAAATGTCAGTTGACCTTGAAGCTTATAGCTTGTGGAAATCAGTGTCATGACCTTTATCCACAGTTTCTGTGTGACTAGAGTTACCAGGCTTCCCGGGCCCCAGGGATTTTCCAACACAGAGGTCCCCTGGTTTGCATGGCAGTGCCATAGTGTGTCCCCTCTGCAGGCTTTCAGTTTTTGTCTTGCGTGTGTGGCCTCAACTCTGCGCCCGGACAACTTCCGCATCAGTCCAGTCTCAGCCATTCCTTCTTCCCTGGCCCGTCAAGTCTCCCAGAAAGGCCGAGGTGCCCACCCAGGGAGCCAAACTTGCACATCCTTCTGTACTTGATGCCATCTTTCGAGTCTCTTCAGCCAGGAACCAGTCACTTTAGGCTATTAGCCTGAAGGTCATTTAGAAGATTTAAGTAAATATCTGATTTGAGGAACCTGGGATAAGAGTCCTTTTCCATAAGAGTATATATGACTTTTTGGGCTTCATCAAAACATGTAGGGGCTGCTGCTTTAATCTTCTTGGCTGTAGATTCTCGAGTATGGAAGTCAATATTGATCTAAAAAGAAATCCTCATTAGTTGATATACATTTCTTATTTATTGCAAATTTTAAGACATTGCTATGTCTTTTGAAGCACCTAAAAGTGGTTTTAAGCCCTCATTTAAATGGGTTCGAATATCTTTTGGATGCTTTTTCTAAATCTGCTCTATACTAGGAGTGGAGCAGACAGAAAGAATATGACAGAAAAGGTCTTCTCCAAGGCTCATAGCATAGTTGGGAGATGCAAAAGAGGCAAACATGAAAAATTTAAATATCCAAACTAGGTAGTGCATATATTGCAAAGAGTGATGTGGGCATTTAAGAGTTACAGGAGGAGAAGATTCTTTGTGTGGCTATTTTCTGCTTGGACCCAGACTATCTGGAAAGTGGTACTACTGCTAACTGGAAATATTTTTTGCCTCTGTAATTGTATATATTACACTAATCTGCATTTTATCCTTATCTAAGATGAGGTAGATCATTAGGGACTCCCTGACATGCAATTCCGGCCAGTAACACCCATGTTCCTTCCCCTACCCCATAATAGTAGCTAGTTTTGCAAAATCAATCTCTCCATTGGATTGTGCTGAAATCTTCACAAATACAGAAAATTAGATTTTAGTTGTACTGAACTATATTTATATACTTAAATATATAGAAGTAAAATCATGATATCCAAAAAGGATTTCATCTGGTTATGTATGTTGCATGTTATTTCTGTGTGTAAGTTCTTTTACACGGAAATTGATGAAATGAACGTAATACTCACTTGTTTGGCAGCATCTGAATGCACAAACGCTTTATATATCTTCTCTGCTTTGCAGTGCAGAAGATCAGACTCTGTTTTTTTATAGTCTTCACAAGCCAGCCAGAACTCAATATTCTCCTCACTGAACTCTGACTTTAGAAAATTTCCAAAGACATCTTGACCAGCTAAAAATAAAAGGGTAGATTGAAATAATTAAGGTAATTGAGCCAATGAATGAATAAATTGAAGAAGAAATTTATAAGAAAATTACTATTGCATTCTTTTTGTACAAAGGCAAGAGATGGCTACTGCTGAAATAGCGAGATGGGGAGGCCTTAGACTTTCTTTCATTTATAGAGAAAGAATCTGGGGCCAGACAAACTTGTCCACAGTCACACAGCTGCTTAGTGGTGGCTAGGGAACACCCTCTTTTCTTGTATATAATAACTCTTAGCCAGAGTGTAGAGTATGTTAGGGAATCAATCACTGGCAAAGGGCATTAACATCATGTTAATAACTAGCAAATATAATTTCCCCATCTAATTCATATTAGCTAGAAAATACTAGGCCCTTAATGTTACCTATGTGCCTGATGTACTGATTATACTTGCTAGTGTTTGCTGAGACTTTTATAGGGGCAATTTCTATGCCATTTATTTATTTAACTGAATTATAAATTAAGTCAGATAATAAGATGGGAGAACTAGGTTGAACTACTTTATTCTCAAGCAAGGGTCTTTAGAGTGTTTGTAGGGAGAAGAGGTTCTCTAGAATC
>NW_012156062.1:3905947-3909452 GCF_000956105.1 Propithecus coquereli
TTCAATGTATTAGTGTACGTACATGTCCCTGGACTTGGAAGATTTCATTCCGGATTCCAGATGTGGGATCATAGATCTCAGGTATGCCTTCACGTCCATTCCACTACAAAAGACAAAAAGCAAATATTCATTTTTCTTCAGTAGAATTCATTTCATTTGTAAGAAGAAAAGAACACAGAATAGACTTTTCTAAGGAATATGGCAATAATAAAAAGTTGATACAACATTTTGCTACATTAAGATAGAGCCCCTTTTTATGAGTGAATGTCTAGAAAAAATTTGCACCTAATTTAATGCAGTATCATGATTTATATTTTAACACAATTGAATATTACTTATAACTCACAACGGATACTTGCTCTGATCTGGTTAAACTAAATGCTCATATTCTCTTCCATTCTTCCTAAATCCTCTTGCCATTAAAGATAACCTAAACTAAAATTCACAAAGTGAGACATTGAATGAACTTACAAAGTCTTTGGCCTCCTTTTCTGCGTTTTGTCATCTAGAAGTGAATGCCCCGTTCCTTTCAATTCTTTTGGGTTAGCAGAGAAGAACATTCCTGGCATTTTGTCTAACTCTGGCGTGGAGATGGCTGCTGCTCGCATGGTCTTCTCACCGCAAATGTTAGTTAGTCGAGGTCTCTGCTGCTTTATATAGTGAGGGCAGACAGGCGCCTGCTGTTCAAAGGAGTCTGTTTATCAAGTGATATTACCACAGACACTGGAAGTTCCCCTTTTCTTGGTGTGTTGTGACGTGTATCTTGAGAGAGAGAGAGAGAAAAAAACATACAGTGATGTCTTGTGGTTGAAACTTAACCAAACGAGAACAGGTCACTTGATTAGAAAGAAGGAGAATTAAACATTGAGAGGCACACACAGCACATGTGAAAGCATCGTCAGCATCGGTCTTTGGTTCCCAAGCGTGTTTGTTTCTTCTTAAAAACTGCACGTTCCAATAAAATGTTTCATTTGATGTGTTTATTGTGTCACATAGAAGCTCAATATTAGAGTTCTATTCCCCTTAATGCTTTGGATAGTCCTTGACTATAAAATTCATCAGATGACAGTATCTTAAGAGAGTTCTTTTTTTTTCTCAGGAAGCAGTGCAAAGTAAACAAATACTTTTTGTTTGATTATTTTTGCACCTATCTGGTAGGAAGGAGAGTTAGGAGAGGTTATCTTCACGTTTTCCAGCTCTGACTTGCATTCTTTATTTCCATGGCAGGAAATTTCCATGTTAGTATTTTCCGAGGTGTGTGCAAAACATCCTACTGGTGACACACATGATCATTTTAAGGAGAACATGGCTTTTAACATTATTTTAATATTTATTGGAAACATGATTAATATTTCTGCATATTACTGCTTAAGAAAAGAATAAAGTAAATCAAAATAAATCTATACATAAATAAAAGCATAATTAACACACAAATATGACATAATATATAAGTATATTGATACTAAAATCACACAGTATCAGAGGAAAAACTGCTCAAGGTAAAATAAAAGTATATTTGGACAGACCAATAATGTATACTCTTTATGTGATGATCTTCCAAATTTTGTCAGTATCTCGGGAGAGATTTAGTCTAGTTTAATTAAAATTAAAGTTTTTAAAAAACCCAAGGAACTAAAGGGCTAATCACTTATTAGGGTAGAGGTCTTTAGTGCGATATAAGCTCTTATGGAGTTTGTGTAGTATGGCTTATTTATAGAGTGCCCAGTTTAACTTAAGCATCTTTTGGATTTTGCCCCCGAAAGGACAACAGTCTTTACTTAGAGGGGATTCTGATGGTGTTAGATGAAGCTGACAAAAGAGAAGAGAGTATTAATTTTTCTGTCCTGGTTCTATCATCATGATGAAGAATATTTGAAGGAAACATATTTACAATATTATGAAATTCGCTTGCACGCAGCAGTCATAAATGTCAAGATAATGAACTTATCATATTGTATGTAATAAGCATAATTTTTTATGTTAGTTAGAGAGATAACATGATGCATTAAAAAAAAAGAACTGGTGATATGAGCTCACCACTTTGGAAGTGACCCAAACAAAATCGATGGGGTGCACAGACCGATGACATGAAGACATTTGTGTGTAACTTCCCGTGTTCGGTCCACACCTACTTTCCTGTTAGCATCTGCAGCATTGCTCATGTTCATTTATTTAGTAACTTCTCACTCCTTTAGGTAATTCTGAGTAAGTTATGTTAGAGAAAAATGATTTAAAGTTTCTTTCTAATGACCTACTATTATCATCCAAATATATTGTCAATTTCCAAAGTATGTTGCTGCAACAATAGTTCCTTTGGATGTTAATAAGCATAAGAACAGCAGCAGCAGCAGGTTATGTACCAAATAAGTCTGGGAAATAATGGGTTCCTAATTTGTTAAAGAACCAAACCCTTAGATAGGGAAATAGTTTTCTGAAATAATATTCTCTTGACACCATATTAGGAAACTCTAATCTGAGATAAAAATAAATTTTACCTCTTTTGTATTAACAAATTGCTTTAAACCTCCCAACATTTTGCTACCCTAATACAGATTTTCAAGCTCAAGAGTTTACAATTGCACGCTTTCAAGCTCAGATAGAGAAATGAATTCCCGAAAGAGGGGGGCATTGAAAATTCCCTATCAGTCTCACACTGAATGTCATTGTCTGGCCTCTCTTTGTAAAATTCACTAGGAGAAGACAAACTGTCACATAGCAACTTTATTGAATCAATGACTTTGGTTGAAATTGCAGAGGTCTTCAAAAAAGCCAATAGATGAAACAGTGGCTTTCACGACAATCTGGGTTTTATTTTTCCTGTGTGAAATTGTGCTTAAGTATCCAGGTTGGAGGCCTAAGAAAAGGAATATTTCATGTAGTCTTAGTGTTATTTAAAAAAAAAAATAGACTTTATTTTTTGTTTTAGGCATATAGCAAAATTGAGTGGAAAGTACAGAGAGTTCTCACCTACGCTCCACCTCTCAACCTGCCCAACTTCCACCACCATCACTATCCCTCATCAGCGCGATATATTTGTTATAATTGATGACCTTACGGTGACACATCATTATCACCTAAAATCCAGAGTTTACGTTAGAGTTCACTCTTGGTGCTGTACATTCTATGGGTTTTGACAAATGAATAATGACACGTATTCACTATTATAGTATCAACAGAATAGTTTCCTTGCCCTAAAAATATCAGTGTTATATTTTAAGATACCACTCACATTGGTTCAGTAAAACATTTCAGGTTGTGGCTATCAATTTTAATGAGAAAAACGAGGGAATTTTTCATTTTTGTAGAGCTGATATTATTTTGGTTGTAGTTACTCCAACTACCTGAATACTGGTGGGGAGTGCTTGCTGAATGACATTTTCTACCTTAATATTGATTAAACACGATGTTGATTGAGCCTTTAGTATATTGTCAAAATTTTGTTGTGGATATTAAGAATTGTAGGACAAGGGACAATAATAAGATTGTATCTTAAAAATAAAAATAT
>NW_012156062.1:3910602-3932101 GCF_000956105.1 Propithecus coquereli
TATACTAGACAAAAAAAATTAGAAAATTGAATGTGAGATAATCAGTAAACTGGGCTCAAGTCATTCCATGAGCCTCATTCACCTAAATTTCATCTTACCAATTAAATTCTCATAATAGGCTCATTCTCTAAGTCATCCTTGAAAATACTAAAGAAATGTTTAAGTAATATGATCTTTGATATACTTGTTCCACATGTGACTTATTTTCATTCATCATCACCCTGTCATTTATCACTTTTTCAGCAAGGGAGAGTAGTCGTGGCTGACTCTGTTGACTGTGCTTTGAAGGCAAAATTTAGCAAGTACTGAAGCAAGTGCCTTACTCACAAATTTAAATAAGTGGACAGCTATGCTAAAGGCGCATTGGCATATTATTTGCAGTTGGGTTGGAATGTTCTGTTACATAACACAAGACCTAAATGCAAAAGCAAAGCTGCTCAAAGATCAGCATGTAGAGGATTTGTAAAGGAAGGTGTATTTTAAACATTAGGTAGAAACTTCAATAAATGATTATATTAACTTTTTAAGTGTCTAATGACACTATTCCATTGATTTCCTTTACTCTTACTAAACTTTGAAGTGGTTAACAACAGTGGCTTATTTGCTTTGTTTTTCTAGTTAATTATGTGAATTTTTAAGAAAATTATAACAAGGTTGCTTGACATGCTCTGTTCTTTCCAAAACCAGACCACTGGTTGCTCATGAATACGTTAACTGCACTTCTAATGTTTTGCTTTTGTGTCTGATTACATATTTATTTTTTTACTAACTATTGAGGTCAGACCTACTGGATATTTGTTTCTAGTCACACTCTTCCCTTTTGAAAAATTAGCTTGAAGTGAACAGACAGAGGCCACTCTTAGCATGACTATATTGTCGTTGTGGGTCTAAGTGGCCTGTGGTGCTCCACTGTTTCCTGTGCCTGCTCCGTCCCTTTCAATGAAACTTGACTTACTACCCTATTTTTCTTTTCTTTTTTAAATAAATGAAAGACTTAGCTTGTTGCATCCTAGTGGCATATTAATCTTGCTGCATTTCAAAGGACTGTGGGTTCAATTCCAAGCTATACCTTTTTCCTGTTGTATGAATTTGATCAAATCAGCTAACTTCTACTCAGTTTCCTCTGTGTAAAGGTCAAAGGTGATCATTAAGCAACTTGCAGCTATGGTAGTGGTGCAGAAGAAAGATCTCCTTTTGAGATTCTACAGTGATCAAAACTAGCTCCAAAAAAATTAGGATTTACATAGACTTTGTCATAGGTAGTATGTTTTTCATTTTTCTTCCAATGTTATGGCCCTTTGCTTAGACTTCTCCTTCCTAAAACTCAGTATTTGGCAAGTTAACTGCTCCAAATGCAGGACTTCTCCAAGCATTGCAGCCCTGCATTGCCTGGGCTAATCTTTCAGACCATTCCTTTCCCTATCAATTTCTTTTTTTGCCATGGATTTATTTTTCTTCTAGCTAGCTGTATTTATGTAAATTAATATATTAAGCAAATGTGCAAATGTATGTGCAGATGTTAATTATGTGGAAATATCACAGACTATTCCTGCCAACCCCAATCTAATTTTCTTGCCATCTGCTTTTTACGTCCTCATAGCTGGATATTGATCACTCCCAACTGCAGATCATACCCAGCTCCAGGTTCTGGGCCAGTCCATAATGAGGATGGAAGAGCGAAATTATTTCAGTCTGGATTAGAAGTGGTGGAAAGCTTCCGTTGTAGAAACATACTGAGTTGTCTGTTACTTTAGATAGGATTTTCATGGTCGTGTGTCAGTGGCCCCATTTTTAGTGTTGAGTAGCTTAGGTAAATAGGAAGAAAACTGGAAGTATACTGGGATACCTTAAGTAATATAAGAAAATGTTGGACAAACCCCTCAAAGATTAGCTAAACCTGGGCAGGGAAGGTGTGGGGGCTCTGAACATTTGTAAATCACGAATTTGTTTTAGACCAGGGCCAACTACAAACTGGGGAACTATGGCTGCCAGCAACTTGTGGGGCTTGTATTTCACACTTTCAAAGGTAGCAGAATCCTAAGGAGTAAATAATTTCTTCTTATCCGTTTTCTCCTCCTGTGTGTTTTGTCTTATTTTTCATTGGGTTGTGGGAGCAGAAAACCAGGGCAATACATTTGGTGGAAAACTCAAAGTTGGAACAAATTCATAACCTTGTTTTATCTTTTGTCTCAGATTATATGATAGATCAGGAGATATAAACTTATAAACTGTTATTTTCTTTATGAAAATCAGGTAACTTTTACTTGAGAAATTTTTGTCTTCTCTTGGTTGTCACTGTAAAGTTTGAAGTTCTATTTCATCTTCATTTGGTGTTTTGTTTATGACTTTGTGGCTTTTTCCCCTTGTTGGTTCTGTTTTGACCAGGCTTTTAGTTACAATACTAAGGTTTTAACATATCAAAAACAGTGCATAGAAATATTAAAAGAAGCCTGGTTTGTGTGGGAGTTTGTTCCATTCTTCTAGCCTGGGGTTTCTTTCCTCACATTTTGGTGAAGCAAGGTTGAGGTGCATTTGCTGCTCCATGTGGAACTGTGAGCAGGCAATCGCAGACGAGGCGAGGGGACTAGTAAGCTGGTATCAAATGACAGCAGGAGGTTGGTGTGTGCAAGGAAGCAGGTGAGCAAGGACAGAGTGGGACAAGGAGTAGAAATTTACAGTGGGGCCGAGAATGTCCGTGATGATGTCTGAAACTGATATGCCCCTCTCCTGACCCCACCGTTCACTGTGGAACAGCCACCGACTCCCAAGAAAACTGAAAGCACTGCAGAGCATGGTAGTTGCATCATGAATTTAGGACCCTGTGCGGTTCTGGAAATCGCATTCCTTAAAAAAGTATCTTGTAGATGGTCACGTTTTGTAATTCATCATTTATATCTTTAGATGAATCATTATTCACCACTCATGGAAAATTAGAAGCTGCTGGGAAGACCTAAAATTATCAGTGCATTCGAATTTTTCCCCCTTTATACAGAATTCCCCTGATTTGGGGCAGTTTCAAAGACAATGGAGTAATACCAGGGAAAATGTCACCATTTCACTTCTCTTTTATGAGAAAATTTGTGTGTTTTACATAAAATATCATTCAGAAATAATCATGAAATAGGTTTAAAATATTGAGTCTTTCTTCCTTTCCCCTCCTCTCCTCTCCTCTCCTCTCCTCTCCTCTCCTCTCCTTTCTTGCAGAAACCATACCCAACTTTCAAATCAATTATCAGCTGATGCAGAGGAAGGTCTAAGAAGCCATGGCTCTCTCTCAGACCGCCTGATTGCACAACTGCCGGGAGACGAGGGATCACAGGTGTTTGCGATCTCATAGAGAGCTGTAAAAAGGACCCAGGGTTACATCGAATTAAAGTCTATTTTAGCCACATCTAACTCAACAGCAACACTTGATATTAACCAATGATTAAAATTGTACCCAACTACAATATATACTAAGGCCGTTATCCATACTCATTAATATTTCTTCTTTCTCAGAAACACTGTTCTGTTTTCTCTTCCTACCTCTTTAATTTGCTTTTTCCGCTAAAACCTTTGTATTTTTGTACCTGAACTCTTTTCTCCTTCCTTTCTTCCTTCCTCTCTGTTTCCCTCTTTCTTTTTTTCTTTCCTTGCCTGATTTCCCTGTGAAAACTTTACCTTTGTTAAGTCTTCCTTTATGAACTTATAAAAATAAAAAAAAACAGAGCATCGCAATGGGTAGTGGAAAGCTTAGGGTTTCTGAGGGCTCTGTCTCCCGCATCCCAATACAATCCGTAACCTTTCCGTCATACTCTATAAGCAAAACAAATTTCTTCTAAACAAACTTTTTGTTTGAACAGATAAGAATGAGGCATGACTTTTGTTGAGACATATTTAAGGAAAATTGAAATTGAAATTAGTTTTTATATGGTAGGAAATAGAGTTTAGTAGAAAAAATAAAGTATTTTTCAAAATTTAAAGAAGTATGTATTTGAACAATGGATATATGTGGATATAAATTCAACTCTTCAAACAAGAGATTCTTCTCCAAACCAGTTCCAGATGCTAATGTCATTGTCTTTTTATTAAGTTAGTGGACCATAAAAATTACTTATTTTTAAACACATATTTTTTGAAGACTACCACTTCACCCAAAGTGAAAATCAGACTTTTTTTTTTCTGAGACAGAGTCTCACTCTCTTGCCTGGGCTAGAGTGCCGTGGCGTCAGCCTAGCTCACAGCAACCTCAAACTCCTGGGCTCAAGGGATCCTACTGCCTCAGCCTCCTGGGCAGCTGGGACTACAGGCACATGCCACCGTGCCTGGCTAATTTTTTCTATTTTCAGTTGTTTGGCTAATTTCTTTCTATTTATAGTAGAGACGGGGTCTCGCTCTTGCTCAGGCTGGTCTCGAACTCCTGAGCTTAAGCAATCCTCCTGCCTCGGCCTCCCGGAGAGCTAGGATTACAGGCATGAGCCACCATGCCTGGCCAGAAAATCAGAATTTTTATAATGGTCCGTGGGACCTGATGTGATTTGATTCCTCGCGACTCTCTAGCTTCAGCATCTTCTACCCTTCCCTTCCCTCACACACCTCCAGCTAAACTGGCCCCCTGGCTACTTCTCAACCTGTCAGGCCCATCTTGCCTTCGGTCTTTTACACTAACTCTTTCTTCTGCTTGGAATATCCCCAGATCTCCACTTGGTTAGTTCCTTCACTTCCTTCAAGCTTTTGGTCAAATGTCATCTTCTCAATGTGGCCTTCCATAACCACTGTGATTAAAACTGCAATTGGCCCCTCCGCATTCTGGCTATCACTTACCTTGGTCTCCTTTTCCCTCTCATTCCACTTAATAGCTTCCAACCCACCATTTAATTTAATACATCATGTTTACATTTATTTTCTGTCTCTCCCCACTAGAATAAAGAATCCATGAGGGCTGGGTACAGCAGCTCCTGCCTGTATTCCCACCACTTTGGGAGGTCAAGGCAGGAGGATCACTTGGGGCCAAGAGTTTGAGACCAGCCTGGATATCATAGTGAGACTCATCTCTACAAAAAAGGTAAAAAAACAAAATCCACGAGGACAGGGATCTTTGGTTTTTTTGCTCAAATGTCCAGAATAGTACTTGGTACATATGAGGTACTAAAAAATCTTGTTGAATGAAAAGGTTAAGGGCTAACGCTCATGTTAATTTGTTCAACTATTTAAAAAATATTTATTAAGTGCTTATTGTATGCCGGTCACTCTACTGGGCTATTAGGGAATCCAGAGGTGAATCTTATCCTGGAGAGAGCCAAATGAATGGGAGATTTCAAACACGTGTTGTATACAGTGCAGGGTTGAGCGTAGGGTATTCTGAGAGGATGTGAGGTGGTGCCTAACGCGATATAGGCAGGGGCATGAAGGATTCACTCACTTTATTCACTCAACAGTGATACTGACTGTGTGCCAGCTACACTCCCAGGCACTTTGAAAGGGGGCAGACTCAACAGGCATATGCCTTTTGCCCTTTGCCCTGTCCCCTTTTCCAATCTGCCTTAGTAGCCATCTTGCTACCATGAGGTTTCAAGAAAGTGGAAGCCAGAGCCCAAGGATGGCTGAACAGAAATATAGAAGGATCTGAATCCACGATGGGGCCATGAAGTCATACTTTAGCTCGATCAGCAGACCCCCAGATGTCTTGTAGGTGAGAAAAATAAAATGATCAAAGTTTTACCACTGCGACTTGACTGACCGTCTTTGGGAGATACCGTTCGACACCCAACAATAAAAGGGAAGGAAATCAGCGTATCTTCAATTACCTCTACCCTTTTTTCTCTTTCCAACTTTAGTTACTTGGCACGTGAGTGCTGGGCGATTGGGACATGGGGGCTTGGAAAAGGAATATGAGTTCCAGCCTTCCTGGAAGGAGTTCATGCTGCAGATAGAGATGAGGCGATGAAAACCCTCCCCAGTTTGTTCTGCTTGCTTTCTCCCGTAGTTATGCGATACGGCCTTCTTTCCACAAAGCCTTCGCCGGGCAGCTGAGTACAGCAGACTGATAGAGATTTCATTCGGCTTTTCCAGGCAAGACCCCCAGAAAAAGCCCAAAACAGACGTCCCATGTAGAAAGCTCACTGTGTGCCTGGGCTGTTCTAGATTCAAACCCAGCATGTCAGTGCATGTGTCTGCCAAAGGCTCTGCTTATATCTCTTGTCCCCTGTAGGGTTTTCTCTGCCTTGTGTAAAACCCCATCCTCTGCTTGAGCTTGGGTGTGGAGCATGTTTCCAGGGAAGAAAACGGTCAGTGATCTCAGCCCAACTACAAAGGGCTTTTCCCTTTCTGAAGTATAACTCATCTAGTTCTCTTTGCTTCTACAGCTCTCTGATATCTTTAAAAATATGACATTTTTGGTAATTACTTTGTTTTCATTTTTCAAGTTAATTTGTATCAGGAGAAATGTCCTACCACTGCCTCTTCTATTCTACCCAGAAACAATGATCAGAACTCATAGATTTAGTGAAATTTTGGGTATATTCTGGGATTCCACAGTGAACCGACTTTTCCCTCGGGCCCCTGGGAGAAGGCTATGCAGACACCACTGTGTTACGGCTCTGACCGGCGACGGTGCCTTCCCTGTTGTAATGTCACTTTGAAGTACTGCTTACTGCTCTCATACCACTGCGGTGTTTTAAAAAATGTGAAAAAATACAATAGAGCTTAAATAGAACAAATTTTTATAGAATATTATAGAGGAGTCAGCCTGAGTGTCACACTGAGTTTCCCATTCTATCCACATGCTGGGGACCCAAGACACGTGTGTCCGGCTGTCATACCCTCCAGCTCCTGAGAAGATGGATCACGTCGAGCAGTCTGACTAGGAAGATGACATCGTTCATCTTTAAAGCAATCCTGTGAGGTAGATATAATTGCTTCCATCTGAGCTAAGGAAATGGAGGACTGAATAACCTCCCCGAGAGCAGACAGCTACTACGTGGGAGTCAACAGAGAATGATGGAGGACGTTTCCTCACTCCGTGCTCGGCCTCTGTCTGTCTCTGTTTCTCTGGACCTCCTGCCCCTTTGCTCGCAGTCTGCTTCAGCGGTGTCTGCTCCCAGCTCTGCCTTCACCCCCCGGCTTTCTGGGGGCCTGGCAGCGCCCTCCCTGCGCAGGGCCTTGTTGGGGAAACCTGTCCACCGCGCCCTGCTCCACTTTCATTTTCTACCCTTTTGCCTTTTAAAGAAAAACCAACCAACCAACCAAACAAACATGATTTAATATTTCAAGAAAAAGAAATCAAAATCTTCTATCTGAAGCATTTCCCCCCACCCTTTTTTGGTCTCAATGGTACGATATTCTATGGTCCAGTAGTTAAGGCTTCTCTGTTAATGAATGAAAATTTAGATTTCCATATCTTAGAGCTCTGCCTCTAGTTTTCTTTTCAGAGATTGTGGCAGATGGGACACACAGACAAACAAACACACTCTCTATTCTCTCCTTAGGAGTTTAGTTTTAATTGTTGCTGTAAGTCATTCAAAACAGAAGAAGGGATATCTCTAACAGAAAATGTATTGGTTAGGTTGCTAGGAGATCCCGGGCAAGTTGCTCATCAAAAATGAGCCTTGGGGACCCTACACAATTGGGAAAGCATTACCTGACTTTGTTTTCCTCAGGGATAAGATGAGGAGAAATGACATCCATGTGGAACTGAACTTTGAAGAGGAACATTTCGTGAAAATAGTCTTGTAAGTTGCTAGAAATGTGCTGTCTAAACACATGGTAACCAAATCTATCTATGTATCTACATATATATATATATATATATATATATTTATTATTTCAGGGTATTATGAGGGTACAAACATTATGGTTACACTTTATGTCTTTGCCTCACCCAAGCTAAATCTATATATTTTTTAACATATATTTTAACATATATATTAAATATATATTTCTATATTATATTTTTCATCCTCTTTTTAAAAATAAAAACAAACCTTTCCAGAATTAGATATACTAGTCCCTTGTACATTGGTTCTGTTCGTCCTCGAACTGTGCAAAAATTCTTCATATTGTTACAAGAAGATAAGAAAAATGTTGCAGTTTGGGTTCCCCATGAAGCCAACTCTGAGAAAGAAATCTGTGTGCAGGAAGTTTCCTGGGCACTCATTTTGGGTTCAGTGCCTGAGGGGGCTGAGCGCAGTGCGACAGGGCGGAGGCAGAGGCCGGCCTGGGCTGCAGTCACCGCGGAGGCCTCAGCCAATCCCGAGGTCGTCACCGATGCGAGGCCTGTCCTCAGATTCTCCCCGCTTAAAGCAAGGGCTGTGCCTTTAAATCGTTCACTGACTAGTCACGGGTTGCAGGTCGCCTCCAAGAAGGAGGTGAGACCTTGGGTGAGGTAGCTCTCGTTAGCAGAGAACAACCTCCAGAAGGCACTTAGCTAAGAGGTTTGTTATGGCAGCAGTGTCGGCAGCGGGACAATGAAGTGGGGCCCTCTGGGTGGCCCAGCACAGCACTCAGCCTGCCAGGACGTTAGCCAGCAGTGCGGGTGGCACGCTTCCTTGGGCTACACTTATGTTATAGCCACCAGATGATGCATGAAATTGGCAGTTTTGTAAATCAAGAATTATTGAATATTGGCAATTTTATATCCATAATCTAATACATTATGTGATTGTAATTGTAGGGGTTTATGAGAAACCATATAGCAATAGAAAAATAATTAGTGGGTAGAGGATATGAGAAAGAATAGAACAGACAGAATAGTTGGTTTTGCTAATTTCTATTTAATGGTACTATAGAGTAGTCAATATTTTTTAAAAGAAATTTTATTTATCTTCTCAAAGAACACGCTTTTGGTTTTCTTGATTTTCTGTTTTCTATTTTATTGATTTCTGCTTTGATTACTATTATTCCCTTTTTTCTGCTAACTTAAGGTTTCACATGCTTTTTTTTTACTTTCTTAAGGTGAAAGCTGAAATAATTGAATAAGACCTTTCTTATTTTCTAACATAGATGATTAGTCTATGAATTTCCCTCTATGTACTACTTTAGCAATATCCCACATATTTTGGTATGTTGTATTTTCATTTTTACTCAGTTCAAAATACTTTTTAACTTCTTTGACCCATAGGTTATTTAGCAGTGTGTTATTTAGTTTCCAAATACTTGGGAGATTTTTTCAAAGATATTTTGTTGTTGATTTTTAATTTAATTCTACTTTGTATGACTTCAATCTTTTAAAACTTACTGAGACAGTTTATGGCTCCAAATATGTTCCATTTTGGTACATGGGTCTGTGTCCACTTGAAAGGGATGTAGAGGAATATCTCATTTTATTGCACTTTGTTGCGCTTCACAGATACTGTGTTTTATTTGTACAGATTGAAGGTCTGTGGCAGTACTTTGTCGAGCACATCTATCGGCCCCTTTGCCCAACGGCACATGCACACTTCATATCCCTGTGTCATGTTTTGGTAATCCTTGCAATATTTCGAATTTTACATTATTATTATGTCTGTTATGGTGATCTGTGATCTTTGATGGTACTATCGCAATTGTTTTGGAGTGCCATTAACTGCACCCATGTAAGATGAGGAACTCGTCAATACGTGTGTGTTCTGACTGCTCCGCTGACCAGCCATTCCCCCATGTCTCTCCCTTTCTTTAGGTTTCTCTAATCCCTGAGACACAACAATATTATAATTAGGCCATTTAATAACCCTACAGTGGCCCCTAAGTGTTCAAGTGAAAGGTAGAGTTGCATGACTCTCACTTTAAATCAAAAGCTAGGCATGATTAAGCTTAATGAGGAAGGAATGTCAAAAGCTGAGATAGGCTGAAAGCTAGGCCTTTTGTGCCAAACAGTTGGCCACATTGTGAATGCCAAGGAAAAGTTCTTCAAAGAAATAAAAAATGCTACTCCGGTAAACACAAAAATTATAAGAAAGCAAAACAGCCTTATTGCTGATACGGATAAAGTTTTAGTGGTGTGGGTAGAAAGTCAAACCAGCCACAACATTCCCTTAAGCCGGAGCCTAATCCAGAGCAAGGCCCTGACTCTCTTCAGTTCTACGAAGGCTGAGAGAGGTGAGGAAGCTGCAGAAGAAAAGTTTGAGATTGGTTCATGAGGTTTAAGGAAAGAAGCCATTTCCATAACATAAAAAAGTAGCAAGTGCAGATAGAGAAGCTGCAGCAAGTTATCCAGAAAGTCTAGCTAAGATAATTGATAAAGGTGGCTACACCAAACAACAAATTTTAAATGTAGATGAAATAGCCTTATATTGGAAGCAAATGCCATCTGAGACTTTCATGGCTAGAAAGGAGAAGTCAATGACTGGCTTCAAAACTTCAAAGGACAGGCTGACTTTTGTTAGGGGCTAAGGTGGTGACTTTAAGCTGAGGCCAGTGCTCATTTACCCTTCCCAAAATCTTACAGCTTTTAAGAATTATGCTAAGTCTACTCTGCCTGTGCTCTAGAAATAGAACAAGGCCTAGATAACAGTATATCTGCTTATAGATAACAGTACATCTGGTTTACTGAATATTTTAAGCTCAGTGTTGAGCCCTACTGTTCAAAAAAAGATTCCTTTCAAAATATTACTGCTCATTGATAATGCACCTGGTCACCCAAGAGCTCTGATGGAGATGTACAAGGAGATGAATGTTGCTTTCATGCCAGCTAACACAACATCCATTCTGTAGCCCATAGATTAAGGAGTGACGTTGACTTTCAAGTCCTATTGTTTAAGAAATACATTTTGTAAGGCTGTAGCTACCATGGATAGTGATTCCTCTGGTGGATCCAGACTAAGAAAATTGAAAACCATCTGGAAAGGATGTACCGTTCTAGATGCCATTAAGAACATTCACAATTTATTGGAGGAAGTCAAAATATCAACATTAACTAGAGTTTAGAAGAAGTTGATTGTAATTCCCATGGATGACTTGGAGGTGTTCAAGACTTTAGTGGAGGAAGTCACTGCAGATATGTGGAAATAGCAAGAGAACTTAGAAGTGGAGTCTGAAGATGTGACTGAATTGATGCGGTCTCATGATAAAACTTGAATAGATGAGGAGTTGCTTCTTATGGATGAGCAAAGAAAGTAGTTTCTTGAGATGAATTCTACTCCTGGTGAAGATGCAGTGGACATTGTTGAAATGACAACACAGGATTTAGAATATTACATAAACTTAGTTCATAAGGCAGCAGCCAGGTTTTAGAGTATTGACCCCAATTTTGAAAGAAGTTCTACTCTGGGTAAAATGCTATCAAACAGCATCACATGCTATAAAGAAATCTTTCATGAAAAGAAGATCCAATTGATGCAGCAAACTTCATTGTGTCTTATTTTCAGAAATTACTACAACCACCCAAACTTCAGTAACCACCACCCCAATCAGTTAGAAGCATCAACATCAAGGCAAGACCCTCCACCAACAAAAACATTATCATTCACTGAAGGCTCAGATGATCATTAGCATTTTTTAGCAATAAAGTATTTTTAAGGTATGTACATATGTACATTTTTTTAAAGATGTGATGCTATTGCACACTTAATAGACTCCAGTATAGAGTAAACATAACTTTCACATACACTGGGAAACCAAAAATTTTATGTGGCTCATTTTATTCTGGTATTTGCTGTGTTGTGGTGTTCTGCAACCAAACCTGCAATATCTCTGAGGTATGCCTGTATAATCTACTGTTGTTAGGTGGAGTATTCTATAAATGTCAGTTAGCTCAAGTTGGTTGATAATGTTGTTTGTCTTTTATATCCTTATGAATTAACTATCTAATTGTTCCATCACTAATTTGAGAGGATACTGAAATCTCCAACTATAATTGTGAATTTATCTCTTTTTGTGGTTTTATCAGTTTTTACTTCATTTATTTTGAATCTCTCTTATTAGTTGCATGGACATTTATAATTGTTAGGTCCTTTGGATAAAATAGACTCTTTATCATTATAAAACAATCTTCTTTATTCCTGTAATATTCTCTACTGTGAAGTCTGCTTTGTCTGACATTAATGTAATCACAGCAGTTTTCTTTAGGTTAGTGTTAGCATGGTATTTCTTTCTGTATCATTTTATTATTTTTACCCATTGTTAAATGTGTTTCTTGTAGGCATCATATAGTTGGGTTTTGCTTTTTTGTCCAATTTTACAAGCTCTGCTTTTTTTTTTAAATTTCAGAATATTATGGGGGTACAACTGTTTTGGTCACATGGATTGCTTTTGTACTGCTTGAGTCAAAGTTATAAATGTGCACATCACCCAGACAGTGTACATTGTATCTGTTACAAGCTCTGCTTTTTAATTTGGGTGTTTAGACTATTCATATTTAAAGTAATTATTGAGATTGCCAGAGTTAAATCTACCACCTTGCTATTTATTTGCTATTTGTCTTATCTCTTCTTTGTTCCCTTTTCCTCTTTTTATACCTTAATTTGGATTAATTTAGTCTTTTTTTATGATTTTATGTCACTTCTTTCGTTGGCTTATTAGATATCTCATTTTTATTTTATTATTTTAGTGTTGGCTTTAGGGTTTATAGTTAACATCTTTAACATATAACTGTCTACCTTCAACTGACATTATGCCAGTTTATAGACTTACAGTTTTAATCAAATTCACAAATTTTTCATCAATTATTTCTTCAAATATTCTTTCTTTCCTTTCCCCTCTCCTCTTCTTTGAGGACTTGAATTACATATATATTTGGCTGCTTAATATTGTTCTATAGCTCTCTGCTAGTTGGTTCTTTTTTTAATGTTCTTTAGTTCTCTTTCTTTTTTCTTTCTTTCTTTTTCTTAGTCATTTTTCTCCCTGTGTTTTATTTGAGTAGTTTCTATTGCTATGTCTTCAAGTTTTCTAACATTTTCTTCTTCAATGTCCAATATGACATTAATTTCTTCCAGTGCATGTTTCATTTTAAACATTGTAGTTTCCATCTCTAGAAGTTTGATTTATGTCTTTTTATGTCTTCCATCACTTTACTTAGTATGCTCAATTTTTCTTCCAATTTCTTGAACATAAGAGATGCAGTTATAATACCTGTTTTAATGTCCTTGTCTACTAATCATCTTACCTGTATAATTCCTGGTGAAGTTTCAGTTGATTGGTTTTCCTCTTCATTATAGGTTGTATGCTCTAGGCTTCTTTACCTAGTAACTGGTAACTTTTGATTTGTTGCCAGACATTTGCATTTTACCTTTTAAGGTGCTGGATATCTTTGCATTTCTATAAATACTATTATGCTTATTTATGGGACATAGTTAAGATACTTAAAAATATGTTAAGCTTTTTCAGGTCAAGCTGTGTTGGGTGGGATCAAAGCAATATTTCATCAAAGGTTAATTTTTTTTCTTTTTTTTTTTTTTGAGACAGAGTCTCACTCCATTGCCTGGGCTAGAGTGCTGTGGCATCAGCCTAGCTCACAGCAACCTCAAACTCCTGGGCTAAAGCAATCCTCCTGCCTCAACCTCCCGAGTAGCTGGGACTACAGGCATGCGCCACCATACCTGGCTAATTTTTTCTATATATATATTTTTAGTTGTCCAGATCATTTCTTTCTATTTTTTAGTAGAGACGGGGTCTCGCTCTTGTTCAGGCTAGTCTCGAACTCCTGCCCTTGAGTGATCCATCCGCCTTGGCCTCCCAGAGTGCTAGGATTACAGGCGTGAGCCACCGTGCCCGGCCGATTTTTTTTTCTGACTAGTGAGGCAAAGCCCTTCTTAGTACTCTACCTAACACCCTTTGAATTTTAAATTTTTCTCTCTACTGTTTAGGACTAATCCCATCCCTCTTTGATGTCTGTGCATTGTTTCCTCTCATCCATTAGAGTCATTCTTTGCTTGGCCCCTGGTAGTTTTATCACAGATAAGTGCTAATCAATATTCAACCACATACTGAAGTGGAATTCTCTGCAAATTCTAGAATTATTTCTCTGTATAGTTTGTTCTTTTCTGGTATTTTTTTCTGCTGATATCTGCTTTGATCTCCTTGAACTTCCAGCTTTGCTTCTTCAACTCACAAAGACTGCTGGATTCTGTCTGGGTTCCTTTATCCTCCACCGTAGCCTAAACATTTTCTCTAGGCAGTCAACTGTGTGATTATAAGGCTTACTTTATTTGTTTACCATCTTGCATGAATCACTGTTCTTTATTTTCAGATATTTTGAAAGTCTTAGAATAGTAATTTTTTGAATAGAGAAATCTCCAGCGTGGTGACAGTCTTAAATTCAGTGACCATAGTTCTTGTGTCATTTTTATGTTGATATTATTTCCTAGGCCTTACTCTTTCTTACTTTGATATTATATGTTGACAGCAATTCATTCATATCAAAATTTTATTCTTCATTCATATATTCATCAGAATGCTATTTGGACCTGTAGAGCACTATTATGCTGAATTTATTGTATTTATTGATTGATTAATACAACATAATGATTATATAGATATCTCAAATGATCTAGATTTGTGTCACAATATGAGACTTTTTCTAAGTCTGATGACTTAGATAATAACTAAGAGTGATGGCATTTGAGGTTTAAAACAAGTAATAGAAATAAACAGATTGGCTCATGGCTTGTCAAATGACTAGTCTGGAGTCAAGCAGTGCGTCACCATCAGAGCCAAAGACAGCTCTTGGGAGTGTGACTTCCAACCACTTGTCCTCACCTCTAGACCACACTTTCCATCATTTACAACTCTGAACATGGTTAGGGAAGTGTTGTTTGCTTTGTCAGAGTGCTCATGTCAAAAGGTTACTTTCAACTTTGGATGTGTCACAGGTCTAGAAATTCATCAGTATAATTAATACACAGCAGTTTCCCCTTCTTATCATTTTTGGAAGTAACATATTATATTTATAGTGGTTTTATCAATTAAAAAAAACCTTGCTATAGTATAAGCATCTGAAAATAAAAATCACATTCAAGAGTCTGATTCCATGTAGTAACGTTTTAGGGGTATGATCTGGAGGGGAATGAACTCAGGCAAGTGTAGTGATCTAGAACAGGCTGATAATCAGGAGACTGTGTGCTGTGTTCATGCAGGCACAATTGTCTGGGTTAATTTTTCATTTGTTACATACATCACTAATTAAAAGGAAATATTATCCTAAGAAACACTCGTGGCCATTTTTTTTCCATCAGGTTTGGTCTAAAAACACTTTACACTACTAATAAAAATAATCATGATAGCCAATAATAAATATGCTAAGATAACAGATATAAAATTATCTTAGACATTTTAGATTACTTGGTCTTACCCTTACCATGATCTCTTAAGAGAAATGTCATTATTCCCACTCAACAAATTTGACAACTGAGTTTCAAAGAGATTAACTTTTCTAACCAAATGTGTCAAAACTTGGAAGCATGACTTCAAAGTTCGTGCTTGTTCATGCTTGTTCCGTTGCTCTAAGCTGCTTCTCAAATTGCTGCTTTGCATGATGAAAGCTGTCACTACTTCAAGGTGCCATTTCCTCTAAGTGTCTTGAGCATGGTGCGTTTGAAGAGTTCCCAGTACAGCAAAGAGAGAAACTTTCTCATCCAGATCAAGTGATTCTCCCACCCTGTGACTCCTTTTTCACGTGTGTGTCTTTCCCAGCTGGCTTGGGGCTTCTCTCGCCTTTGTAGAACCCACAGCTCATAATCAAAGCTCTTTCCTGGCAACTTTTGTCTCCCAGGGCTATAAGTTAGATGGCATTTTTTCCCTCCCTCCATCAACTTAATCGATTGCTTTCTTTCCCTAGGCAGTTCCCTTTACAAAAATTTTCATAACTGTATGAAATCTGTAGCTTTTAACAGCGTATTAAGACCTTTTTCTAATTTTCAAGTATGATTCAGAAATGTTAGCTTTTTTTTCAGTTCAAAACTAGAATGACAACGTATCATCCTATGAGATTTTTAAGATTTAACTTGTGAGTTGTATGCCTCATTGAACATCCCTGACCAAAAAGCACTCTATTTTTTGGATTTCAAAATGCTTTATTACACAATTATTTTAAGTATATTTTATAAATTTTAATGTGGAGATACTCTCAACAGGATGTGTTTTTTTTTTTACAGTTAATGTTTCAAAATCATTTAGCAGGACAATACGTTGTGCCAAAGTGAAAACATGAAAAGAAACCTTGATGGCAGTACGCTGGGAGAGAAGTATGAGAACGACTTTAATAATACGATTCCAAGGCGGTTTGTGAGAACCCGACACAGCATGGGGGTTTCCATTAGAAAAATACTAAAGTGTAGTTCTGTGAAATCTAGGGGCTTTCTGATGTTCAGCTGTAACACATGTGGAGTGAAAAATTAAATCTTTTTTCATAAGCATCCTGTGTCAGTTTCTTTGCAGTGCAGGAAATAGGTTCAAAAAAGATAAGAGAGGTGTACAAAATAGCTTTGCAGGATGCCCTGCATACTAGTTCATACCAATGCGGCCATTTCCGGGAATCAATGGCTGATTATTTTTCACGTGATATACTTAAAACTCTGTGATGGGAAGATATCCACCTTCAGTCAAATTCTCAGGCATCTTTGCTGATACAATTGTGCATTCTTTTTTTTTTTTTAATTTTTTTTTTTTTTTTGAGACAGAGTCTCACTCTTTTGCCCAGGCTAGAGTGCTGTGGCATCAGCCTAGCTCACAGCAACCTCGAACTCCTGGGCTCAAGCGATCCTCCTGCCTCAGCCTCCCGAGTAGCTGGGACTACAGGCATGCACCACCATGCCCGATTAATTTTTTCTATATATTTTTAGGTGTCCAATTAATTTCTTTCTAATAGTAGAGACAGGGTCTCGCTCTTGCTCAGGCTGATCTCGAACTCCCGAGCTCAAACAATCCTCCCGCCTCGGCCTTCCAGAGTGCTAGGATTACAGGTGTGAGCCACCGTGCCCGGCCAATTGTGCATTCTTGTATTTATTATTAATGCTGACATGTAGACACATGAAACTGAATGTTACATATGCTTTCTCTGTGTTTCCCTTTTTATATATCATTCAAAAAACGTATTAAAATAATTCACTTCGTTTACATTTCACTCTTGCTGTATTATGCTTCTAAAGAATTTAAAAGATCTTTACTACAAAGATGCATTGGTTTAAAAATATATATTATAATATGTGTATTATAGATCTTTAGAACATAAACATTTTTCACATGTCAACTTATCTTTAATACCAAATGATGAGATAGATATTATTATTTTAAAATGTAATATCTATGCTCACAGATTTTTTAAAAGTGTAAGGCACAAATACATATATTGAGAAGTCACTACATGCCATCTTTTCTGTATATTCATCAATCCTCACAATAACCCTAGGAGGAAGACACTACTTAATCTCCTTTTGACAAACGAGGCAACTATAGGTTTGGGAAGTCGAGTAATTTGCCTGACTTTACACAATTAACATGTTTTAGGTCTAGAATTTTCAGCCCCAGATGTCTGAGTGGACACCCCATGGCCGTCCACTCTACCTCTTTCCTTTCCTTAGTCTGTGGACTCCATCACGACAGGGCCAGGACACAGGGCTCCTGATTCCATTATCCATGGGTACACAACCTAAGACATGCTAATTTTAAAAGTACTAGAATTGAATTCGTATAAAAGCATCAACAAATTGATGGCTAGGGGTAACAGCCATCTCCACAACTGGAATATTTTTTTACACGATCTTTTTACTTGTGAGAGTAAAACTACAGAAACATCTGCTCCTAAGACATACCGTTTAGTAGGAGTGAGAGGAGGTGTTTCAGTAGCTCAGCAATGAATGTCTTCAATAGCCTCTTACCAGGTAAAAGAGCGACCTCAATAGTGACCAACATTACTGTAAGTATTAAACATAATTGGTGTGAAATTTCTCTAGGGCATTTCCCTTGACTATTTAAAACGCACACCCTACGTGCCTGGCAGAGCGTTGGCTTTGAGTCAGTCGAGCAAAGCTGCCGGAGAGGTGGCGGGGTCATGCCGGAGTGCTGGCCCGGCCACCCTGCCCTGTGCACTGAGCACGGGTTTCCCCGCCGCGGACTTCGGGGCTGCGCATGAGAACACGCACGCGGTCAACGGGCGCTTTGTCCTCGGATGTCAATCTCCCTCTCAGTCTCACCCTCGAACTTCCCCAGTGACATCTGATGTGAGGGAAGTGTTCCAGCTGACAGTTTCTCAAGTTCTGTTTTAGGACGGTGGCAACTTCTGGCATCCTATATCTTCGTCTGAACAAATGGCTCTGAAACTTCAGAAATGCTAGAGGAAGAGCCGGTGGCCACAATTAGTCATCGCTGCATCCATGGAGGCAGATCTTGCTCTTTGCGTCCACGTGAGCGTTCTTTGCTCCGCGCAGAGGCTTCAGAGCGTCAGCCGAGTGCTCCGGTAGTCAGCCTCAGGTCAGGGCTCACACAGCTCTTGAAAGTGACACTGTGGCTCCAGATACGAGGCTGCACCCTAAGTGTGTCACCAAGGCCTGGGAATTATGTCTTTTTAGCTAAGGAGGAAATGCTACTGAAAACCTTAACCTTGAAAATCCAGACTGAAAAATTCCAACATAAGTCATAGATACAATTATGAATTAAATGCAAACTGATGGGTAGACCCCCTGCTTCTCTCCGGATGACCCTTTGCAAGCATTCTTCGCTACGTTCTCTTCAGCGAACTTCCTGGGTACTTGTGCAATTAAAACAGGCATTCCCCATGCATTTTAAACAGTTACTGTGACGGTTAAAGGAGAATACTTTAGGACAGAGTTATAATTTCCAAGTTGTATTAGCCACTTATGATGCTTATTCTGAATAGTTACTGATTTTTGGACCTTTGAAGCTCATTTTAAAAGTGGATTTACTTGGCTATTTATTATAAAAGTGAGTTCAAACTGCGAATTTGTTAAGTGAAAGCTAAATTATCACATGAATTATGGTAAGTACCGCTTAAAGGCTAACTAGAGGAAGAATAAAGACTCGCGGAAAAGTGCACGTGCTACAGCTCTGTCGGTGAATCTCAGGTCTGGGAGTGGCACTGGCACGGTGTCCCTGCCTAGAGCTCAAGGAAAACCACAGCATCCTCTCAGGAGGACGTCTGCCCGCACAGCAGCCTTCGGCTGGTTCAAAAGAGGCTCATAGTTTCTAAGTAACTAAAAGTAGGGTAGCAACAGGAGTACGTTAGAGGTTTTTTTCTTATTTAATTTTTTTTTCTCTTTTTAGTTAAAACCTTTAGTTACTAAGAAATTGTTTTGAAGACTTCTGAGGAATAGTGTGGGGCAAAGACAAAATTTTATGGTAAAAGACAAGTTCAAGTGAAAGGGAGAATGTGTTATTTCAACTTCTCTAGTAAATTCTTAAGGGTTAGAATGTTACTGTCATCATCTATTCCATTTGACACATTTGATTAATACATTATGCAAACTTTTGAAAAGAATGCAGAACTGTTTTTTTTTAATTGTTTACTCATAAAGTACTGCATGCTAATCGCACAATTACATTAACTACATGGCAGAATAAAATCAGTGCTATTAGGGAAGCACAGAAAAGTGATATAACATTGGAAAGATGAAGAACTCTTGAAGAAGCCAAGTTTAGTTCCCAGAGGCTGCTTACTTCCTCTTTTTACCTTGCTTCCAGCATTCACTGACACGAAATGATCTGGTCAGTCTATCATGATGTTAATAGATGAGATAACTGAGAGTGGGATTAGTAAACTTTTTTACCTACTACTGTAGTTTAAATAAAAATACTTTCAATTAGTGTATCAAAAAGTGCTTCAGAAGGCTTGACTGAGTGCATATACCTGGTGATCTGTGGGAGAAAATGAAATTCAAGTTCATTTAAGGGGTGATTTTTAAAATTTTTTTATTTTGATATAATCTTAGACTTACAGAGGACTTGCAAAGATAGTACAGAGTTCATATATAATTTTCATTAACTTCCCCTAATTTTGACATTTTCTATAATTGCTCTTTACAATTAGCAAAACTCAGAAATTAACAGTGGTATTAACATCAGTGAACTACAGACTTTAATCAGATTTCCTCAGTTTTTCCACTAGTGTTCTTTTTCTGCTTAACCTTAAGGCTGGCAAAAAATTGAAAGTATGTGATGTACCACTGTTGATCAGGATGTACAATCGGAATGCTCATGTGTTTGCACCAACAGTGAGGCAAGTAATTCAGTGATATCCACAACTGCCTAACAGGGTAGCCCCTAGCTATGAGTGGCTGTTGAACACTTGAAATGCGTTAAGCTGAGCTGAGTTGTGAGTATAAAATACAGATTAGTTTTCAAAAAAAGAAGGTAAGATAATGCATTAATAATTTTGTATTTTGGTTATATTTTAAAATTATAATATTTTGAATATATTGTATTAAAATTTATTGTTAAACACATTCAATATATTAAATTTTAAAATTTTTCTAACATGGGAATTAGAGAATTTAAAATTACATTTGGAGATCACATTATATTTCTATGGGACAGCATTGATCTTGAATGTAAAAAGAGCACTTACCCTAAGACACAGAGATTTTATTTTAGATACACCCTAGAGAAATTCTCTTACTTTTGCATGGGGAGATGTATGCAAGACTTCCATTGTATTCATTTTTGTAATAATAAGAAATTAGAAACAACTTACATGTTTATCAACACATCATAAATACATTATAGCTCACTTCTTATATAACAGAAAAAATTTAGTAGCAAAAAAATCTACATTTAATGATCAAGTATTATAGGTAATCATTGCAAGCAAAATGATTAAAAAAAGGCAAACTGCACAAGATTAAGTTAAATGTTATATCATTGTAATATAAATTTTAAAAGTTAAAAATACTCAAATCATTAATTTATTTTTTATGGATATAGACAGAAAAAGTAAGTATAAAAACGTGTGGGAGTTGAGGTTGATTGCATTTTTGGCCCCAATTTTTCAGCCCTTACTGTATTCAGTCTTTTTGACTTATATCCTATATACACTCTCATTACATGTGGGCTGCACTTTACCCTCTTGGCTTTGGATTTGGCCATGGGGCTTGCTTTGGCCAAAAGCATGAAACGGAAGTGGTGATATGACAGTTCTGAGACTAGGCCTCAATAGGCTTTGCTATTTCTCTTTGCTTTCTTGTCCCTCTGTTTTGTTGGGAAAAAAACATACCTAGCTTTCTGCTACTTCTAAAAGAAAGACACAGGGAACAGAGCCAATGGCCCTAGCCAGACTCAACCAGTTATCTTCTAACTAACCTTCACATGTATGAATGGGTTCAGCCGAGATCTGCAGAGCTACTCACTGAAGCCCAGCCTAGATTAGCTAAATCCACAGCTTTCATTCATATCCACGAGAATAAAAGATTGTATTAATAGTTTTAAGCCACTGGGTTTTGGGACAGTTTGTTACACAGCATTTTTAATGGCAATAGCTAATTGATAGAGGAGATACACACCAACTGTAGTGTAATATTTCTATCTGGGATGCAGGAAAGTAAGTATTTGGTCCCAAATATTTTTTATTTTAAAATTATCTTATGTAAGTATGAAAATATTA